>NW_024871012.1:0-400000 GCF_019054845.1 Dipodomys spectabilis
TCGTGTTTTGTATTTTCAAGAAAACAAAGCAATAGAAAATGATTGTAACGATAGCAGTTCCTCTCTAGCAAATATGAAAACTATACATAATGTCTACCAAATTATTCACTATTGTCTCTCCATGATAATTAATACTTAATACTTAATCTCCCCAGAGACTAATTATTCATCAACAAGAGCACCTCATGTCCTCATGAGCACTGTTGCTTCTTACACCTTCTAGAATATTCTTCTCCTCCCTTGAACATCTCTGCATTCTGTTCTCTGTGGAAATTCCATTAGAACCAATGGGTATTCTAGCCTTGGAACCAGTTCATAGTAGGCAATCAAGATTTATAGGAGGGATAAGAAAAACTTCCCATTCACAATCTGCTCCAAGGTTAAGGTGAAGTTAGAAAGTTCTGGAATTGTTCCAGGTGTTATATAATACCTCCACTGTAATTCCCACAGCGAGGCCCAGGCACCACATAAACCATTCTATTACCATGAGCTTTTCATCAAGGAGAGACAAAAATCAGAAAGGAGCATTCTTAAAGAGCCTGATCTAAAAACACAGGATCCAAACCACAGGATTTGAACCAGCTGGCTTAACTTTGGTTTGTATTTTTGTCACGGAGAAAAAATGAATGGGCGTAGCAATAATGAGGTCAAGACCTCTTCATACTAGCACTCAATGTAGCATCATTATAATTACGATATAGAATGAAGAGTATTATAATCATCATCACTAGGATAAACACATGATTATTCTATTTTCAGGTATCATTTTGTTTAATCCTTCTGATCAATTTATGAAAGGGCTATTAACATTGCTACTTTATAGACGATAGAACAGGTGCATGGAGTGTATTGCTCACAATTATAAACCTAAGGAACAAAGGAAGGATTCAACAAATCTCCCTTCCTCAGGAATCTCAGCAGACAGGGAACATCTGCTGGGTGACACTTGGCTTTCCAGCTGTTTTGCATTGCTTTGTTTACTCATTTCCTAAAGCCAAGTTGAGCGTCTAATCTTCCAGGTTCTCTACAAATAAAGGTACAACGTGGCTGGCTCTTCTAGGTTTCTTATGTGACAGAGCCCCAGTCTTTCCAGCCTCATCCTTTACAACCTCCTGGTACTGGTTCTCCAGTGACAAAGGTCGCCGTGTCACTTTGATGTCTGAGCTCCACATCTGCTGCTGCTCTGGTTCCCTCAGCATAAACGCCCCACACTCCCTTTCCTAATGTCATCTTTATCTTTAACAAGAATTAGGTTCAGCCAGGGCCTGGCTCACCCCTGTCACCCTAGCTACTTGGGATGCTGGGATCTGAGGATTGTGATTCAAAGCCAGCTGGGGCAGACAAAGCCATGATTCTTTTCTCCAACTAACCAGCAAAAAGCTGGAAGCGCAGGTATGACTCAAGTAGTAGAACTCCAGCCTTGACTAAGGAAACCAGCTTAGGTAATGAGGCACTGAGTTCAAGCCCCAGTACCGGAACACACACACACACACACACACACACACACACACACACGCACGCACGCACGCACGCACGCACGCGCACATACACACGCACACACACACATACCACACACCACATACACACACACACATACACACACACACCACACACACACACCACACACACACACACACACACACACACACACACACACACATACAGTGGCCATTTCATTCTTTCTCACCAGTCTTGTTGCATTGCTTTTACATCCTCTCTTGTATTATGGCTGGATCATCCTCAGTCTGTACTTCTGACACTCCTAATCTTCTGTTCAACCCATGCTAGCCTGCGGGCACTTCACAGTATGCTTTTAGAAACTGTTTCTACCTGACCTTCCCAGGCCATTTCTTTCTTAGAACCATACTCCCGACTCCTCCTGAATGTCACTGGAACCCTTTGCTATGTAATTACCTTATGCTTTCTGCAGAGGTTGTTGTAGAGAACTCTGAAATTTTTTCTTGTGTAGCTACTGCGATATGCTCCACCAATAAGGTATTCTATGACCAATCCAATGTCGATGAGAGTTATTCTGTAGCCTGAGAGAAGGGTATGCTACAAGGAAACGGGCAAGGAATTATACCTTCCCATGGTCCTCCTCCATCTCATTTGCTGTGCTATCGGAGTCAGAGTCACCTGACTTCTAATTAAAACTCGCATAGTATACTACACTTGACTATATTTATTCAAATGCATGTATATTTGCAAAATACATGGGTTTACCTGAAAAAAAAAAGAAGAGAAAAGAAGGAAGAAGAGATAGAGGGGAAAGTGAGGAGGCAGAGAGGCAGAAACAGCGGGGAAAGAGCACACATGGTTGTCAATGTCGATTTAATGTCTCTGAAACTGGAGGCTATATTAAAGCTAAGGTCATTTTCCTTTGGAGTAAGCAAATTTTATCAACAGCTGGTCACATGAATCAGTTTGTAAGGTTGGAAAAGTTGATTACAAGGTGTAAGTTATCTCTCTCTGTGTTTCTCTCTAACCACTTTTCCCACTATCTCTCACTCTTTCCCTCTTTTTTTATGTAAATCCATGTATTTTATATAACTATGCATGCATTTGAATAAATATAGTGAAATGTAGTATAACATGCTAGCTTTAATGAGATATTATATAACTATTACAACAGATGAAAACCATGAAGTGTATAGTGAATGCATGCAATCCAAATTTAACACGGGCTTAACTTTTGTCTTGCTGTTGAATACTTTGCACTGTGTTAACTATATCATATATAAAACAAGAGCACTGAAAGGAACAGGACAGGAAAATATAAGAGAAAGGATTATAAGCCAAATGAGATAAAACACCAGGATATTCTGAAACAAATGTTAGGGCTGATTGAAAAGTGAATGAAGATTTCCCAGTGCGTGGGTCACAGTGAGGATGAAACCTTTTGAACCTTTCCCAATCATAGTACTTTTTCATAGCCATTCTCTTCTGAATTGCTATTCATCAGACGCGGTTTAAGACATGCAGAGTGCGGGGCTGGGAAGGTGGCTCAGTGGTAGAGCGCTTGCCTTGCATGCATGAGGCCCTGGTTTCGATTCCCCAGCACCACATAAGCAAAAAAAAAAAAAGCCAGAAGTGGTGCTGTGGCTCAAGTGGTAGAGCGCTAGCCTTGAGCTGAAGAGCTGAGGGACAGCGCCCAGGCCCAGAGTTCATGCCCCACGACTGGACCTCCCCCCGCCCCCAAAAAAGACATGCAGAGTGCTTTGGATGAAGATCTCTGAATGGACAGATTGTGAGCAATAGCTATGAGCAAGAAAAAGGTAATATATATAATTCTTACTTTTCACCATTCATGTGTGTGTGTGTATGTGTGTGCCTGCACATGCCTGCAAGCGCACCATAGCTCCACTTTCAACATATTGGTATTTATTGGAGACAAAAGTCTCATGGACTTCAATACCTAGACTGGCTTTAAATTGTGATCCTTAGATCAGCCTCCTGAGTAGCTAACATCACAGGTGTGAATCACAGATGTACATCTTAATAGATAAGAGTACCCTGGAGAGGGGGGAGGAAAAAAAAGCAAGTCATGGCCCGGTGTTGAAGGCTCATGCCTATAATCCTAGACACTCAGGAAACTGAAATCTGAGGATCATGATTTGAAGTTAGACCAGACAGCAAAGTCCCTAAGATCCTTATCTCCAATTAACCACCAGAAAATGGGAAGTGGCTGTGGCTCAAAGTGGTAGAGCAGTAGCCTTGAGCAGAAAAGCTCAGGGACAGCACCTACTCCCTGAGTTCAAGAACCACAACAGGAAAAAAAAAAAGTAATTCATAAACCAGGTGCTGATGGCTCACACCTGTAATCCTAGCTTCTCAGCAGGCTAAGATATGAGGATTATGGTTCAAAGCCAGCAAGGCAGAAAAGCCTATGAAATTCTTTTGTGTGTGTGTGAAATTCTTGTCTCTAATAAACTATTCAAAAAAAAAAAAGCCAGAAGCAGTACTTTGGCTCAAGTGGTAGAGTGCTAGCCTTAAGCAAAAGAAAAAGAAAAAAGAGAAAAAAAAAAGCTCAGAGGCAGCACCCAAGCCCTAAGTTCAAGCCCCAGGACTGGTATAAAAATAAAAGTAAGTCATGAGCTCCATGCAGGTGGGTTAAAAATTTAAAAACATTAATAAAGAAGAAAATGCAGGAGTATAGTTCTAAAATTATTTAGAATCACACGTTAAAAAAACAAGTAACTCCAACTCATACACAGGATTAAAATTATGCAAACCAATGTTATATATATTTATATAAATGCACATAGTTACCCAACACATATACAAATACACAACGCCATTCACAGTCTACCTTGTTAAATCTAAAAATCTCTTTTTTTCACATTTTAACTCTGGGAAGCTGGGAAGAATTCCAAAGTTGATAGTTTCATTGTTGCTTTTTTTTTTAGTGTTTTGGTTTCATGAATGTTACATGAATATACTTTGAATTGTATACATACTGGTTTAACATAGTTACTTATTTTTTTCATGTAGAGATAGAAGTAAATCATTGAAAATGAAATATAAGAGCAGGTAGTTAACTAGAAAACCCAAATCTACATTTAATAAACCAAGATTGGATGAATCCACTATCGCAAGGCTAAAATAACATACAAAAGTTATTTTCGCATGTTCTAAATTAGGTTACCTGTTTTACATCTTGGACAAGATAACGCAAGAACATATTACTTGGGCCTTGTTTCTGTGACAAAGAACAAGAGGAAAAGTTATTCCCTTTAACCCCACATGACGGACAGCATTTTACTTCAGAATATATGAGTAACCGAATACACTTACCAAATACAGAAACAGAATATGAAAGTTTGACTTAATAACTTCAAAGAAGGAATAACAATAATAATAATGATGATAACCTAAAGAAGGGATTTCTAAAGAAGCTACAATTAGGTAAAATATTCTTCAAAGTAATATGTACAGCAAGGATGCTAATTTATGTGGTAAGAGGCAGAAATAAATTTTAAGTAATTTATAAATATTCTTTACCATAAGTAAATGTCACACAATCACAAAGTACATTGACTCAACTGGTACTTTCTTGAATCTTTACAATGTTCAATCAGGTTACTAAGGGATTCCATGGACTGTTTATAATGGAAATAATATATAATATAATTGTGGGGAAAAGTACATATTTATACTAGAAAACAGGCAACAATATAATAATGTGTGTGCTAAGAAAAAGAGTTACAAATAAATCATACTCTCATGGCACTTGTGGCTTATTCCTATAATCTCACTTACCCAGGAGGTTGACATCTGACCATCAAGGTTTGCAGCCAGCCCAGCAGGAAAATCCTTGAGACTCTTATCTCCAATTAACTACCAAAAAGCCAGCAGTGGAGCTGTGGCTTGTGGTCGAGCACCAGGCTTGAGCGAAAAAGCTAAGAGACAGTGCCTAGGCCCTGAGTTCAAGCACTAGTACTAGCATCAAAAGCAAAAAGAACAAATAATCTACTCTCAGGAACAAATCACTGTGAATAACTAGAGTATTCAAGAATGAAGGACTTGAATGGATTTTTTAATTGTGTAAATAGCGTACAGAGGGGTTACAATTACATGAGCAAGATAATGGGTACATTTATTATCAAGCATTGTTGCCTCCTCCTTTGTTTCCCCTTACCATCCCTTCCCATCTCCCCCCTCTCGCTCCCCCTCCCCCGCCAAAGTTGTTTGAATGGATTTTTTTTTTGGCCAGTCCTGGGACTTGAACTCAGGGCTTGGGCACTGTCCCTGAACTTCTTTTGATCAAGGCTATCACTCTACCACTTGAGCCACAGTGCCACTTCCAGCTTTTTCTGTTTATGCCATACTGAGGAATCGAACCCAGGGCTTCATGCATGCTAAACAAGCACTCTAACATTAAGCCACATTCCCAGCCCACTTAAATAGATCATTGAAGAAAGGACAATATCGAAAGGATAAGGAAGAATAATTCCAGAAGGACGCATAGCTTAAGCAGTTGCTGTTCCAATGAATAAGCCAGCCTCGTTTCAATAGCATTTTCCATAAGGAAGATGCAAGAACAACATTTTAATAGTTGGCTGTCGGATAAAATGGAATTGGTTAGAATGTTTCTTCTTTGGTTGAAAAGTCTGTGTATCTACAAATGGTCTGTGTAGAGACTCATACTCAAGGTGACAGAGTACCAATAACTCACACCTATAATCCTAGCTACCCAGGAGGCTCAGATCTGGAGACTGAGGTTCAAAACCACCTTGGGCAGGAAAGTCTATGAGTCTCTTATTTCCAATTAACCACCAAAAAGCTAGAAGTGGAGGTGTGGCCCAAGTGGTAGAGCTCTAACCTTGAGCAACAAAGCTAAAGGACAGTGCCCAGGTCATGAGTTTAAGCCCTACTACTAGCACCAAGAAGTTCTTTTTAAAATCTTAAGGGAGATGACGGATGGACTGTTCATTACTCACTGTGTTATAGAGCTCTTCCAGTCGCTGGATGGTAAGAAATCGATGGAGGTTCACTCCACTTTCTATTAAGAGCTTCACAAAATCTACCCGATCCATCACTAAAGCATCTAGCATTGCTTGCTCTAGGGCACCATGCTTCAGAAGAGAGAAATACATAAGAGATACAATGACAATTAACAAAACAGAAATAAGTAAAGGTGATTATGACCACTAGCATTGTAAGTAATCTTTTGTTCTATTTTTCTCTAATTTCTATTATCAATACGATTCTACTATGTGGTTAGAAGTGGCGAGAAGAGAGCATATGAGAGCATGCTATATAAGACGAACAAGTTAGGCAAGTCCTTTTTATGAGGATTTTCACTCAAGTCAGATAACTGAAATCAAAGAGAGCTGGGCACTGGTGGCTCACACCTGTAATCCTAGCTACTCGGGAGGCTGAGATCTGAGGATCCAGCCAGGCAAGAAAGTCCGTGAAACTCTTATCTCCAATAAACCACCAGAAAACCAGAAGTGGTGCTGTGGCTCAAGTGGGAGATCACTAGCCTTGAGCTGAAGAGCTGAGGAACAGCACCCAGGCCCAGAGTTCAAGACCTGTGACTGACAAAAAGGAAGAGGAGGAGGGGATGGAAGAAGAGGAGGAGGAGGAGGAGGAGGAAGAGGAGGAGGGCATGGAGGAAGAGGAGGAGGAGGAGGAGGAGGAAGAGGAGGAGGAGGAGGAGAAGGAAAAAAAAAGAAATCACAGAAGAAGAAGGAGGAGGAGGAGGAAAAAGAAAAGAAAACAAAAGAAATCACAGAAGAAGGAGGAGGAGGAGGAGGAGGAAGAAAAGAAAACAAAAGAAATCACAGAAGAAGGAGGAGGAGGAGGAGGAGGAAAAAGAAAAGAAATCACTGCCCATAAAGGAACAGTTTACTAACTTGAACAAAAGGAGCTCTGGGTTTTACTGATTCTTTTTGAGGAATGGGTTGGAGTGTGCTCACTATCTGTCAGTCATAGACATCCTTTCAGGAGAAATGTTCCTCTTGTGTGGAAGGACCTAGCTTGTCCTTGGTAGGCAAATGGATGGTCAGTTTTCTTTGAGTTAGAGCTGCGGACATCAACTAGCAACACTGTCCTAGCGTTAAGCTAGGCTTGAAGAACCTGCAGTACTGAGAAAGCACAAGATGTGTAGTTGAAGAAATCACATCCAATAAGCCAAGTTAGCTTCTTGTGATAGTCGTGGATAAAACATTTTCCAAGTGACTGACTCACCACCATGCTTTCACAGCTGAGTAGCATCTGACTCAAGAGTTTTGAGGCAGCAAAAGGGACAAACACCATATAAAGACCAAGATGCCAGCTGTTTACCCCATTTGAGTCAGCTCTCAGGTATCTGTGAGTGCCAGGGAAAAGTCAGTATTTTTAACTAAAGCAAGGCTTCGAGTTTCTACAAAGTCACCTAAGCACTTGCTATCAGAGTTCACTGGTGACAAGTGTTATCTTATAGCAGATTGTTGGTTCTGCTCCAACAGGCTGCCTGAGAGCTAAGTTAATCCTGGGGGCTTACTGAAGGCATCTCCTGGGACAAAGGTTTTCCTTGGTAATAATTTCCCCCGGTCTCTGTTGGTAATTTGTGCAGCCATTTTGAACCTTGTAACCTTTAACTCGGATTAGTCATAAGTGACACTTAGTCTATAAACATTCTGACCTTGTGGCTGAATCCTGTGCTTTATGACAGAACTATAGAAGAAAACATACATGACGCTTTTAATCAGCATTAAGTAAAGGGCACAGAATTTCTTTGCATTTCTGTCCCCCAGTGGTGGTAATGTTTCCTGAAGCACGTTTTGCACTTACTAAGTTCTATGCAAAAAATAAACAAATAAACGGGACAACTTTTAAGTTGTAACAAACAAAATGAAAATTGTTTCATTTGATCATGTTAAAAATCCTTTCAGCTGGTTGCCAGAGGTTCACACCTGGAGTCCTAGCTACTCAGAAAGTTAAGATCTGAGGGTCGAAGTTTGAAGCCAGCCTAGGCAGACAAAACTGAGAGACTCTTATTTCCAATTAACCAGCAAAAGGCCAGAAAGTAAGGGTATGGCTCAAGTGACAGAGGGCCAGTCATAAGCAAAAGAGCTAAGAGATCCAAGGCCCAAGTTCAAGCCTCAGTGTCCTCAACACACACACACACACACACACACACACACACAATAACCTCCATTCTGTTTTTCCTCCAACTTCCTACTTCAGTTTCAATTAGCTCAAGGGATGGAAAAAGCTATTTTCAGGGAGGTAAAGTAGAATAGGGAAATACCTTAGTTTTCCAGTGGTGCCCAGCTATACAGATGTTATCTATCGCTCCTTCGATTTTCTATTTGTCCTCCCGTAACAAACCAGCATGTAAAAATGTTTTTTTTCCAAATAACTTCACCTTCACTATACCTTCCAATGTTGCCCATATGTTAAGATGTGCTTCTTGGCAATGTCCATTCTGTCCCAAGCCATTGCCAGGTTTAATTGTTCCGATATTGATAAGTTTGTGCCTAGGGCGAAATAAAGGAAAAAAATCATAGGTGTATTCAAACTGTCAAACATCAAGGGCCCTAGAACGTGAAAACAGGAAACAAGGAACGAATTGGTTCAGTCGCTCACCCTTCAGCAGAGCTGTCAGAATTGCTAGGTCAAGGTCTTGCTGCTCCTCAGAATCCACATCAAATATGGTAATCTAGAATAGTTTAAGAAACACAATTATTCTAGGCATTCACACACCATGAGGAACGTAAAGATGCAATGCCTCTACATAAATATATAAATATAAAATAATATTTATCAAAATAAACTCCAGGAAATGGAAACAAGAGGTTTTTCTTTGTTGTTGTTGTTTTCCTTTTCTTTTTGTCTTGTTTGTTTATCTGTCTTTGAGAAAGTAAAAGGAGGTGCGGGGGGAGGGGCGGGGAGGCACAAAAATGGAGGGCAAAGATGATCAAATGCAGCAGGGGTACTCAGTAGACACCATGTTGAAAATGAATGATGCAACTTGTGGGTAAGGTCAGAAGGGAAAATCTGGGAGAGAGGAAAGGAATGACACTGTCCAAAAAGAAATGTACTCTTTTCCTGACCTCAGTGCCTGTAACCCTAACAATAAAAATAAAAAAGAAACAACTATTTAATAATAATTGAAAATAAAATTAAAAAAGGAAAGAGAATGCTGCATATTCTACAGACTCCTAAAAAAATTTCAAGCAGTATTAATAGAATGCACATGTAAGCAAACAAATTGAGGAGAATATTCATTCTGTAATTTCCAAACAACATAAAGTGTAACTTTGTGTGAATATATGTTTGTGTGTGTGCACATACATGAGTGTGCCTGACTTGAGCTTGAACTCAGGACTGCTGCACTTTTTTACTCAAGGTTAGGGATCAACCTCCAGATCTCTAATTCTACTTCTAGCTTTTTGGTGGCTAACTCGAGATTAACCAGTAATCTTCAGATCTCAGCTTGCTGAGTAGCTAGGATTACAGGCATGAGACACCAGTGTCTGACCAATTCTAACTTTTTTTTTTAACTTTTAGAAGAGAAAACTTTTTTAAGTAGGTTGACAAAGACTGGGAGAAATTTGGGGCTGGGAATGTGGCTCAGTGGCAGAGTGCTTACCTGGCATGCATGAGGCCCTGGGTTCAATTCCTTAGCACCTCATAAACAGAAAAGGCTGGAAGTGGTGCTGTGGCTCAAGTGGTAGAGCACTAGTTGTAAGCTGAAGAGCTGAGGGACAGCACCCAGGCCCAGAGTTCAAGCCCCACCACCGACCAAAAATAAATAAATAGAAAAGAATGGGAGGAATTTGGAGAGTAGGAACTAAATTGTAAATATTCCAAGCACCCTACAACTTACTGCATGGCTAACATGCTCTGAAAATATTTGTATTTTTACTACTTCTGATGCATTTTCCGTAATGCTGATTATTGAAAGTGCTTTGATCCAGGGAGAACGTAGAATCTAAAGCGTGCGGGGTAGGACGGCGATGTGGGGGTGAGCAGTCTCGTTGACTCAACACAGGGGCTAATTCTAGAAAGTCACATCCGTCTCACTCCAGCTTGGCTTAAATTCCGCATTTTCAAACAGGCACCGGTGGCTCATACGCGCGATCCTAGCTACTCAGGAAGCAGAGATGTGAGGATCCAGGTTCGATGCCAACCAGGCTAGGAAAACACGTGGTTCTTATCTCCCACAAGTGAAAGCTATGATTCAAATGGCAGAGTGCTAGCCTTGAGCACAGAAGGATAGGGGCCGGTGCTCCTGTCCTGGGTTCAAGCCTCAATACACACTCACACACACACACTCACACGCACACACTCACACACACACTCACACGCACGCACTCACAGAAACAGACACACACTCACGCACGCACACACAGAAACAGACACACACTCACGCACGCACACACGCGCACACGCACATGCGCGCACACACACCCACTCATGCACACACACGCACACACACAGACACACACATGTACACGTGCACACGCACACACTCACACACTCACACGCACACACACACACTCACAGACACACACTCACACGCACACACTCACACACACACTCACACGCACGCACTCACAGAAACAGACACACACTCACGCACGCACACACGCGCACACGCACATGCGCGCACACACTCACACCCACTCATGCACACACACGCACACACACATGTACACGTGCACACGCACACACTCACACACACACTCACACGCACACGCACACGCTCACACGCACACACTCACACACACACTCACACGCACGCACTCACAGAAACAGACACACACTCACGCACGCACACACACTCACACACTCACACGCACACACACTCACACGCACACGCACACACACACTCACAGACACACACGCACACACACACACTCACACACACGCACAGACACACACTCACACGCATGCACTCACACACAGACACACACACACACTCGCATGCACACACACTCACACACACTCACACTCACACATGCACACACACACACTCACACACATGCATGCACGCTCGCACGCACACACACGCACACACACACACACACACACGAGTGAAGACACCATACTTACGGAATCCCTGTAGGCCATGCACTGCATTAGAATGTGGAAGAGGTGTCTGGACTGCTCGGGGCTGAAGTTGAAGGTGCTTTCGATCATGCTGAGGATCCCGTCTTTCACCTGCGGACGCAGCATCCTGCCAGAGAAAGAAACGTCCCCACGCGATACAACCCAGAGAAGGGCCACAGCCGGCAGCCTCGGCCATGAAACCCACGTCGCCACCCAACCTGCACCATTCTGCCAGAGAGCAGCGAGCTGAGCAGGAGGGAAAGGGTGCCAGGAAGAGGCTAAATGTCTACGTGACGATGAACGGACCTGCCACAGCCCTGAACCTGTGAGGTACAGGTCTCTCTGTCTCTCTGTCTCTCTGTCCCTCTCTCTGTCTCTCTGTCTCTGTCTGTCTCTGTCTCTGTCTGTCTCTGTCTCTTTGTCTCTCTCTATTTCTCTCTGTCTTTGTCTCTCTCTCTGTCTCTATCTCTGTCTGTCTCGTTCTCTGTCTCTCTCTGTTTCTGTCTCTGTCTCTCTCTGTGTCTCTGTCTGTCTGTCTGTCTCTCTCTCTCTCAGCAGTACTAGAATTTGAACTCAGGATCTCACTCTTCCTTCCCAGGCACTCTACACCACTTCAGCTATACTACTACTCCTTTTTGCTTTGGTTATTTTTCAAGCAGCGTCTTGCATTTTTCAAGCAGGGTCTTGCATTTTTGCCTACGAACAGCCACCTACACTTCCAAGGATTCCCACCATGCCGTCACACCTGCTTTATTTGTTGAGATGCTGCTCGTTTTTGCTCATGGCTTCACACCATGATCCTCCTTATCGCTGCCTCCAGAGTAACTGGGCTTACAGGTGGGAGCCACCAGCTCCAACCCAGCTCTTCACATGATAGATTGTGGGATTAAGGCTACCAAATTCTCGAAAGGATCAAAACCCCTATAAGGTTTAAGAATTACTCATCCAGGGTGAACAAGAAAGGAAAAAGTCTGAGAAGAGAGAGGAGAGGTAGAAGGTAGAGCTAAAAAGCTGGGGAGAAAAAAATGCAAGCAGAAATCTCAACATACCTATGTGAAAATGGAGTTGAGAAACTTAAAGGGCGAGGTGTTGGGACAGACAGGGAGAACAATGAAAGGACTGGCATTAATCAAGAGCCACTGTGCTCATAAACTACTTAAAGATAAAAAATTAATAAACTTAGCTAAGAAAGAAGAAAGCGCCAGGGACTGGTAACTCACACCTGTAATCCTAGCTACTCAGGAGGCTGAGATCTGAGGATCGTGGTTCAAAGCCAGCTCAGGCAGGAAAGTCTGTGAGACTCTTCTCCAACTAAGCTCCTGTGAAAAGCTCAAACACCTAGTCCTTGAATTCAAGCCTCGTGACAAAAAAAAAGCAAGAGAGAGAGGGAGGGAGGGAAGGAAGGAAGGAAGGAAGAAAGGAAGGAAGGAAGGAAGGAACGAACGAACGAACGAAGGAAGGAAGGAAGGAAAGAAGGAAGGAAGGAAGGAAGGAAGGAAGGAAGGAAGGAAGGAAGGAAGGAAGGAAGGAAGGAAGGAAGGAAGGAAGGAAGGAAGGCCATTTCTCTGCTAAGAAAATAGCAGTTCTTCTGGAGCATGTTGGTACTGATGAACAAATAGAGTCGCTGAACATTGTGTTCCAATCTCAGCCTCTGTGCTCCAACGATGTGGCCGCATAAATGCAGCTGGAAGAAGAAGCAGCGTGGAGGAAGGAGACATCACTGGAGTCGCACAGAGGAAGAGCTAGCCACTCACCCTTCGTCGGCTAAGTGTTTGTGAGTGAAGGCCAGGAGGTCGGCTGCTCTGCCCGAACCTTCACAGACCACCACGGGGACTTCGTTCTTCACCGTCTCCCACACCGACAGGATGACGTTGGGGCCGCCTTCCACCACCAGCCCCATCACGGGCACCCCTGGGAGTGAGCCTGGTTCAGATCACACACAATTCCACCTGGTTACGTGGCCCAGCCAGCCAGTCTCTCTACACGCGCATCTGAAGATGACCCCCTCTCGCCATGCCTGCACACACCCTCACTCTTCTGCTTTACCCAGACTTGCCCAGATCAAGAGCAAACCAGGAACAGATTTCAAATAAAACGTGGCATAAATACGGTGAGAGTACCTTCCAGCTTTTGCCAGAAAATAAAGGCAGATAAAGATGCACAGTGATAATTGTTTGAAAAAAACAAACAAACAAACAAAACCAGTCCTCAAGAGATCTTAGCTTTTCCTTGCAGGAAATTCTAAACGTATCCGTGCGTACACAGCTGCATGATGGATTGAGCATCTCCACGGATGATCAGCCCCTTGCCATTTCCATCTGTGTTTTGTTTTTGCGTCTGGGTCTCGCTAGGTAAGCCAGGATGGCCTCAGATTCGCAATCCTCCCACCTCAGCCTTCGAGTGTCGGAATTACAACTGTGCCGCACTCGTGGTGTGAATGTGAACGTGGTATGGGGTCAGAAACTGTCCCCTCCCTCCCCGTGAGCTGCTCTCCGCTGGGAATGACAAGTACAGGAACGTATCCTGCCTTCACCCACTGAGAAATGCCTGCATACAGGCTCAGTAAGCTCGTAATGATAGTTATTTCTAGGAATGAGATTGGATGGGCAAACTTCAAACGCTTAATATATCAATATGTTCTATTTTCCACTGTTCAGATTTCATACAGTGGTCCTATATTAAGAATGGGGGAGAAATCACTGTGGAGTCATTCTTCCATAAAAGAGATGAAGTGAAACAAAGCTTGACAGGCCATGCAGAATCTATCCTACGTGTATATTTACAGTGTATACATGGCTATATATTTTATATGTCTGTATACAGATAGCTATGTAACAGGTTAACACATAGCCAGACCACTATGGAAGCTAGTCATTACACCATTAGCTGTGGGGGAGAAAGAGGAGGATTGTACCAATCATATAAATTTCTTATTTAAGTTTTAACATCACATTGACACTTTCCTTTTTTGTGAATGTGCCAGTCTTGGGGTTTGAACTCAGGGCCTGGACACTGTCCCTGAGCTTCTTTTGCTTAAGGCTAGCCCTTTACTATGTGAGCCACAGCTCCTTTGCTAGCCTTTTTTTGGGGTGGGGGGGTCAGAGTTTATTGAAGATGAGAGTCTCATGGAATTTGCTGCCTGGATTGGCTTCAAGTCGCAATCCTCAGATCTCAGCCTCCTGAGTAGCTAGGATTGCAGGCATGAGGCACCAGTGCCTGGTGACATTTTACCTTTTAATCATTATTTTTTCCAATTTTATTTCTTGAGAGAAGAAAAGTTCACAGAAAACATCATCCTCACACTTCAGCAATAGAGACTCTGAACTTGGGGGCCAAAGGCCAAGGCTGACCCACAGATCTCTCCCTGACATAGAGACCTGGCGTCCACACGGATGACAAGAGACCAGCCTTCCCCCCCAGCAGGATCTCAGCCACGTGTGTTGGCTGAGCCCTGTGACAGAACTCACGGCTGTGTATTTTCTGCAGTGAGATGTACTTCTCCAGGCTCCTCCGGAGCTTCATTTCGTTCCCATACTTGCCCACAGTCCCATCGTCGGACAGGATGAAGTGTGAGTGCATGCAGTTGAGGGTGGTGAGCGTGCTGAGGGAGTTCCCCAGGGTCTGGTACATGCACACCACCTGAGACACAGCAAGGACAAGGGAAGGTCAAACGGATCCCGAAGCCTGTGGCTCACACCTGTCATCCTAGCTGCTCAGGAGGCTGAAAATCGGAGGACTGTGATTCAAAGCCAGCCTGGGCAGAAAAGTCATGATACTGTTAGCTCCAATAAAGCAGCACAAAGCTGGAAGTAGAAATGTGGCTCAAACAGTAGAGTCACAGCCCTGAGCAACAAAACCCAGTGAGAACCTGAAGCCTTGAGTTCGAAACCCACTACCAGCCTCTCAAAAAAGAGGTCACAGCTCAGCTCTTTCCTTGGGCTTAATAACCACCCAGCCAGGTCCAATTTCATCCAACTGAAAACAAAAAGGAAAACAACACAATCAAGGTCTTTCTTAATATACCTGAATACTTCCTTAAGATGCATAAGCTTTAAAGAGTGGGTTTAATAATTCCCCTAATTAAGAATGGTAACCATGGGTTCCAGTATAAAAAAAAAAAACTTTCATACAACACCAAAAAAAGGGGGGTGGGATGTATAAGTTTGCGCTCTTGTATCTTGCATAAGATATGTAAACTAGAAAAAAAAAACTTGAATAATGATCAATTCCTGCCCTGTTTTTTTCAGGCTGATTTTCCTCTTGTGTAAATGAGGATGATAATCACTCCTATGTTAGAGGATTTCTGTGAGGCTTCAAAGAAATAATGCACATAAAAAGCACGATGATATTTGACAAATATTAAGTTTTCGTGGTTACCTTTATCATTCTAAAACATGATACCAAGGTTAGAAATCAGAAAGAGAATGGCTTATAGATTTACTATACATATTTTGTGTCTATGGTAAAATAATCAACAATATTAAATCAAAGCTGGGGACAGCTGCAGTATACATAACAAAAGAAAATGTTACTAGGTTGAATTGTAAAACAAAAAAAGGTCTCTGAAGGAGTAGAACTGGCTCAAGTGGTGGAGCGCCAGCCCCAGTATCAGCACAAAAAATAATAATAGAGTTTTGAAGTCCCTAAAGACAAGTATAAAAATACTGTGCAAAAATCTATGTACAAGGATATTGAATCTCACAGGCAGCCAAAGTAAATTGGAACAGTTAGGTATTGTTTTATATCTATCAGATTGCCCCAAAAGAACTAAACCTAGAAGACCCTAAATGACAAAGGTACAGAGTAACAATTGCTCTCGTAGCAAATATGGATTTTTTTTCAAACACAATGTACGGGGTCTCAAGTTTTGAAATGCATATACCAACTGGACTAATCATTCTTCTTTAAGAATTTTTTTCTAGAGAGAAATAAACTAGTACCAAACATATCTATGTCTTATCACAATATTAATATTATTATCTGTAAGAGTGACAAACAGGAAACCACCATAAAACACAATTATGCAGGAATAACTGATTGAAGTTATAAAGTAGTAGAACACTACCAGGCGTGAGTTGAACAACAGTGCTTGTAATTCTAGCTACTCTAGAGCCTGAAAACTGGATGATCTTGATTCAAAGCCTGCTTGGGCAGAAAAGTCTATGAAACTCTTAACTCCAATTAACTAGTATAATGCCACCCTGGAGGTATGGCTCAAGTGGTCAAATGTCAGCTATGAGCAAGCAAGGTGAACAAGAATGAGAGGCTGAGTTCAAGTCCTGGTTTTAGCATCCATACACACAAAACACTACCAGTCAGGAAGAACCAAACTCAAACTCTGACTGTGACTCCCTCATCCTGTCCCACTAAAAGCAATTGGCAATTTCTCTAAGGAGCAAAAAACACATGATGATGGTAGGGTTGTGTTTTTTTTTTTATCTTGGAAAGCAGCAAAGTTGTGAGATGACAAAACTTTGTAAAAGGATTCAGGACAGAAAAGGGCTCTATTTGTCAAAGAAGACAACAATTCTATAAAAATAGAATACAATTGATGATGGTTAAGAGATTGGAATGCCAAATTAATTTAAATGTATTAGTTTAAAGAAAAAATCTTTCACCTTTAGACAATGCTAGGTAACCATCTTATTATTTTGAAAACTGTCAAATAAAGAGAAGGTATCAAACATTTTTTTCTACCCTTTCAATATAACTCTATCACGAATATTTTGAGGAGAAACATCAAATGAATGTTTGATGAGAAAGTGCTTTTCCTTGCTGAGTACTTAAAAATTATAGAAATAGATGAATACATCGATGTATTATTTCAAAATGAAACAGCAAAAAGCCAGAAGTGGAGCTCTGGCTCAAGTGGTAGAGCATCAACCTTGGACCCAAAAGCACAGGGACAGCACCCAGGCCCTGCACACACACAAAATGGAAACTATTAGAAAGGAGGAAGGGGACCAGCAGGAAGAGGATAATGGGACAAGAGAGGGTAATGGGGGCAAATTGATCAAAATACTTAGTGCATGATTGTGAAAATGTCATTATGAAATCCATTATTTTGTACAATTAGTGTACACTAATAGAAATTTTAAACTAGTTCATAAATGCTAGACTGTATGGTTAATATTGAAATATGATAACAACATTATAGTTATATTTTCTTAAATTGCTCCTATATTTCAGAAATCCATAGTGAGTATTTACAGATAAAAGTTGGCTCAAAATTCTAAAGAGTAGCTGATGGAGTGGCTCAAGCCTGTGTAGCAACTACAAGGTCCTAAGTTCAAACCCCAGTACTGCATAAATAAATGAATGAGAGCATTGTTGGAAACATGAAGAAGCAGGTTGAATACTTCACTGGTGAGTACCCATATAGAATTTTATACACTGTTAAAATTACATAGGTTTAAGAGTGCAGAAAATGTTTAAGAGCATATGAAGTGTTTATAAGAGTGTGGGAAAGGTTAATAAGAGCATGGGAAAGGTTTATAGGAGAATGAGAAGAGTTTATAAAGCCATGTATATATATATATATTTAAATATAATGCTATTTCATGGATTTTCACCTGTTGAGAGGGTCTCTGGAATGTAACTCCACAAGGGATCACTGTGGTTATCTTGCTTCTTTAGACCTTTTTATCCAACATCTTATGTTTACAAAAAAAAAAAATCCTACATGTCTTATAAATAAACTAAGACCAGCCCATTCCCTTCAGATAAGACCAAAGGATCAAATACACTCAAGTAAATGAAGCAGAGATTAACAGGAAGGGGTGGGGGATGAGAACTAGCAAGGATGTGTCTTGTTTTACCTCTTGCAAACCACAACAAATGTATTGACTGTTTCAGGACAGGTGCCATGGAAGAGATTTACACAGCATATCGCACAGTGTGATTTATAGCTCAGGAAATGGTTCTGGCTACAGTGTTGAGAATAGAGACAAGAGAACCAGGAAGAGAAGCTATCGCAATCATTACAGCATCTGAAATGGTCCTTGGACACACACCCCATCCCCCACCCCATCAGCGGGAAGGGAACCAGAGAGGTCAAATGCTAGGTATATTTTGAAAATGGAGGTGAGATCACTTTTTGAAGGATCAGGTATGAAGCATCAGACAAAGAGCTCATTCTGACCTGAAGCTAAGGCTTATGACTTGAGCAACTCCAAGGACAGGATTGTCAAGTTCCATACTAGGATAAGGGCTCTACTGTAGTAGAAAGGTGGCAACCGGGTTTTGGATATATTACACCAGAAGAGCTATGAGACCCTGTGTTACATGAGCTGTTTGGATGCTCATTCATTGGCTTTGGTTGGGAAAGGATTGTCTACTTACATCTTTTCCAATCAGATCTCTCTGGTTTTCAATGACACCCCAAGGGGGAATGCCAACTGTCCAGATTTTCCTCAAGGACTTCGAGGCATGGGCTTTCAGGGCATCCCCAACATGTTTGGACACTCCTGTGAATAACCAGTTTACAAGTCAGATGTTAGCTCACAGAGCATGCAAATAGGGGCCGTCACAAAAAGAGACATGGATGAGTACGTGGAAAGGGCTGTTCTGGGGGAGGTTGCTGGAACAGTGGGATTCCATTCTAAATGCTTGGCTTCCTCTAGTCTGTCTTGAACACACACACATTCTCATCATTATCATCATCATCATCATTATACACATCATCACCAACCTCTGTGTCTGAAAAGTTCCCCTCTCTTTGAGCAATTTCTGCCTATCTCCTCAGTCCTGACCCTAATCTTGCCTGACCAGAATGTTCTGTGCATTGTCCTTTCTCAGCAAGCCCAGACTTGACATCATGAATGTCTTAAGTACTCTTATCTCTAAGCTTCTTCAATGCCCTAGCAAGACAGCTTATACATGGTGTTCCTTATGCATTGAAGTAAACTCATTTAGTAGCTCTACTATAAAACATATTCCAGCTGGGAGCCAGTGGCTTATGAGTATAATTCCAGCTACTCAGGAGGCTGAGATCTGAGGATTGGGATTCAAAGCCAGCCCAAGTAGAAAAGTCCCCCCAAGACTCTTATCTCCAACCACTCAAAAACTGGAAGTAGCCTGGCACCAGTGGCTCATACCTGTAATACTGGCTACTCAGGAGACTAAGATCTGAGGATCATGGTTTGAAGCCACCCTGGGCAGGAAAGTCCATGAGACTCTTATCTCCAGTAAACTACTCAGAAAAAAAAAAAAAAAAAACAGAAGTGGCACTGTGGTTCAAGTGCACTGGCCTTGAGCAAAAGAAGCTCATGGACAACACCCATGCCCAGAGTTCAACCCCCAAGACTGGCAAAAGATAAAAAGGAAGTGGAGCTTGTGGCTCGAAGTAGTAGGGAGCTAGCCTTGAGCAAATGAGCTCATAAAATTAAATTAAAATGTTCCAGAACTAGTACATTAAGGAGTAATACATTCATATTTACCCTCCTGGGATTAATAATAATAGCAACTATTATAACACTCAGAACTTGGTGACACAGAAATACCTCAGTAAGAGTTAGCTAGCTTTTACACACTTACACTTTAAGTATGAATGCCTTTATGAATGTTTTATTACCTTTAAGTAGGTGTACAAGGGAGGTGCCATTTAACAAAGCAGTTTATGAATACTATACAACTTGATCAGTGTCACCCCTTAACCCCCCCTTCACTACTTTTCTTAACATGTATATATAATGAATTTTTGACTGCCTTCTCCCTCTCTCCCCCTTCCTCCCTGGTCCTACTCCTCCTCTTTCATATACCCATTTCCTGATGAGGATTTTGTTGGGCTTTGACCTAGTGTTTTTTTTTAAAGATTATATATTATTATATATATTATATTTCAGATCTCTATAGAGTCTATTATACTTCAGTTAATTCACTTGCAACCACCTGCGTACCACTCAATGCGCTTATTTGTAGGTTTATAGGCTGACTCTAGCTACCATACATGAGGTAAAACATGCAAACATTGCTTCCATGGGTATGGTTTACTTCACCTAATATAATCACTTCCAAGTCTATTTCCTTATTAGTGGTGCAATGCCATTCTTTCTAATGGATGAATAAAATTCTATTGTACATATATACATTGTGTATATATACATACATTTTCTTGATCCATTTGTCCATTGAGGGGCATTTGGGCTGATTCCATATCTTGGCTATGGTGAATAATGCTGCAATGAACATGGTTGTGCTGGTGGCCTTACTGTAACCTTGTTTGTATTCTATTGAGTAGAATTGCTGAGCCGGCAAAACTGGAAATCCACATGCAGAAAACTAAAACTAGATCCTCATATATCATCTTGCACCAGCATCAATTCAAAAAGAATCAAAAACCTCAATGGAAGATCAGAATCCACAAAACTATTACAGGAATGCAAAAGAGAAATACTAGGGCTTCTGGGCATGAGTTGAAAGTTTCTAAAATCCAGAAATACAACAAATCAAAGAAAGACTGGATAAATGGGATTGCATCAAATTTAAGTTGCTGCACAGCTACGTAGGGATTTTTATGCCTCATTTTTCTAGATAAAAATGTGGCACACAGGGATCAATATCATGCTCAAGGTTATAACTGGTCATCATTATCATTATCATTATTCTTGTACAATATTGGGGCTTGAATTCAGCATCTCATATTTGATAGACAGACACCACTTGAACCATGTCTCTATTTTTTTTCTCTGGTTATTTCTAAGTTAGGATCTCGATTTTTGCTCTGGCTGAACTGAACCATTCCTTTTTATATTTTTGCCATAGCTAGAATGAACAAGCAGAGTCTATCATGCCATTTTTTTTCTGTTGAAATGAAGTCTTTCACTTGGTGGTGGGGGAGGAAGAGGTGAACTGGACTGGTCTTGCAACCACCATCTTCCTCATCTTAGCCTCCTGAATAGCTAGGATGACAAGTACACACCACTGCTCCTGTACATGGTAAGCTGGTGGCATTCAGTCTAAGTAACTGTCAAATATTCGTGCCACATTATGGTCAGTTAAAGTTCCAAAGTGCATCAAGAGGAGACAGGAGCTTATGTACAGAGAAACATCTAGAGGTGTTTCATAAAAATAGTTCTGGTTCTAGGCTGCAATGCTTGATAAGAAATGTACTCATTATCTTGCCCATGTAATTGTAACCCCTCTGTACAGTATATTCACAAAAAAAATAAAAATTTAAATTTAAAAAAAAAAGAAATAAAAAACAAATGCACCTCACAAGTGATTGTACAGAAATAGCCAGTAAAGGAAGGAAGAAAAAAAAATAGTTCTGGTTCTGTTTCTCATTTTGCAGACCTAGAGTGTAGTTTGAGGTCTGATAACTCATTTTCATACTACTATATAGGACATTCTTTAGATTAGCTGATGCTGATTTAAACAAAAATTAAGCAGTAAGTAAAAAAAAGGAAAAATCTTTGGCTATGTCTACCTTTTCCTGAACTTGGTGAATTGTCCCTACATTTATTACTGGAAATAATATAAGTCTTAAGCCATAAACTTAGGACTTTGCTGGCTTTGGTTTGTTCCAAGAAGGTGACACAATAATAATCTATAAAATGTATGTCATGAACTATTAAGTACCTATTAGTGACAGGACAAATCCCTTGCTTTTTTTTGTTTTTTTATATATCTGTTTGTTGTTTTTCATTTGTTATCTGTTATTGGCTTCCTTCATTCCTTTTCAGTTAAAAAAAAAAAATGTGTGTGTTAAATTGGTCTGTGTTTCTGAATACTTAGGCAAATGTGTCCGTCCTGACCTCAGGTGCACTGCCAGGTGAGAGTGCAAGCTAGTGGGAACTCATCCTGATGCGGGAGGAAAATAGAAACACAGCACAGAAGCTGGCATGAGCAATGGCTGAGGAAATGCAAAGACGGAAGTGAGAAGCTCTAGCTGAGATACCACAGGCTGCTGAGTGGTTGTAATGGATGTAATGTTGATCTTCAAGGATGGGCATCATTTATTCTAGACACCTCACAGCGAAAGAGAGAAAAGTGAAGAGAAGATGGAGTGCACCACAGGCTAGCAACAGACTGGTGGGAGACAAAGGTCAAGGTGCTCGATCTGTATGATTAGACACACTTCTGAAGCTCACCTAAGGCAGACACACAGGCGCCTGTATCTCTTCAAAGCTCCCAGGTGATTCTAATGTACAGATTGTTCATGTACTCTGATGCATAGGAATAAGGTTTGGTGGGTGGGTGGGGGAAACCATTGTGTGAGGTTTAAAAGTCAGTGAATCGTAACAGGAGAGTTAGAGGCAAGAAGATCCTTCATTGAAGGGCACCATACACACACACACATGCACACACACACAAGAAGGAAAGGGGAAAGGAAGGAGGAGGAGGAAGAGGAAGAGGAGGAGGAGGAGAGGAAGAAGAAAAAGAACAAGAAGAAGGAGGAGGAAGAGGAGGAGGAAGAAGAGGAGGAAGAGGAAAAAGAAGAAAGTCATAGAGATTGCGACATAAGGGTATTAGCAGTCATGGGAGAATAAAAACAATTGTCGTGTTCGCTTTGGCAGCACATATACTAAAATTGGAATGATACAGAGAAGATTAACATGGCCCCTACACAAGGATGACATACAAATTCATGAAGCGTTCCATATTTTTAGTGCTGCAGGAATATCAATACCAAATTTCAAACTTTATTACAAAGCCATAGTAATCAAAACAGCTTGGTACTGGCACAAGAACAGACCTCAGGACCAATAGAATAGAATTGAAAACCCAGAAAGGAACCCATAGACCTATAGCCATCTAATCTTTGATAAGGGAGCTAAAAAAATAGAATGGAAGAAAGACAGCCTCTTCAGTAAATGGTGCTGGCAAAATTGGTTAACTACTTGCAGAAAACTAAAGCTAAACTCTTATATATCACCCTGCACCAGAATCAACTCCAAATGGATCAAAGACCTCAGAGTCAAAGCAGACACTCTGAAAACATTACAGGGTGGAATAGGAGAAACCCTAGGTCTCCTTGGCACAGGACAAAATTTTCTTAAAAGAGACCCAGAAACAAAACAAATCAAAGAAAGGTTGGTCAAATGGGACTGCATGAAATTGCAAAGCTTCTACATGGCAAAGCATAGCAAGCCAGATTAATAGACATAGCTAGCAAGATCAATAGAAAGCCCATGGATTGGGAACAGATCTTCACTAGCCATACAACAGATAAAGGTCTCATTTCTAAAATATACCTGGAACTCAAAAAATTAAATCCCTCAACAACAAATCTTCAAAGAAACAACTGCCCAATAAATAACTTGGCTAAAGACTTACAGAGAAACTTCTCTGAAGAGGAAAGAAGAATGGCCAATAGACACACGAAGAAATGCTCACCTCTCTAGCCATAAAAGAAATGAAAATCAAAACATTGAGATACCACCTCACCCCAGTCAGAATGGCTATAATCAAGAACTCTAATAACAACAGATGCTGGAGGGGATGTGAACAGAAGAGAACCTTACTGCATTGTTGTTGGGAGTGTAAACTTGTTCAACCACTTTGGAAAGCAATATGGAGGTTCCTCAAAAGACTCCACATAGATCTCCCTTATGACCCAGCAATCCCACTTTTGGGCATTTACCCAAATGATCACAAACAAGACCATACTAAAGCTACCAGCACAACAATGTTCATTGCAGCATTATTTACCATAGCTAAGATATGGAAGCAACCCAGATGCCCCTCAGTAGATGAATGGATCAAGAAAATGTGGTATATACACAATGGAATTCTATGCCTCCATCAGAAAGAATGACATTGCCCCATTTGTTAGGAAATGGAAAGACTTGGAAAAAATTATATTAAGTGAAGTAAGCCAGGCCCAAAGAAACATAGGTCCCATGGTTTCCCTTATTTGCAATAACTAGTATATGTCCGAGACAAGCAGAAATGGTCAGATAAGTTGATGTTAGGTGAAAGGAACACCAAGATAAGGATTCAAATGTTTTTTTTTTCTTTCTTGCAATTGTTTCTAACATATTTATAAGATGATTTCTTTGTTGCTTTGTATGTCCCTCCTCCATGGTATAACCCCTGTTTTCACTGTATTTGATGTTGGTATACTTTGTGGAGAGGAAGGGGAAAAAACAAACTGTTTAAATAGGGATACAGGTGGATCCATTGCAACAATGAGGTCTACAAGATGTTATGTTGAAAAACGAACTTTAAACTTTGGTGCCGGTGGTGGGAGGGGGAGGGTGGTGGAGGGATGGGAAGGGGAAACAAAAGAGGAGGCTACAATGCTTGATAAGAAATGTACTCATTATCTTGCCCACGTAATTGTAACCCCTCTGTACGGTGTTCTCACAATAAAAAAAGAAAAAAACAATTGTCTACTTATACTAATAAAAAACAATGTAATTTTCACGAACTTGCTGGTGAATACATGAATTTAGCTAATGTCCAGGCTCACACACACACACTACATACTTGCACAGATTTGATGTCCCCTTTAACCTCAAAATAGTACTGATAAAAGAACATTTCCTAGATACCCTGCATTTCATGGCAGAGAGCAAAGGAGGATGGGAGGAAGAGATAAATTGCTCAGTTGACAGCTAGCACCAACACTAATAAAAAGATTGTTCCGTGTGCCGGAATGTGTGTTGAAAGAGCTGCTCAGACCCCAAGTGACTGGCAAGGTGCTACTGAGTCCTGCTCTCAACAATCCAGACACAGTACTTCTGCAAATAATCCTACGGCACATTATCCCACTCACATCGTCTGTAGCCAGCGTAGTAAGACCAGCATAAGCGTGGATGCTTTCCCTTTCTAAGCAGTTACCATAAAAATGCTCTTCACTAGCCTTGAACTGAAGACCTGAGGGAAAGCCCTCAGGCCCAGAGTTCAAGCCCCGTGACCGGCAGAAAAAGAATGTTGTGGGCTCTGGGGTTGGGTAAACACATCTCTCTCTGCTTTCTAGTCCGGCTGGGGCAAGGAACTTGTTCCACGACATGGTTCTTCTTTTGCCTAGCATCCGGAAAGGCTCCAGATTCTCTTGGATTTCAGAAAAGTTAGTCTCAAGACTTTGTAGGTGAAGTTCCAGAAGGACAGTTTTTTTTGCTAGAAGTTTACTTGAGGTTACATTATAATAGCTGATACCTTTTAATGATTTTAAATTGGTGGGGGGGAATCCCTGTGATTCACCTGGGTTCATTTCACAGTCACAAGTCCAAGTCTTGTCTTCATGCACTGTATCTTCCGCAAGCACTGCGGAACACAGATTTGGTGCCATGTGGCCAGATTCTCAGAAGGAAGGAAAGAAAGAAGGAGGGAGGGAGGGGAGGAGGGAGGGAAGGAAGGAAGGAAGGAAGGAAGGAAGGAAGGAAGGAAGGAAGGAAGGAAGGAAGGAAGGAAGGAAGGAAGGAAGGAAGGAAGGAAGGAAGGAAGGAAGGAAGGAAGGAAGGAAGGAAAGGGGGGGAGACAGACAGACAAAATTTCTATTACCCGAGTTGATGCCTTCTGTTATTATCCATGCTCCGGTTGTCTCTGCAGCTTTAACCAAACCCTGGCTGAAGGTGTCTTTAAGCTTGGCAGGCATCTTGAAGTTCTGGAGCCCTCCATGGACGGAAATCACCAGCTTTGGCAGCTCCATCCTCCACTCATTCAACATCAGATGTAGCAGATGGTCCAACTTGGTGTCATAGGACGTTCTAATATACTGAAAGACAAGTTACAGAGCCATGACCAGAATGCGGTGAAAAATTCCATACTGGATACAGAAATGACACAGCAGGGCAACTAACATGGCCACAAGCCAACAGGAAGTTAGGCTCTCTCTACAAGTTCATCTTCACATAGTGGAACTATTTACTTCCAAAGATTCCTCAATCTCTTCAAGTTCCTTCTGGGAATTGAAAGTCACTACAGAAAGTTTCCCCTGTGTGGAGGGTTCACCCCCAGTATTCCTTCGAGAAAGCCTGAAGTGAGGCAGAAATTCTTCCAACAACTGGCAAAAATCACTACCCCAGCAAACTCATTAATAGAAAGCTGTAAGAAGTAGGTGAAATGAGCCAGAAAGTCCCTGAGCCTCTGATCTCCAAGTAAGCACCAAAGAGACCTGAAATGGATCTGTGGCTCACGTAGTATACTGCCAACCTTAAACAAAAAAAGCTCAGGGAAGCAGGGCACTGTTGGCGCATGCCTTATAAACCCTTGCTACTCAGGAGGCTGAGATCTGAGGGCTGCCATTCAAAGCCAACCCAAGCAGGAAAAACTGTGACACTCTTACCTGAAGTTTACTACCCAAATGCCAGAAATAACACTGTGGCTCAAAGTGGTAGAACACTAGCCTTGAACACAAAAAGCTCAGGGACAGTGACCAGCCCCTGAGTTCAAGTCTCCCCGCCCCAGCACACACAAAAGAAAAAGGTATAAAAATAATCAGGTGATCCTTTTTAAATGATTCCTATTGTCCAACTGATGAATTAAAGTGAAGAAAGCAACTCTGGCTTGACGTATCATTCTCAACCTCAACTCTTCCTCTCAAGTGATCTTCTCTCTCATCTGTAAGTCCCCTTGGTGAAACAAGGTATTTCTAATTAATATTTGAGGATACATAAACTTGGAAAGAGGGAAGAGAGCATCAATCTAGCTTTGACAAAGGAATCAATACCCAATAACTTTCACAATAAGTCCAGGTCTTCTGATCATCTACCCTTGGAGACTATCACATACAGAAGCAGAAAAATGACTTCGATTCTTAACAAACCTTGGAGTGGTAGATATGCTCTCCATCTTGGAAATTAATGGTGCCAAAGCTGTCTGTGGGGCTTTTCACTGTGTGTTTTTCAACAGACCATAGTTCATTCTCGTTAATGCTCCAGGGATAATCTTTCCCTTGATGGTCTTGGCTCAATCGTCCACAGTGGCATCTGAATCCAAAAAAATGAGCAACGTCAGAATAGAAAATCAAAGCGAGGCCTCTCCAGTTTGCTACTGTATTGTATAGATGCCATATGTTGAAAATCTGTAAAACTTCACCATAAGATTTGCATTTGCAACATTGGATTGTCTTCTAAATTTAGAAACCCCTTAAAAGTTTCTCTCCTTTGGCTAGACATAAGAATTATTTGAGGACTATTTTATTATTATTATTTCTTATTAGTGAGGGGGGCGGGGTTCTGGGTCTGGGTCTGTGTATCTGTGTGCCAGTACTTCAGCTTGAACTCAAGGCCTAGGAGCTGTCTCTTGGCATTTTTCTCAAGGCGACTCCTCTACCACTTGAGTATGACTTCACTTACCTACAGGAGCCAGATTCACAGACTGAATGTCACAGGGAAGCCAAGGTTGCCTTTTAAATGGGAAGTTATGCCAAACACTGGTGGCTCACACCTGTAATCCTAGCTACTCAAGTAACTGAGATCTGAGGATTGCAGTTGAAAGCCAGCCCAGGCAGGCAAGTCTGTGAGACTCTTATCTCCAATGAACCACCAGAAAAGTAGGAAATGGAAGGATGGCTCAAGTGGTAGAGCACTAACCTTCAGTAAAAATGGCAGGCAAGAATGTGAGGTTCTGAGTTCAAGTCCCAATAAAAGCACACACACACACACATCTAATAAATTGTGTTTTATATAAAATATAGTATTTATACACAAAAATGAAGGATTATTAATCAATGCAAAAAGTTGCAACATTAAAGATACATGTAAGCACAGAACCTTACTGAAAACATAAGTAAATCATGGTCATGAAAAAGATTTGACTATAATCATAGTTAATATATGTGACATAATTTTCAGAGAGCAAAACATTAAAAAAAATTCTTATAAACAATTAGCAATTTTGACAACAATGTTTAATATAAATAGCATCATAATTTCTACTAAAGAACAAAGTTGAGCCAGGCGCTGGTGGCTCACGCCTGTAATCCTAGCTATTCAGGAGGCTGAGATCTGAGGATCGTGGTTCAAAGCCAGCCCGGGCAGGGAAGACTGTGAGACTCCAATCTCCAATAAACCACCAGAAAACCGGAAGTGGCACTGTAGCTCAAGTGGTAGAGCGCTCGCCTTGAGCTGCAGAGCTGAGGGACAGTGCCCAGGCCCAGAATTCAGGCCCCACGACCAACAACAAAAAAAAAGAACAAAGTTGACTATTCATATTAAGCTCTTAAGGTTAAACCTTAAGACCAAAATTATATAAAAACTAACAAAAATGAGTATCGTGCTTATGAAAGTATAATAAACTTCTCATCTTTCACAAATTAGGGGGAAATGCAAGGAAACTAAAAATATATAGAAGTTTAAAACTTTCTGTAGTAAAAAATTATCCATCTGCATATCTATTACATCAAAAGAAATTATTCCACTAACTCCAGAATGAAATGATTTTGGCCTTGTATACTTCAGACTAGAAGAAGAGCAACTAATAAATAATTACCTATAAAAAAATTCGCCTCTGCTGCAATTATTCATTCAGGCAATCTTGAATATTTAATAAATCTTAATCTCACTGAGGTTAGCAAAAAATGAAATTATACCATTAAAGGAAGATAAAAATCATCTGAAATTATCACAGTCACACACCCCCAAAGACACCAACGTTGGAGCTACATATTTGAAGAGTATATTCCAGACAGAGCATTCTGCCTTACAACTTTGATCTTTTCCTCAATATTTCTCAGTAACTGATAAAAACAAGTTGACACAAAGTCAATAAATGCCAGTATATTACTTGTAGAAAACTAAAGCTAGATCCTTCTATATCACCCTGCACCAGAATCAACTCCAAATGGATCAAAGACCTGGGAGTCAAAGCAGACACTCTGAAAACATTACAGGATGGAATAGGAAAAACCCTAGGTCTCCTTGGCGCAGGCCGAAATTTTCTTAATAGAGACCCGGAAACACAACAAATCAAAGAAAGGTTGGATAAATGGGATTGCATGAAGTTGCAGAGCTTCTGCATGGCAAAGGACATAGCTAGCAAGATCAATAGAAAGCCCACGGATTGGGAGAAGATCTTCACTAGCCATACAACGGACAAGGGTCTCATATCTAAAATACACCTGGAACTCAAAAAGTTAAATCCCCCAAGAACAAATCTACATATTAAATATTAGTTAAGAGATGTTAAATTATAGATGCCCTAATTTATTATTGTTCTGTTTATAACTACAAACACTACAAAGAACAAATAACCTAAATATCCACTCAGTAAAGGATCCAAGTGTTAAAGCATCAGCCTTGAACCAAAAAAGCTCAGCAAGAGTGTCAGACCTCTTGAATTGAAGCCACAGTACTCACCCAGAATCAAGCAAACAAACAAAGAGGATGTTACTACTGCAAATAAGCTCATATGCTTGGTGTGCACACACACACTACTTGAGATAAAAATAAAATACAGCATCCTATCCGCAAGAAGTCTCATTGCCTCCAAATATAACGTGTGAGAATAAAATTAAAGTATAATACTTAAGTATTTCAGGTGGTAAAAAGCCCTTGCCAAACCCTCTTAGCCAGATAAATGTCTCAGTAGCACAAATAACCTATTACATTCAGATAGTCCCTCTCCATCAAAAAAGTACAAAATAAAACCAAAACACAAATCTCCTTGTGAAAGTCAAATAACATATACATTGTCCTGACTATAGAAACTGTCCAACACTCTTTTGGAGACAGAGCCTCACAATTAACAAGTTCGTTTATCTTTTTTTTTTTTTGGTCCAGAACTTGAACTCAGTACCTGATCAATGTTCACTCATTGGCTGGCACTCTACCAAATGAGCCACATCTCCAACCCAAAGAAGCTCATTTATCTAAATCATACTGGACTAAGTTCTGACAGATTTAGCAGCCTGGCATACTTCTAAATTAAAGAAATAAAATATCTGTTCATTTACTGATACATTTAAATATATATTTAAGGTTTATACAGTAGATTTCTATTATTTTCCATAGACTGGGAATCAGGATTTATGGAGTATTCATACATCATTTACTTTCTCTGTCATATCCCATAATTGTACATATGGTAGCAATGGCATACCTGTACTATAAAAAAGAAGAGGTAATTAACACAGCATAGAGTTTGGAACCAAAGTACAACAGGAAAATCTCATTGCTCCAGTGAGTCCTCTAGAGTCCAGATTTTGGGGGGTATTTTTGTTTGTTCAGTTGGTTGGTTGGTTTTTGTTTTTGTTTTTGTTTTTGTTTTTGGGTCAGTTGTGGGTGTTGAACTTAGAGAGTGGGCACTGTCTCTGAGCTCTTCAGCTCAAGGCTAGCGCTCTACCACTTTGAGCCACAGCTCCTCTTTCAGTTTTCTGGTGGTTAATTGGAGCTAAGAGTCTCATAGACTCTCTGGATACTTTCGGATTTCATATGAGCTCTTGTTCACTTCCCTAGGTTTCTTTTTAGGGTTTGGATGAGTATTTTATGGAATTTGAGTTTGCAGGTATATAACTTATCACTACTAATATTTCTTTTTTCTGAATTAAAAAAGAATCCTCTGCACTGGGAGATTAGCATTGTGATGGCCAAGGGTAAAGTGTTCAGTGTGAAGTTAAACTCCCATTGAACGGTGGAAGGAACGGTGGAGCTCATGAAATGAGGAGCCTCAATGACTCAGAAACTAGACCTCTCTGCCAGATGCCAGTGGGTCACATATGTAATCCTAGACGCTCAGGAGGCTGAGATTTGATGATTGCAGTTCAAAGCCAGACCAAGCAGAAAAGTATGTGAGAATCTTACCCCAATTAACCAGCAAAAACAATGAGAAGTGGAGCAGTGGATCAAGCAGAAGAACACCAACTTTGAATTGAAAAAGGTTAATGGTGTGAGGCACTGAGTTTAAATCCTAGTACTGGGCGCCGGGGCGGGCGCGGGAGATGGGAAGGGATGGGAAGGGGAAACAAAGGAGGAGGCAACAATGCTTGATAAGAAATGTACTCATGACCTTGCCCATGTAATTGTAACCCCTCTGTCCAGTATTCTCACAATAAAAAAAAAAAATTCTAGTCCTGGGGTTTGAACTCAGGGCCTGGGCACCTTTGCTTAGCTTTTTTCCTTAAGGCTGGTGCTCTACCACTTGAGCCATACCTCCACTCTAGCTTTCTGGTGATTAATTGGAGATACGCATCTCACAGACTTTCCTGCCTGGGCTGGCTTTGAAACTTGACCCTCAGATCTCAGCCTCCTGACTAGCTAGGATGACAGGCGTGAGCCACCAACACCCAGCTCAATCTGTTTTGTGGCTATCATCACATTATAAGGTATCATAAACATGAAAGGAAAACAAGGCAATGTTACCTTGGTGTTCTATAAACATTCTGTCAACAGGTAAAATAAGAATTTCCAACCCACAGGACTTACCAGCCTGGGTAATTCAATGTGGGTGGGACTAGTCAATGTTTAACAAAGGCCAGGAACGTGACTCTAGCCATCCCCAAAGGAGCCTCACCAGGCCCTGCATACATGGATAGTAATATTGCTAAAATCAGAATGGCCTCTAATTAAAATATTGTTTCTTCATCTTCCTTTTAATTTGCTCCCCCCCACCCCAAGGCAATAATCATCCAACCTTACAGTGGCCTCCATGACCCTGGGGAATTTTCCATAACCCTCCCTTCCTCTCTCTTCCTTAGGCTAACCTTGTTGAACTTTGTTCTACAAGTTGAGTTTCCAAAGGGTTTCTGTGGTCAAACTCAAGCCATCTGCCTTGCAGCCTACTCCCTGCTGACACAAAAAGTCTCTGAACGGAAAATGGAGTTAAAATTACCTGTCTGAATCATCTGAACACACTGTCCTGAAATGTCCTGAGCAGCTACCATTTGCCACAGATAAAGTTTTGTTGGAGATAAAGAGTATTCACAATATTTTGAATCATCAGTTCTGTGTACTGTGTATTATTTAAGCAGACAAGATGTTCTATACATTATCCAAACAATGTATACTACCCATTGGGACGGATGCATTATTTCCCTATAATGTCTATTCCTCCTCCACCTCCATCCATCCACCCACCGTCAAGAGGGGGAAAAAAGACGGAGTGGTGCTGTGGCTCAAGTGGTAGAGCATTAGCCCTGCACACAAAGAAGCTCGGGGACAGCATCCAGGCCTGAGTTCAAGCACCACAACTGACAGAGAGAGACAGAGAGAGGGAGGGAGCACTGAGTGGAATGAAATCACAACAATCAGAACAGTGATGTCATTATGTGTAACTTCTTTCCCCTGAAGATTTCATTCATTCAATAACCAGATAAGCTTCCTTAGTGATTGCACAGGGGCTTAACTTAGGTACAAAGCTGACAGTCCTTTCTTCTTACCAGATTGTCTACAATAATGGAAAAGCAACAGACATATATTAAAATAAATGAATACTCCAGCTGCTGCTGGCTCACATGTGTAATTTTAGCTACTCAGAAGGCTGAGATCTCCCATTGCAACAATGAGATGTACAAGTCGTTATGTCGAAAAACGAACTTCACAACTTTGGGGGGTGGGAGGATCGGGTGGAGGGAGGTAGGGGGAGTATGGGAAGGGATGAGAAGGGGAAACAAAGAGGAGGCAACAATGCTTGATACTCATTATCTTGCCCATGTAATTGTAACTCCTCTGTTCAGTATTCTCACAATAAAAAATAAATTTTAAAAAAAAGAATTGGTAAAAAAAAAAAAAAAAAGAAGAAGAAGAAGGCTGAGATCTGAGGATGTCTGTTCAAAACTAGCTGGACAAGAAAGTTTGTGAGATTCTTATCTCCACTCAAACACCAAAAACCCAGAAGTGGAGCTGTAGCTCAAGTAGTAGAGCACCAGCCTGGAATGTAAAAGCTAAAGGACAATGCTCAGGTCCTGAGTTCAAGCCTAACACTGGCACAAAAACTAATAATACTAAATACTCATTTACACATATCATCAAACCCTCAAGACAAGTCCTATTTCTAAGTTTCTTTAGTATTCTAAGTAGTATTTTTTTTTAAATGCAATTAAACATTGTACCTGTGAGGGTCTTTTGAACTGGGTATGAATTTGTTACATTCTCTCTTGTTGAATACTCCTTCAATCCAGGATTTCTGGAACAGAAGAGAAAATGTCATTATCACATATTCTAATGGAGGGAAAAGCAGTGTGACCACAGCTGCTCAGGTAGGCCACAGGCCTTTGTGAGACATGGATGCTCATTGAGATTCCAAGGCTAGCCCAAAGCAAGTTAAGCAGTTATTGGTTTCCATAGCAGACAATATGCACACAAGCAAGTCAAAGATTTAGACAAAAAGTACTCATAAAATTAATCGGTCCATAATCTCACTTTGAGCAACAAGAGCTTACTAATACACAATTGGTGTGTTCACTTAATCTACCAAGAGTCACTCTTATTATCTTATGATATTATCTCATGCTATAAGCCTATGGCATGGATATTAAGCTCTCAGAACTTCAGAATTCTCACCCACAGAATCCCACTTTGGCTAAGATTTCATAAGAAGCTAGAAGGAGCATCAGAGGAAAGATGGCAAGATTCTTTGCCCTGTCTGTGAGCAGAGCTCACTTTTGGTTGTGGTATTTAAGTTTTGCACAGCATTGACTGAGGTGTTACAAAAGAGTCAATATGTCCTCAGAGAATTCTCCCTTCTGCATTTCAAAATACTTAAAGTCCATGAATTCATCCAAAAATGTTTTGGACAGGCATCTGTGTTGCATGGGAATTCTGTGCCAAACAGGAGAGCTCTTGCTGTCAGCAAATGTAGAATAAAAAGAAAGAAACATATAAAAACCGGTATCATTTCACTTCATGTGCATAATTAGTTATTAAATAAAGATGCAAACCAAGTATAATAGCACCCAGCTGTAGTGTTAGCTAGTTTCAAAGCTAAAGCAGAAAGATAGCTTGAGCCCAGGAGTTTGAAACGAACCTGAGCAATATAGAGAGATCTCTAATATAAAAACCCCCATATCAACATAGATAGGTAGGTAGGTAGATAGGTAGGAAGGATGGCTAGATAGATAGACAGACAGACAGACAGACAGACAGACAGACAGATAGATAGGCAGACAGATCAGCTGCAAGTAGGGTCTCTAATATAAGAGTCAAATGCACTAGGAAAGTTAAGCTCAGTCTTTTTTTGGGGGGGGGAGTGCTAATACTGGGGCTTGAACTACAAACTTCAAGGTCTTTCTTTCCTTTTTCACTCAAAGTACCTCAAGAAACAGCTCTACTTGCAGTTTTTTGTTGGCTTCTCAGAGATAAGAGTCCTGAATTTGTCTGCTTCACTTGGCTTTGAACCATGATCTGCACACCTCAACCTTCTGAGTAGCTAGAATCACAGGCATGAGCTACCAGTGCCTAGCTAGTCTCTCTTCTTTCCAAAGGTTGGCGAGCAGCTCTGTGTAGGACTTTTGGGGCAATTCACTCAAGCTCTTCATGCCTGTTTCTCTTCTATAAACATGACACAAATAACATGGACTCAGAGCTTGCTCAGTAGTCAAGCGCGTGTTAGCATTCCAAGTCCTAAACTCACTCCTACAAAACTCAGCACTAAAAATAGCAATAGTAAGAATAACATTTCTTCATAGAGCAATTGAAAGGATTATGTAAAGACAAGGCTAAGATTGTCCGGCGCTATTAGTTCACGCCTGTAATCCCAGCCACTCAGGCGGCTGATACCTGAGCATTAACGTTCAAACCCAGCTGGGCAATCGAGCATGTGAGACGTTTACCTCCAATGGATCATCCTAAAGCCAGATGTGGAGCCATGACTCGAGTGGAAGAGTGCCTTCCTTGAACAAAAAGGCAAATGGACAGTGCCCAGGCCTTCGGTTCAAGCCCCAGTACTGGTGCGTGCACACACACACACACACACACACACACACACACACATGCACACACAGACTTAGATCTCTTCCAGTTTATTCAGTCTCACTAAAGCTTAGCTCTCACAGTTGTCCAAAACAAAGGTAAAAAAAATACCTCTGGGTCCATGGATTGGGAACTTAAGTTCGTCCTATTTTTTCCATAGGGAAAAAAAATGCCTCTTTCTCTCCGAGTCACCCGTCACGCACCTCCCAGAATACAATCTAATTACTTTCCAGGTCCACTTTTTTCTTCCAAAACTCCAACTCATGTAGGCCTCTGCCCCTTTTCTGTTGCCCCAACCCAATGAGGATTGAATGAACAACAACACAAACACATTTAAAATAGAACTTCAAGCACCCTCGTGTAGAGTTTTCCCTCAAAGGTATAAACATGAAGCTGGTGCCACTGCAAGATATGAAAACTTGATTCCCACAACTCTTGCATCTCAGCTCGAAGCTATGGAAGCGATCATCAGCCTGGCCTGGCAAGGGTCTCGACAATTCTCACTTCAGGGCTCCACGTTTTCCTCACATGGTATCCTTTGCTGTTCGCTGAACAGAGATCCAACTGTTTACTGGTTGTAGTTCAACAATCCAAATCCATACCTAACGTGTCAGTTTATGCTAATGGAGCAGTAAACAGTGGCAATTACAGTTAAGAGTGGAAACTTGGCCATTTCTGCAGCCGTTCTGGTGCTGGTTCTTCATAGAGTAGATGCTCATGTGGTAGAGCGCCAGCCTGGGAAAATCCAAGCAAGGCCAAAGGTCCTGAGTTTAAGACCCAAAAACGGGGGATGGGGGAGAGATTACAGATTACAGATATAGTTTGGTGGTAGAGCATTTTCCTGACATGCACTAGGTCCTGGGTTCTATTCCCAGCACCACAGGTATGAGAGGTGGGCTAAGAAGAGGCCGTTACTGTATTTGTCTTGAGCCTGCAACCTGCAGGAAACCACCAGAGCTGTTCAAATGAAGAAATAATATTTCCAGACTTCAGAGTACCATTTGATCCTTTTATTTTTGCAGAGCTACATTTGGAGCACGACTTCTTCAAACTGAGTGCGGGGCAGATGGGCTTCCGGGGGTGCGCGTGCAATCTGTTAGCGGGGGAAGCCATCAGAGGAAAACCATCTCACTTACTTGGAAGAGTCAGCCCCGGCCTCATGCAAGGCGCTGTCTGAACATCGCAGGGAGGCCTCATCTGACTCGCTGAGACCAGGAGGAAAGGTCTCAGGAAAACATCCAGATCCAAAGCATGCACAAATGAAAGCCCTGTTCCCAACCAAACTCTCGTGGTATATGGACTTACTTCTTATTAAATTATCTTGGGGCAGGGGGGAGGAGGCAGGTCAGCATTTAATATAAACTCAGAAAGAGTTGGCATTTGGGAGAGTAAGGGCGGCACATAAAAGGATGAACAAATACAACAGTGGCGCTACTAGACACTATGTGGAAAACGAACTGGATAGCTTGTGGGTGGGGCTGGGAGGGAAAGACTGGGAGAGAGGACACAAGGGAAGACATGGTTCAGAGAGAATTGTACCCACTACTCTTTACCTGATTCGTGAAACTGTAACCCCCCAGCATATCAACTCTACAACAGATAGATAGATAGGTAGATAGATAGATAGATAGATAGATAGATAGATAGATAGATAGATAGATAGATAGATAGATAGATAGATTAGAACAATTAGCCTAAAACTTCTTAACTAAATGTTTAAAGGAACATATTCACCCAAAAGTACATAAGAGCTTTGTCTTCTATTTTTGTTCATCTCTGAAGGCAGCAGGATTTTCCTACTTGCTTCTGCACTTAAAGCATTGCAATATGTTTTTGGTTACAGTATATAAAGAAGAGAGGTTCCCATGTAATTGTAACCCCTCTGTACAGTATTTTCACGATAAAAATTAAAATTAAAAAAAAGAAAAGTGGCTTCACACTGATATATAGTCAGAAAAGGAGAAAGTATATTAATATCCTTTTTAGACCATTGTGTTTTATTTTTTGTTGTAAGCTAGAGATGGAACCCAGGGCCTCAGGCATGCTAGGCGAGTGCTCTACCACTGAGCCACATCCCAGCCCAAGATAGTTCGGAATTCATCATATAACCTTGAGAAAAGTATATGCATGAAAGTATGAGTTAAAAGGACAAATTATGTCCCCATGCTATTATGAAAATAAATTTGACTTGGGGGTGTCAGGAAGCCGGGTGCTGGGGGCTTGCCCCTGTACACCTAGTTATTCAGGAAGTTAAGATCTGAATATTTCAGTTTGAGCCCAGCCTGGGCAGAAAATTCTGGGAGACTTTTATCTCCAATTACCCAGCAAAGAGCTAGAAATGGAGGTGAGGCTCAAGTGGTAGAATACCAGCCTTGAGGAAAAGTAGACGAGCCAGATTTTCACAGAGAGAGAGTGAGAGGGGGGGGGGAAGGAAAGGAAAGGAAAAGAAAGAGGGAAGGGAAAGGAAAGAGGGAAGGGAAAGGAAAGAGGGAAGGGAATGGAAGGGAAGGGAAGAGAAAAGAGAAGGGTGAAGGGAAGGGAAAAGAAAAGGGAGAAAGGAAAGGAAGGGAAGGGGGAAAAAAAAGAAAGGAGTACTTAGCCAACTGCTAGCCTATGACTGCACAGGCTCCCCAAGGCCGGATGAGTGAGCAGGAATCCACCATTCTCCAGACAACCTGACTTCCTGTGTCCATAGCATACTTACTCTGTGTACTTCAGCTCAACGAGTAGACCGCAGTATTTCAAGACCTCCCTGTTTACCCTCATACTCAACTGAAGGAAGTTCCAGCAGAAAGAAAAAGCACTTTACAGATTAAAATCCTCACATTTTGTACCTGATGGGCAATGTGCAGCACTTCAAGGGTTATTTTGTGTGCATTCCATTTTTAACACTATAGCTGACTTCAATGCTTTACTGCACCCACTCTCCTAACGATGCCATTAAAAATGACCTTCCAGTGACCTTGCAAGCATTGTGGCATGGCGGACCAAGCTTTAGGAAGTATATGTTCTACCAGTTTATCCACTCCTCCTTGAAGACACCGATAAACCTCTACAACAACAGCATCATTCATTTATCAAAGAATGCTTTGACAACTCATTCTAATAAAAATAAGGTTTGAGATCATCGTAACTCTGCAGTAAAGCACTTATGTAGTATAAGCATGCTCCTGGGTTTAACCAGCTAATTTAAAGTCCCAAGTGTTAATGTCATATTGGATGCACTTATGTTTACAAATCAATATCGATAATGACTCAAGCATAAGACTCTAGAAGAGAAATTCCTTCTGCCTGCACACAGGTGTGAAGTCTTCATGGAAAATACAAAAGCTAGCAAAATCCTGGGAAGACAACAGAGGTTTAGAGACAGGGTGACAGAATTCCTTGTGGTTTAGAAATATAGATATTTCTGCTTAGATCATTGAGAAATACTCTTGTTAAGGTGACCATAAAAGCTACAAAGTGATTGAGGAGCACTATTCCTACACTACCATATTCCAGGAATTTCCCCAAGCCGTGAACCTAAAAGTATGTACCTCAGGATACATCTGCAGAAGACATCTCCACTACGGAAAAGGAATTTTGTGTAAAGGATAAGAGGAGGGAAGTTTGTCTGTGTATTGTTCTATCAAGGATCCTCTCAGCTCCTCTCCTTTCCCCACCAATTTTAGAAAACCTGTCTGGACTATAACCACCTAATCTTCCATAAGGGAGCTAAAAAAATAGAATGGAAGAAAGACAGCCTCTTCAGTAAATGGTGCTGGCAATATTGATTAAACACTTGTAGAAAACTATAGCTAGATCCGTATATATCAGCCTGCACCAGAATCAACTCCAAATGGATCAAAGACCTTAGAGTCAAAGCAGACACCCTGAAAACATTACAGTATGGAATAGGAGAAACCCTAGGTCTCCTTGGCACAGGCTGAAATTTTCTTAATAGAGACCCAGAAACACAACAAATCAAAGAAAGTTTGGACAAATGGGATTGCATGAAGCTGCAGAGCTTCTGCATGGCAAAGGACATAGCTAGCAAGATCAATAGAAAGCCCACAGATTGGGAGAAGATCTTCACTAGCCATACAACGGACAAGGGTCTCATATCTAAAATATACCTGGAACTCAAAAATTTAAATCCCCCAACAACAAATCCTCAAGGAAACAACTGCCTAATAAATGAGTGGGCTAAAGACTTAAAGAGAGACTTCTCTGAAGAGGAAAGAAGAATGGCCAATAGACACATGAAGACATGCTCAACCTCTCTAGCCATAAAAGAAATGAAAATCAAAACATTGAGATATCACCTCACCCCAGTTAGAATAGCTGTAATCAAGAACTCTAATAACAACAGATGCTGGAGGGGATGTGAACAGAAGGGAACCTTACTGCATTGTTGGTGGGAGTGTAAACTTGTTCAACCACTTTGGAAAGCAATATGGAGGTTCCTCAAAAGACTCCACATAGATCTCCCTTATGACCCAGCAATCCCACTTTTGGGCATTTACCCAAATGATCACAAACAAGACCATACTAAAGCTACCAGCACAACAATGTTCATTGCAGCATTATTTACCATAGCTAAGATATGGAAGCAACCCAGATGCCCCTCAGTAGATGAATGGATCAAGAAAATGTGGTATATACACAATGGAATTCTATGCCTCCATCAGAAAGAATGACATTGCCCCATTTGTTAGGAAATGGAAAGACTTGGAAAATTTTATATTAAGTGAAGTAAGCCAGGCCCAAAGAAACATAGGTCCCATGGTTTCCCTTATTTGCAATAACTAGTACATGTGTAGGACAAGCAGAAAAGGCCAAAAGCTATGTATATATGACCATATAAGATGATGTTAAGCAAAATGAACCCTAAGATAAGGACACAAATATCTTTTTTTTTTCTTTCTTGCTATTGTATCTAACATATTTATAATGTACCATGAGATTTTTTTATTTCTTTCTATGTTCCTCCTCCATGGTATAACCCCTGTTTTCGCTGTATTTGACATCTGTGCCCTGCATCTTGTATATACACTTCTTTAAGTTGGGGAGGGAAAGGGAAAACAAAATGCTTAAATAAGGATACAGCTTGACCCCTTGTAGCAATGAGATGTACAAAACACTATGTTGCAAACGAACTTCACAACTTCGGCAGTGGGGTGGGGATGGGGTAGTTGTGGAGATGGGAAGGGAAGGGATGGTAGGGGAAAAATAAAGGAGGAGGTAATAGGAAAAGCAATCCCTCTGTACAACATTTTTACAATAAAAAACGTACAAAACAAAAAGAAAACCTGTCTGGAAACTGGAATCTGAATCCAATATTTTGCCCTCTCTTAGCCGTAGGCTCTATCCCTTCTACCCCTTTGCTCTCCGCTGCTTTGGCAGGACCTATTCAGTCTTGTCATATTCAATGCTGCTTCCCCCAAGACTCTGTGCTCCCTTCTGCTTAGCAGGGCACATATAGGAGCATTTTGCCACTGCTTTGCAAAGTATATCCTGCAAAATGAAGGTCTCACATGGGAAAAAGAGAAACTGTTGTGTGGCTGTAGAAGCGCCTACAAATATTCTGACATTCAAGAACAGATAAACTCTGAATTCTAGTTTAAATATCTTTGATCGAGGATTTTCGTTGGAAGACAACATAGACCTTTTTTCCACAGCATGAAAATTTGGGAGATTTTTTTTTACAAAATATTTCTGACTTAATATTTCATCTTTATTTTAGGATTTTTGGTTCAGTTTGGGGTTTTTTTTGTTGTTGTTTTCTGTTTCTTTTCTGTTGGTGGTGGTGGTGGTGGTGGTCATGAGGCTTGAACTCAGGGCCTGCGTGCTATCCCTGAGCATTCTTGCTCAAGGTTAGCAGTCTGTCACTTTGAGCCACAGCACCACTTCTGGTTTTCTGATAGTTAATTAGAGATAAAAGCCTCACAGGATTTTTCCTGCCCAGGCTGGCTTTGAACTGGGATCCTTAGATCTCAACCTGCTGAGTAGCTAGGATTACAGGCATGAGCCACTAGGGACTGGCTTAATCTAGGATTTTTTTATCTTAGTCTTTTTTTTTTTTCATCTTAAAACACAAAAGTGAATCAGTTTATCTCAATCTTTAAAATGTTTAACTTAAAGTTTAACAGTAAGAAATGTTTTATTTCTGCTGTATTTTTTGTGTCTTTATTTTGGTGTTATGAATTGAACCCAGGGTTTCCTATTTCTACATTCAGAGAGGAGCTCCGTCTCTGACACACATCCCCAGGCCTCAGCTCATAATCAAAAAGGTCTTGAAAATCTTTAAGATTTTAATCCTATCAAATTTCAGCTAAAGCATTGGGGTAGGGTCTAAACCAGTTTTATTTAGAAAAAAAAAAAAAAGAAGTTTATATCCAGGATGTCCTAAAATCTTAGGAGGAAAAAGATGTTTTTGCAGAATAAGGGTGGTACAGGAAGGGAGTACTAAGAAGTCTGCCAATGGGGGTACCATAAACCCCATAAGCAACAAGGCAGGCAGATATGAAGTGACACTTGCTAGGGTAAAATTTCCCAACTTGTCTGTGTCAGTCTTGGAGCTTGGACTTGTGGCCTGGGATCTATCCCTGAGGTTTGTTTGTTTTCTCTCTACCACTTAAAGCCAAAGCTCCACTTCTGGCTTTGTGTGTGTGTGTGTGTGTGTGTGTGTGTGTGTGTGTTGTTAACTGGAGTTAAGAGTCTCACAGTCTTTCCTGACTGGACTGGCTTTGAACCACAATCCTTAGATGACAGCCTCCTGCATAGACAGGAATGCGCTACAGGAGCTCAGCAAACTTCTGTTTCTTGATATTACTCCCAATGTTCAAAGTTCCAGGATTGGGTTTTAGAGACAGACTACACTTGTAGTGCTGTTCAGGAAGAATAAGAAGAATTACTACTCCTACATAACTTTTCTAAATTGCCAAAAAGTGGGTTTCCTTTCTCACTGGGTTATGATTATTAAGATATTTTTCTGCATTCCATCTCTTCTGTGACTGTAAGATGAGAATAAACACATATTCTATCCATAAAGAAGTGACTTTAACCCAAAAGAACAATTATAAAAGAGGGATTAAAGTAAAGAAACCAGCTGGGCACCAGTGGCTGGCGCCTCTAATCCTTCCTACTCAGAAGGCCAGATCTGAAGATTGACTGGTTGACAGCCATCTTGGACAAGGAAGGCCATGAGATGCCAATAAACCACTTTAAAAAAAAAAAAAAAAAACAGATGTAGAGCTGTCGCTGAACTAGTAGAACGCTAGCTTTGAGCAAAAAAAGCTCAAGGACATTAACCAGACCAGGAATTCAAGCCCCAGTGAAGGCACAAAAAACAACTAAAGAAAGGAAATTAGCTTTTCTTTTTCTGGGAAGATATCATTCCTATGCTCATACTATTTTGTGATTGCACTATAAATCCACCTCCACGTACAAGCCCAGGCTATAATATCATAAAAATAAAATAATTCAAATGAGCCATCAGTGCTGATAGGGCAGAGAACAGAGCTAAGGGATTCTAATACTTCTCAACTTCTCTCTGGCTGGACCTAACACCCTCCCTGCCCCACTGTGGAACTGACAGACCCTGACACCAAGAGACAGAACCCCTCCCTCAACGGCAAGAACTAGGAGAGTTCCTCCCCCGTCCTTCGCCTATCCACCCTGCTTTTCAGCTGGCTGGCTGCTAAAGTCAAGTGGCCGGCAGCAAGATGTGATTTCTTTCTGACATGTGTCCAAGATAGAGTTGCTTACAAAGAACACACTCCCTCCTAGGGGAAGTGGCTGTAAGAAGCTCAGAAAAAGACAAACATGACCTGGAATGGCTTTCTCCTCTGTTCCCTGTAAGAATTAGGAAGCAATGTATAGTCTTGTGGCAATTCACAATTCTCCCCTAGACTACCTTTCTTAAGGTTGTCCTACAAACTCAAGCTAATTGTAGGAAGAGTTTAAGTTGTAAGAGCCAAGCACAGTGACACACATTCATAGTCCCAGCTACTTCAGAGGCCGAGGCAGCATTCCTTGCAGCCAGGCATACTAGATCAGTCTGAACAACATAGGAAAACCCCTGTCTTCACAGAGCAATTGGCTAGCCAGGTGCTGGTGGCTCATGCCTGTAATCCTAGCTACTCAGGAGGCTGAGATCTGAGGATCAAGGTTCAAAGCCAGCCCAAGCAGAAAAGTCTGTGAGACTCTGATTTCCAATAAACCACCAGAAAACCAGAAGCAGCACTATGACTCCAAGTGGTAGAGTGCTAGCGTTCAGCAAAAGAGCTGGGGACAGTGCCCAGAGTTGAAGCCTCAGGATGAATAAAAACACAGAACAAAAAGCAAGCAAACACACAAAAAAAGCAATGGACCGGGCATGGTGGTTCATATCTGTAGTTCCCCAGCACTTGGGAAGCGGAGGTAGCAGGATTGAAAGCACTGGGCCAGCTGGGCTACAAAACAAATTTCAGGCCAGACTGAGCTACATAATGAGATCCTGTGCCAATAAACAAGGAAGGGGGGAAGAAAAAGGAGGAGAAAGAGGAGGAGGAGGAGGAGGAGGAGGAGGAGGAGGAGGAGGAGGAGGAGGAATAGATTTTCAACCTTCATCTCTAGACTGATCCAAAAATATCTATTTGCTCAACAATAAAACTGCCAGCTTGGAAGGCAGAGTGTGTGTAGTCCTGCTAAGGCCAAAGATCAGGCTTTGCTTTATTTCATTTTAAAATCTCTATAAAGTTCGAGCTCACTGTGGTGACAAAGATTAAAGAGAAATAAGCAATAGTGGCTGAAATTTTGTAAAGCACCTTGTGAAGTAAATGAATCCGAGGAGAACACAGTCCTTCCTGGGACGATTACAAGATTTAATTTACAAAACCTCCTAGTCCTAAATAGATCAAAGGAGGATATCTACTTTCTCCAGTAGGAGGAGGAGGAGGAGGAGGAGGAGAAGGAGGAGGAGGAGGAGGAGGAGGAGGACGAGGAGGACGAGGAGGACGAGGAGGACGAAGAGGAAGGTATCTTCATATAAAAAGACCAGCCCAGTCTATAAGCTCCTATTATCAGCAAGGAGCAGGTTATTCAGTCTGTTCAGGCCCCATCTGCCCAGTGCAAAGCACTTTACGAACTCCTGAAGTGTGTTATAAACTTGCTCAACCTGCCTCGTGCTCCACCGCCGCTCTTATCCCCACCTGTGGAATGAGGATCTGGGTCTCATGGCCGTTACATAATTTTCACTAGGGGCGCAACGCTCAGCAGCGACTGTGGGGTCATAGACAGGCAGTCACTTGAGTGCATGCCCTTAGCAACTACCTTTCCCATGGCTAACCTGCACACCTCGTTGCTAAGACCAAGTCAGGCGAGACGGCACACGCTTGCAGTCCCAGATACTGGCACTGAGGCAGGAAGGTTGTTCGAATCCAGGTACTGAAGTCAAGTCAACGAGACAGGTATGCTAATATCGACCCAGTAGCAGGTGGCAAAGGAAAGAAAGCATGAGAGAAAGGAAAGAAAGAAAGAAAGAAAGAAAGAAAGAAAGAAAGAAAGAAAGGAAGGAAGGAAGGAAGGAAGGAAGGAAGGAAGGAAGGAAGGAAGGAAGGAAGGAAGGAAGGAAGGAAGGAAGGAAGGAAGGAAAAAGAAAGAAGGAGGGAAGGAGAGGGGAGGAAGGGAGAAGGGGCAAGGAAGGAAGGAAGGAAGGAAGGAAGAAAGGAAGGAAGGAAGGAAGGAAGGAAGGAAGGAAGGAAAGGAGGGAGGGAGGGAGGGAGGGAGGGAGAGTGGAAGGGGAGGGACAGGGAATGAGAAGGGAGGGAAAGAAACATTTTGAGCTGTTCTCTAGTTAATCACCGGGCTAGAAGGGGAGTGTGGAGAGATTAGAACGGTAGGCCAGGGCAGGGAACGTGGCTTAGTGCTAGAGTGCTTGCCTAGCACACACGAGGCCCTGGGTTCAATTCTCCTTGGTATCACATAAACAAAAAATGAGTAAGATTAATAAAAGAAAAGAAAAACCAGCCATTAACATGATTTTTTAAAGAGCCATAGGTCACAATAACAACAGCAACAATAAACTTGGTTTTACATTCCTGAATATATACATTGAAACCATCCATAACTTGAACCCCAGGAAGCCAATCCCCAAGTGCCAACACACACACACACACACACACACACACACACACACACACACACACACACAGGCTCTTGTCTCTTCATTCAAGCAGACCAATTTCTACCTGCTCTTCCAGGACATGGCGCTGTTCTGGCTAGCACCTGTAACGGTTCAGTGAATCTTTATTTCATAGAACGCTCAGTCTCAAGCACTGTGGTCTAACGGCAGTGTTTCCAGTTTGCACATCATCTTCCTAGCAAGCACAAGGCACACATCAAGATATTTCACTTTCAAGAAGGAGTTTGTATATCATCTTTTCGCTGATACGGGGGCAGGGGCGGGGCGGGGGCTTAGAGCAGCACAGTTCAACCTGATTGCTCTCAACAGATTGTCCAAGGCATCCCTGACTGAAATCAAGTCTCAACTGGCAGAAAGAAGCGCTAATTCGTGGTGACTGTTTGCTTTCTAGATCAGGAAGTTGGGTGACTTTCCTAAGACCAGGAGGGCAGAGAACCAGCAGTAAAACCATGATTACTTGGTTTCTTTCAACACTGCCTTCCTCTTCTGCTAGTACTTCCAAAGAGTTCATCATTCTGTACCTCAATTCCTTTTCGATCCGACCAGAGGAGAATCCATGGAAACACACACGCTATACACCCCAAAGATGGCGTCAGATTTTCACACTTTTTCTTCCAATCATGAGGAAAACGTTCTGCAGGTCCCCGATTTTTTTTTTTCATTTTCATTTAATTTAATTTTGGTTTACATGAGCAACTTGAGCTGATCCTCCGGCCCCCAAAGCCTGCAAATCCCAGTACTGGGGAGGATGCATGATAGGGATGTTAAACCTGAACACAGGGCAGGAGAAAATCCCCAAGAGGCAATGAGTTCCCTCCCAGGTCCCCGAACCCGTCTGCCACCGAGAGCATCTCTCTCCTTTCTTTTTCTTTTTCTTTTTCAAGCAGTGCTGTGGCTTGAACTCAGGGCCTGAACATTGCCCCTTAGCTTTTTTTTGCTCAAGGCTGGTGCTCTACTACCCAAGCCATAGCTTCACTACTGGCCTTTTGACAGTTAATTGGAGTTAAAAGTCTCACTGACTTTCCTGCCCAGGCTGGCTTTGAATCGGATCCTCAGGCCTCAGGCTCCTGAGTAGCTAAAATGACAGGTGTGAGTCACCGACCCCCTACGGGAGGACCAAGCTCTGTAGGCCACAGAAATACAAGGTAACCACAGCCAAGAATGCTTCTGTCCATCCTCCCTAGAAAAATTGTATTTCCAGTAACAATGGGCTGTGAGAAGAAAGTCCTTACAAAAAGACAAGAAAGAATCCAGCCTTTTAGGCAAACAAAACATTTAATTCGCATGGCTAGAGACTGGTTGTAACATTCTGGAATAGTCTCAGAATTTTCTGGGGGACAGCCAAGAAATATGCAAATGCCAACTGATTAAAGGTGAGAGAAAGAAGCCTAGCTTAGTGACTCACACCTGTAATCCCAGCTCTTGGGAGGCCAAGGCTGAGGAGTTCCATGACTCCACAGCAAGATTCTGTCTTTTTTTTTTTTTTTTAAAAAAAGGTAATAATAACAATAAGAGAAGGAAGCATTTGTCTCCTCAAAACATTGGGACCTGGAGAAAAGTCAATCAGAAGAAATTTGCAAGCCTCACCTCCACCAATCTCCCTCCACACCGGGGAACAGCTGTGAATTCCAGTCAAAAGTTCACCTAAGCCAGGGATGTGGCTCACACCTGTAATCTCAGCCACTCGGGAGGCTGAGATCTGAGAATCATGGTTTGAAGCTAATATTGGCAGGAAAGTCCATGAAACTCTTATCTATAACTAACTACTACCAAAAAGAGAGAGAAAGAAAGAAAGAAAAAGAAAAGATAAAGTCAAAAGCAGAGCTGTGGATCAAGTGGTAGATTGCTAACCTTGAGCAAAAAATCAAAGCTCATGGATAGCTCCCAGGTCCTGAGTTCAAGCCCCAGGACTGTTCCCTCACCCCCAAAAAAGGAAAAGTTCAGCTCCTTCTGAAGACAGACTCAACAACTATATTCTGCGTATGAGAAACCTCACTGTGAAAAGCTTGAATGAAGGTATTAGTATTTAATTTTGGTAGATTATACACATGCAATGATATTTACCAACCTAATCCTATTCCAGGGTGTGGTTCTGTCTTGTTGTGCATATTTGTATCATCCTGCAACTACCTGCAAACTTGAAACTTTTTCTTTTTGGCCAGTCCTGGGACTTGAACTCAGGGCCCGGGACCTGTCCTTGAGCCTCTCTGTGCTCAAAGCTAGCCCTCTACCACTTGAACCACAGTGCCACTTCTTGCTTTTTCTGAGTAGTTTGTTGAACATGAGAGTCTCATGGACTGGGTTTGAACCACCACCCTCAGATCTCAGCCCCCCAGGTAGCTAGGATGCTAGGCATGAGCCACCAGCCACACCTGAAACTTTCCATACCAGTTATCTGCTCATTCCCCTCCCTCATTCCTGGCCGCCAGCCTATTACCTTGCATTTCTATAAGTTTTACTTTGTAGGTAGCTCAGAAGTACAGTCCTCTATTGTTCTATCGTTTATCTTTTTGTGACTGGCCTATTTCACTTAGTGCAGTATCTTCAAGGCTCACTCACCTGCTAGCATAGAAAACGTTTCCTTCCTCTTTGAGGCCAAGTAATATTCTGTTGAATGGATGTATACAGCACATTGTGTTTGTTCATTCAGTGAAATCTACTTCTATATTTTAGGACTATGGTTCTATTGAACTAATATTTCAGAGAGAGAGAGAGAGAGAGAGAGGAGAGGCAGTTGATGATGGTGTTAACACTCTAGAAGAAAAAAACCAACACGCTACCTAAGGCTAGGTATCCAATGTCATCAAGACGCAGCCCTTCATTCCTTTTTATACCAACCATATAAAAGTCTTGTTCACTGCACATTCCCAGTTCAGAAACAGGGTTTGGGGCCCGGTGCTGGTGGCTCACATCTGCAATCCTAGCTACTCAGGAGACTGAGATTTGAGGATCACCGCTGAAAGCCAATCTGAGCAGGAAAGCCTGTGAGACTCTAATCTCCAATTAACCAGCAAAAAAGCTGGAAGGGAAGGTATGGCTCAAGTGGTAGAGGGCCAGCCTTGAGCAAAAAAAAACAAAAAGCAAAGTGACAACAGCTAGGCCCTGAGTTCATGCCCCAGTACCAGCGGGCGTGTGTGTGTGTGCGCGCGCACACACACACACACACGCACACACACACACACACACACACCACAAGACACTGAGCTAGATTCAGAGCTCAGCTCTATTCTTCTCTTCCCACCCTCGTCTTTCCTCTCACTGGCACACGGGAGGGGGACAGTGGTGATTTTAGTCTCTTTATTTGGGGGCTGTACTGGGGCTTCACCTCAGGCCCCCCCCCCCCCCGCTAGACAGGTGCTTTATCCCTTGAGCAAATCCACCCGTCCCGTGCTTAGTCTATGAACGCGCTGGCAACCGCCCAATATGTGAAGCGCAGCGCGTCGCATCTCAAGTCCTCTGCTCTCTCTTGTTCCAGAGGAGCAAGCACTGAGGGCCAGTGGCTCGGGCTGTCTGACTTCGGAGAAAGGCTTGGACCGACGAGGCCAGGCTGGAGAGCGCCCACTGTCCCCGGACCGACGAGGCCAGGCTGGAGAGCGCCCACCGTCCCCCCATCCTGCCCTGTGCCCAACGCGCTCCACACGCGCGACGCGGGACGAAGCCCCCCAAAACTGGTAAGTGGTTGCCAGTGTGAGCCATGACCTCAGAGGGGGACACCGAGGCGCAGCTAGGAGCTCCAGGATCTCCATGGGGGGGGGGGGGGGGGAGACGGAGATGGAGAGGAAGAGAGAGAGCAGAGAGGAGAGAGGGGAGAGGGGAGATGGCCCCCGCTGGCGATCAGCGTGGCGGGTCCCGCGGGGCGCGTGGAGTCGGGGCGGGGCGCGGTGGTTCTCGCCCCGCGTGGCGGCCCGGGACCCCGCGTGGGGCCGGCTCGGCGCGGTGGGGGGGCGCCCGGGGCCGTGGGGGGCCGGGGCCGGGCTGGGCGCGTCTGCCGCCGCCGCCGCTGTCCCCGGAACCTCAGCCCGCCGGGGCCGGCCTGTCCGCTCCCGCGGGCGCACGGCGGGTCCCCCCCGTCCGTCCTCCCCGCCGCCCCGACAGCGCCTCCGCGCGGGCCCGGGGCTCTCACCTGCCTGCGGCCCGCGGGAGGTCGGCCCTTCATGCTGGGCCGCCGGGCTGGGAGCCGGGCTGGCCGGGCTCGGGACGGTGGAGACCGGACAGCCTGGGCTCCACCTCCGCACGCCGCCTTTTACGGCCCGGTGCGTGTGTGTCACCGTCCCCCCCCCCCCCCCCCCCCGCTCCCTCCCCGGCGACTCCCACCGACCAGGCCCGGGAGGACCCGGACGGGACCCGCCGCGCCCTGGGCTCGTGCGGGGTCAGGGCGTGCAGCCCGGGGACTCAGTCCCCAGAGCCAGCCAGCCCGGCAGGTGGCCCTGGGCCTCAGTTTACTCATCTGTGTAAGGGGGGGCGAGGAGAAAGGAAAAGAGCAAGGGGAACAACCAACTCCCTTAAACAAAGGAAAACGCTCACTGGCTCCAGGCGAAGCAAGGTGCTGTTGTTACCTCCGTGGTGTGGGGGGGTCTCCAAGTAGTCTTTGATCTTTAACCCTGAAGATGGTGAGTGTGTGTGTGTGTGAGTGTGTGTGTGTGTATGTGTGTGTGAGACTGTGTGTTGGTCCTGGGGCTTGGCACTGACCCTAAGCTTTTTTATCCCTTTTTTCTGACAATCATGGGGCTTGAACTCAGCTCTTTGACTCAAGGCCAGTGCTCTACTGCTTTGAGCCACAGCTCCACTTCCAGTTTCCTGGTGGTTTATTGGAGAGAAGGGAGGGGAAGGGGAAACAAAGGAGGAGGCTACAATGCTTGATAAGAAATGTACTCATTATCTTGCCCACGTAACTGGAACCCCTCTGTTCAGTATTTTCACAATAAAAAAAAAAAAGACTCTCACTGACTTTCCTGCATGGGCTGGCTTCGAACTGTGATCCTCAGATCTCAGCCTCCTCAATAGCTAGGATTACAGTGCCCAGCTTTGTTCAAAGCTAGCGTTATACTACTTGAGCCACAGCTCCACTAAAGGCTTTTATTATTATTATTATTATTATTTAATGCTTAATTGGAGGACTTTCCTACCTGGGCTGGCTTTCCACCACGATCCTCCGATCTCAGCCTCCAGGATGATAGGCATGAGCCACTGACACTGGACTGAGTTGGTGGTTTTTTGATGCATGCTAGTAGGTTGGGAGAAGCTATATATGCACAGAGACAAGGCAATGCTTACATTATGACAAAGGGTGTCGTTAACAATACTACTCATTCATCGCAGCCTATTGATTTAAAAGTAGGGACACCTACTCGTGACATCCAGCTTGAATTTTTACCTGATGAGATCACATTTGCAGACAAGGTCAGTGTGATCTGTTCCCCAATTCCTCAATGTGGTTCTCACGAGCATTTCTTTTTCAGAAAAATAGAATATTACCTACATGTACTGGCTCCTAGTTGGTTTTCTATTAATACACTAACTCATCAAAGAGTTAATCTGTAAGCATTTAGCAGGAAGAGCTCTTCTAAGGCAAATAAGTATTTCTCTTCTCTTTTTTCCTTACGCTGGTACTGGGGCTTGAACTCAAGGCCTGGGTATTCTCCCTTAGCTCTTTCATTCAATGCTGGAGCTCTGCCACTTCAGCAGCACATCCACTTCCGAGTTCTTGGTGGCTATTTTGAGATAAGACTCCCACCCACTTTCTGTCAGGATGGCTTTCCACTGCAGTCCTCGGATCTCAGTCTCCTGTGTTGCTAGGATCATGAGCCACCAGGACCTAGTTACTTGGGGCTTGAACTCTGGGCCTGGGTGCTGTCCCTCAGCAATTCAGCTCAAGGTGAGCGCTCTACCGCTTGAGCCACAACGCCACTTCTGGTTTTCTGAGCGGTTTATTGGAGGTAAGAGTCTCACGGACTTTCCTGCCCGGGCTGGCTTTGAACCATGATCCTCCAATCTCAGCCTTGTGAGTAGCTAGGATTACAGGCGTGAGCCACTGGCGCTTGGCTACTATCTTTTGATTTGTATCCTTCATATATCTCTTGTATCTGTAGGAAGAACAAGCTTCCAGAAATCTGAAGAACTCTCAAGAAGACTAGATACATGGAAGGAGCTGAGCAGCCCTCTGACTACCATCTTCCAATTTGATCTCTTTGGTAATTTCTCATATATTAGCATGGATGTACATTCTTTTCAAAGCAAGACAAGAACAACCCAAAATACCAAGGCCATTCTTAGTGCTTAAGGCATTTTTTCTTTTCTTTGTCAGACTTGTGGCTTGAACTCAGGACCTGGGCACTGCACCTGAGCTGTTTTGTGCTCAAGGGTAGCATTCTACCACTTGTTGCCGTAGCTCCACTTCCAGACTTTTGGAGATCAGATGGAGATAAGAGTTTCATACTTTCCTTCTAGGACTGACTTTGAACCACCATCCTCAGATCTCAGCCACCTAAGTAGCTAGGATTATAGGCATGAGCCACCAGCACCCGGCTGCTTCAGGCATCTTGGTGGACTTGGTTATAAGGTGTCTTTGGTTCAATCTGTATCTGAAAACACAAGAGAAATTATGGAAAGTTCTTGCCCCCTAGTCTGGCTGCTGACTTCACCTATAGACAATTAAATCCAGAGAATCAGTATTAGATCAAGAAGATGACTTTCATTCAAAGTCAGCTCCCCAAGAAGCTGGAGGACCCCATCATAAAATCCATCCTGCACAGATCAATCAATTTGGTGTTTGCAAACTGGCGAGCGCCCTCTGGAGAGGGTCACACAGTACATATCTGATTGTAATGCTAGTCACCAAAGCCTTTAACCTCAAGTTTCAAAATCTAGGATCTTTATTCCCTAAGGTTACTCTTGTCACTGAAGAGTTGGCCCACAGGGGACAGGCCAGAAGGAAGGGATGCCCGGAGTCCCTCTTGCTGATCTTTGTGGTAATGGAGGAAAAGATACGTCACCTGATTATGATGGCAGGTAAAGCTCCTGTGAGGTCAAATGGGACATTGTCCAGGGATTTGCTCTAATGTTCCTGCTTCAATGCAGATTCCCAGGCCCCACCCAGAGTTCTTGCAGAAAGTTTTCTTGGGTGGGGTCCAGGAATCAGGTTCTTTTATAGGCCCCTGAAGCAGTTAACATGATCAGCTATAAAACCAGGCTCTGGTGGCTCACATGTCCAATCTTAGCAACTCTGGAGGCTGAGATTTGAGCATCAGTTTGAAGCCAATCCACCCCAGAAAGTCCTAGGGTCTCTTACCTCCAACTAACCACCAAAAAGCCAGCAGTAGAACATGAGCCATGGGCAAAAAACAAAAAACAAAAACCACCCTGAATACTAGCACACACACACACACACACACACACACACACACACACACACACACACACACACACACACAGTAGCAGCAGCAGCAGCATCTATATAAGTCATCTGACCCCAAATATATCTAGACTCAAGGATAGTTATGAAGTATACATTTAGAATGTTCATTCATAGGTTAATATGGTCTGATTCAAGCAGCAAACATTCCCTAACCAGCATTTCCTGGGCACCAGGGAAACAAAGATAAATGAGACATTGTGCAGTCTTCAAGGACAATGTTTTATAAGAGAATCAATACTCAAGAGGGAGATGGCACCTGAGCATTACAGGGAATGCGCATCACCTTAGACTGCTTTATTTCCCTCTCTGTTGCTGTCTTCCCTTCTTAGTTTTTTGTTTTTGTTTTTTCAGTGTTTTTTTTTTCTTCTCTGCCTATCCTGGAGCTTGAACTCAGGGCCTGGGCACTGTCTGTGGCAGTTGAGCTACAGCTCCATTTCTAGCTTTTTGGTGGTTAATTGGAGATCAAGAGTCCCATGGATTTTCCTACCCAAGGCTGGCTACAAACCATGATTCTGAGATCTCAGCCTCCTGTGTAGCTAGGAGTACAGGTGTGTGCCCAAAGCACCTGGCTCTCATTCTTTTCTCATATATTTTCTTTTCCTTTGCCTGATATCTCTTTTCACTATAACTTGTTAAATTTTTCAGGCCCTCTTGTGGAATATAAAATCATCATAATAACTAGGCGTGTATGAGTGTGTATGCATGCACATATGTGCTCCCACACCAATACTGGAGCTTGAACTCAGGACCTAGGCACTGTCCATGAGCTGTTTTGCCCAAGGTGAGCCCTCTGTCACTTGAGCCACATCTACTTTAGACTTTTTTGGTGGTTAGCTGGAGATTAAACATCTCATAGGCGTTCCCTCCCAGTCTGGCTTGAAAAGGCGATCCTCAGATCTCACCTCCTGACCAGCTAGGATTGCAAGCATGAGCCACCAGAGCCTAACTCCCTCATAAATTTTGATTCCACATCTACTATGTGCATAAACTGTTTTTTTGTTTGTTTGTTTTGTCCAGTCCTAGGGCTTGAACTCTGGGCCTAGGCACTCCCCGAGCCTCTTTTGCTCAAGGCTAGCACTCTACCACTCTAGTCATAGCACCACTTCTGGCTTTTTCTGTGTATGTGGTCCTAAGGAATGGAACCCAGGCTCTTCATGCATGCTAGGCGAGCGCTCTACCATTAAGCTGCATTCTCAGCCCTTTATAAGCTGTTGTTCCAAATGTTGATCATTTTTTAAATGAGGACAGTGTAGCCAGCAGTTCAGAGAGGAAGATGGATGTGGCCGTTTTAGGTGGTCTGTTTTATTTTTTTTTTTTTCTGAGACCAGAACTCAAACACTATACACTCATTACCTGAGCCATGTCTCCAACTCCCAAATTTCAGCCCTGATTTTTTTTCTGTTCCTTGGGTTTGAATTCAGGGCCTGGCCGCTATCCCTAAGCCTGTTTGTTCTCAAGGCTTGTGCTCTACCACCTGAACCACAGCACCACCTCTGGATTTTTCTGAGTAGTTTATTAGAGATAAGAGTCTCATGAACTTTTCTACACAGTCTGGCTTCAAACTGCAAACCTCAGATCTCAGCCTCTTGAGTAGCTAGGACTACAGGTGTGAGCCACCGGTGCCCAGCCTAAAGGGTAATTTCTTTTTGACTTGTTCTACGCTGGGAGAAAATTGTCTCAATTGTGGATTGAGATTTGGTTTGGGTTTACTTTCTTTTATTTGAATGGGGCAGAAGAGTAACTGGAGGAGTGCGCAAGTGATATTGCCCAGCTTTTGTGACCATGAAGGAGGCGGGGAAAAAAAAAGAAAGAAACAAATCGCTCAGCTTCTTAGCACTAAGAAGTGGTAGCAGCCAGGATTGTCACTTTGAGTCGCCAATGACTTCTTCACAGAAGCATAAATAAGCTGGGCACACAGGCTCACGCCTGTAATCTGAGCTACTCAGGAGGCTGAAGTCTGAGGATTGCAGTTCCAAGCCAGACTGAGCAGGAAAATCTATGAGACTCTTATCTCTAATTAACCAGCTAAAAGCCAGAAGTGAAGATATGGCTCAAGTGGTAGAGGGCCAGCCTTAACTGAAAAAGTGAAGGGACACTGCCCAGGACCTGAGTTCAATGAGCACCGCTACTAGCACCAGAAGAAAAGTATAATGCTGGCCAAATCAATGTATGACCTGTGAAAGGTGTAGTAAAAATTGTGATCAACCTACAGGGCTTTGCATACGTGTGAGAAATGTAAAAGGTATGCATTAGTAAAGAAATCAAAGAATGCAGAAATGGAGGACAAAGGGTGAACAAATGCATATGTAGCCCTCACTAGACACTATATTGAAAATGAACTACACAACTTGTGGGTAGGGGCAGGAGAGGAAAACTGGGAGAAATCGAGGGAAGGGGTGACATTGGCCAAAAAGAAATGTACTCTTTTCCTGACTCACATAACTGTAACCCCTCTGTCTAACACCATTGTAATAACAATTTTTAAAAAGAAAAGAAATTAGAGAAAAGTATCCTCACTGCTGTATAATTGTCTGCTTTCTGGCCTTCCTTTTTAAGCCCAAAGTGCTGAATGGGATTTTCATGCTTTCATGCTTTTGTTGCCTTTGGCTGGCTGAAAAACAGGTATTCAAATGCTTCTCCAGAAGGAGGCTTAAAAGTGTGTCTCTATTTGCTATGAAAATACAGATTCTTTTTCCTATCACATGAGCAAAGATTCAAATAGTCATAGTTGAGGACTAGGCATGTAGTTCATGGTAGAGTAATTGCTTAGCGTGTGCAAGATCCTAGGTTCAGCTCTTAAGATTCAAACACAGACACACAGACACACACACAATCATAGGTTGGCAAAGTGAGAAATAGAAACCCTCAAAAACTATTTGGGAAGTTGAAAATGACACTATTTTCAAAGGCATCTTAGCAATGTGGATTAAAAGGAAAATACTTTTAATCCCAATTCTAGCCCTATAACTTCAAAAATACCACCGTAGGGGTGGGAGGATGATAGGAGGAGAACTTGATCAGTGGACATTGTATGTATGCATGAGGCCTCCTATATATCCAATGGATGCTAATAAAAAATCAGTGAAGTAAATAGAATTAAAAATGCCACAATACATGTGTAAGTATACATCTTGTAGCAGTTGATAACTCACTAACATTGGATAAACCTTAAAATGATGCATACAAAGAGCTGAAATCCTATAGTGTACTTTGCGGGTCATTATTCTTCCTGATTGAAGTTTCTTTACTGTTATGGTAAAGGTGATGTACACAGGGGCTACAGTGACGCAAGTCGGGTAAAGAGTAACACTTCTTTTTGGACCATGCCACCCCTTCCCAGTTTCTCCCTTCCATTGCTCTTCCTGATTAATAAAACATGTAATGGACTCCCTTTTCTCCCGCCTTGGGGGCCAGAGTTGACCATGAAAGCCATTCTTTTTGCTCTATGGATCATGGGTTACATGGAAGAGCTTGGGGGTGCTTAGAGTGAGTGTTAGGATAGTTATTTTAGTGAGGATGGTTTTATTTGAGCTATAGCTATTCAATCAAATACAATGATCCTAATTATTTCTTCACTGAGGGGGAATTCATACGCTGGGATTGCAGATCAAAATAAATAGCAAGCAACAGCATGCTGTACTTTGGAACTTACATGTGTCCCCAGAGGCCCATATGCTAAAGAATGATTGCCACCCTGTGGCATGACTGGGGGGTAGTGGAACCTTTAAGAGGTGAGGCTTACTGGGAGGACTTTAGGTCTGGAGGCTGGTGCCCCTGACGTGGGATATTAGGGCTTTTGGAATTTGAACTCAGGGCCAGGATGCTGTCCCTGAGCTTTTTTGCTCAAGTCTAGCACTCTACCACTAGAGCCACAGCTCCATTTCCAGCTTCCTTGACGCTCCATTGAAGACAAGAGTCCTACGGACTTTCCTGCCCAGGCTGGCTTCAAACTGCAATCCTCAGATCTCAGCCTCCAAAGTAACTGGAATTACAGGTGTGAGCCACTGGCACTCGGCCAACTGATGGTTTTTCTGTGTAATTTATCTCATCATTATAAATACTTTGGCTTAAGACCTTTCCTCTACAAAACTTAGAATCAATGATACTTAGTATAGTATGAATCACAAAATCCCTGTATAGATGGGACCCAGCAAAACACATTTAATTTCATAATTAAAGGAAGCTAGACAAGGAGTGGTGGCACATGTCTCTAATCTCAGTATGAAGGAAGCTGAGGTACAAGGATCGTAAGTTCCAGGCCAACCTTGCCTATATACCCTTCAAAAATAAGGAAGAAGGGAGGGAGGGAGGAAGGGGGAAAGGAAGGAGTAGAAAAGAGAGGGCACTGTGGCCCAAAGGGCTCTTCTCTGCTGTCACCAGAGTCTAGTTTTTATCTGAAAAATGTAATCCTGAAATACTAGCAATCCCCTAAATTAAAGTCTCCTCCCCCTTTTTTTAAAATTTGGACTGCAGTGGGTTCGAACTCTAAACCATGAGTGTGCCTCCAGTACTCAGAAACCACACACACTTCATGCTGTTAGGCATCTCCCACCCCTGCCCCAACACTCACACCTTCTTCTTTAAACAATACTCAGGATGCCAAGGCTATTGCAAAATAGCCCCCTCATTCCAAAAGCACTCTGGTTGTTTGGGGGGGGGGGGTGGAGGGGGAAGGGGAGGGCAGTCCCTGAGCTTGGACTCTTCACTTGAGTGCTATTGGGCTCACAGACAGTGCTCTACCACTTGAGCCACAGCTCCACTTCTGGCTTTTTGAGGTTAAGTAAAGAGTCTCAGAGACTTTGCTGACTGGGCTGGCTTTGAACCACAATCCTCAGATGTCAGCCTCCTGAGTAGCTAGAATTACAGGCATGAGCCACTCACACTGGTATCTGGCTTTAAAAATAACAAAAGCAATTCTCTCCCTGGGTGTCCAGAAGGCTGAGATCTGAGGATCCTGACTTGAAACCAGGCCAGGCAGGAAAGTCCTTGAGATTCTTACCTGCTATAAACTACACCACCACCACCCCAGCCCCCAAAAAAACCTAAGTAGAGCTCTGGCTCAAATGGTAAAGCACTAGCCTTGAGCACAAGGAGCTCAGGAATAGCACCCAGGCTCTGCATGAACATGATAAACAGATAGCAACACTCTCTAGTTGAGAGGAATGAAGAAACCAGAAGAGGAGAAGGAGGAGTGGAGAGAGAGAGGCGGCCAGAGAGCTGACAGAAAAAAACCGATTCAATGGCACTCCACCTTTCAGAATAATCCCGGCCTTTCCCCTGGTCACGATATCCTATTAGTTCTGTCTCAAACTTCTCTTCAGTATTTGTTTTACTCGGGACTCATCAACATATTTATCCTTTCTTTGTTAAGTGCATAAATCCCTAAATAAGAAAATATTTCCTTTTTTCAATATTATGAATTGAATACAGGGTCTGATGCTTACTAATTAGATGCTGTGCGCCTTGAGCCATGCCCCTTCAGGCTTTTTGTATTGATTGATTGATTGATTGATTGAGGACATGGTTTTCCAACTTTGCCTGAGCTGGCTTCAAATGTTCTATCCTCCTCTGTCTCCTGAGTAGCTGGGATTACAGGAGTGAGCCACGACAGCTGGCTAAGATGTTATTTTATGGGATTCAATATCAATCTATTGAAATTTCTGTTAAGATAGAAAGCCCCTCAAAGTCCTGCCTTGTCTAACTTCCAAAAGCCCCTTTTCTTGCCAACCCCACCACAATCACCATGTACAGAAAGCCTAAATATTGTTGGGCTTTGGTGGTTCATACCTGTAATCCTAACTACTCAAGAAGCTAAGAAGGAAGGATCGAGGTTAAAATCCGGCTTGGGCAGAAAAATCCATGAGACTTTTTATCGCTAATTAACCTCCAGAAAGCTTGATTTGGAGACTCAAGTGGCAGAGTATCAGCCTCGAGCAAAACCCGAAGAGTGAGAGGTCTGAGTTCAAGTCTCAGAACCCACATGCATGCATACACACACATGCAAACAAGCATAAATATTGATATGTGCAAAAATTAGTTACATTCGGTGCTACATAAATCTGGAGATAGACCAGGGAATCCTTAAAATGAGTTCTTATTCTTCCTATTGTGAAAAACCTGTTCTGAACTCCGAGCTAAAGGCTTCCAAAGCCTCTTTAATTCCAGTTATTACCATGACCCAGCTGTCATCAATAGAGAAGCACAAAAGTTAATCACTAGAAACATCCAGATTCTTTCCAGAAGCGAGATTGTCAATGTTTAGATCACTGAAACCTGAGAAGAGGAATAAATGTGTAATATTTGTGACAGTGCATAACAAACAACCTACTTAGTTTCCACAGGATTGTGTCCAATGCCTGCAAGTGTGAAGAACCGGAAAGAAGATAGATCTTCAAAGTAACTTCTCTCTGAACTCTGCTTATCTCCACTTCTTTCTTCAATCCTCTTCCATGTCTGGGGAACTCATTGATCAAAACAGCACCACACAAGCCTGGTGCTGGGAGTATACATCTGTAACCCTAGCTGTTCAGGAGGCTGAGATCTGAGGATCACAGTGTGAAACTAGCCTGGGCAGGAAAGTTTAAGACTCCTATCTCCAATTAACTGCCAGAAAGCCAAAAGTGGAACTATGGCTTTAAGTGGTAGAGCACTAACCTTGAGCAAAAAAGCTCAGGGACAGTGCCCAGGCCCTGAGTTCAAGCCCCAGAACCAGCACCAACAAACAAACAAACAATCCAATTCTACACATGATCCTGTACATAAAACTGGTGGCATCTGGAAAAGGTCTGTCCACTTCCCAAACACTGCTTGGAGGGGTGGAGGGTAGGCTGGCGTGCCAATCGTGCTGGATCTAGGCACTATCCTTGAGCTTTTGTTGCTCAAGGATAGTGCTCCACCACTTAAGCCACAGCTCTACTTTTCATCTGTTTGGTGGTTAATTGGAGATAAGAGTCTCACAGACTTTTTTGCCCTGGCCAGCTTTGAACCATGATCTTCAAATCTGTTTTCTGAGTAGCTAGGATTACAGTGTGAGCCATTGACACCCAGCTGCTTTGCTATTTTTAAATATTTTTAATACTGTTACACAGTAGAGCTGTGTAACAGAGAAAGCTAGCCTTCTCTTTGTGCAATTTTTGCTAGTTCTTTTGAGCCTATAATTATTTCAAAAGAAAAACAGCTCTAGAACTTTTTTGCACGACAGTTTTGTTTGCTACCTGAAATCAAATCATGTTCCTGCTGCTTTGGCATCCTGCCTTTGACAACTGAGTGTGGTCTCTCGCCTTGCCTGCTCTTACGCTGTTCCTCTTAGCATGTGTGTGCACTGCTGCAGATTGAATATATATGTGTTTAGTGTATGTTGTGATTCACATGCAGAAATGTAGATAACGCTGCTTATTAGCTGTGTCCAATGCATAAATATCTTCAATCTCAGCCAAGTGCCAGTGGCTCACACCTGTAATCCTAGCTACTCAAGAGGCTGAGATCTGAGGATTTCCAAGCCAGCCCAGGCAGGAAAGTCCATGGAGATTCCTCATCTCCAATTAACTACCAAAACAGAAGTGGGCCTGTGGCATACATAATAGAGAACCAGCCTTGAGCCAAAAACAAACAAACAAAACACAACCAAGGGACAGTACCCAGCCTCAGTTCCCCCTGCAACCTCCCCTCCCTCCGTCCCCTCCCCCCTGCATACACACACACTAAGTTCTATGTGCTTGCATTCTTTCCTTGTAACCTCAGGCACAAAATCCTCCTAAATCCATGGTAGGTGCTCAATAAATACTATTCATGTGCCTGAAAACGTGAAAAACTTTAAAAGAGACAAAAAGTAGTTAAACTACTTGACTAAGTTGGATTTGTTTTTCAAACATAATATACTTTACTCCCCGAGAAACATTTACTAGGCCAATATTACAGTTTAAAGGCTGCGGAAACCTCTTTAATCCCAGGGATTACCAGGATGAAGCTTTTATCAACCAAGAGCACAAAGGTTAGTCTCTAGTTGTTGTTTTAGAATTTGTCATAAAATACCTCCAAGAGTTCATGGACAGAAACGCTGAAAAAGCACCTTTGCTAACTCCAGGATGCACCTTTTGTCCAAGTAATCTTGTCTGAGTGAAAAAGCAAGAAGATATTTTTGAGCTGTAAACTGGAATGGGAAAGGGACAGGTTAGTTACATTTTCTGGGGTACATGTACCTTGAAAATAAGGGACAGAAATTAGACTTTGAGAAATCTACTCACAAAATATCGAATATTCTTAAACCAATACTTGCTTATTTCAACTACTATTTATGGCTTAAAGAATTGAGCTACAGCTTAGAATTAAGAACTGATTTAATGCCTTTAAACTTCAGTTTCACCCTGTGTGATACAGAAGAGGCTATAAAATCAAAGGTTTACTTGCAAAAGGGAGGTAGGGCCAGGGAGAGTGGGGAGAGGAATGGAAGGGGAAGGTAGGGGAGAAGGCAGTCAGGAAGTCATTGTATGGACCATGAAGTTAAGGAAAGTAAGGGAAGGGGTGAGTCACAGGGGTGATCCTGAGCTGGATGCCTTATATTCATAAACGGCTTTGCTATATAGCACCTCCTTTGTACAGCTACTTAAAGATAACAAAATATGACCCGGCGCCACTGGTTCACGCCTGTAATGCTAGCTACTCAGGAGGCTGAGATCTGAGGATCACGGTTCGAAGCCAGCCCGGGCAGGAAAGTTCATGAGACTCATGAGACTCTTATCTCCTATTAGCTCCTGGAAAAACTGAGCTGTAGCTCAAGTGGTAGAGTGCTTGCCTTGAGCTGATGAGTTCAAGGACAGCGCCCAGGCCCAGAGTTTACGTGTGACCCAGAGGAAAAAATATTCATTGAAATAATCAAAGCAATACATCCTATTGCAATGCTACCATTTATGCTTTTACAATGAGACATCATTTTATATACTTACATACTCCATATTTACCACATTTAAATAATAGCTTCAGAAAGGTCTTTTTTGAAATCTTTTTTATTTCCAACATAAACAGAAATATAGAAAAACCACAAAAACTAAATTGTCTTGGTGAAGTGTTACCAGGTAAACACCCTTGAATCTACTTACCAGCCAGGAAGTAAAACACTGATAGAATCTTCTGGCTCTGCTGTATGGTACCCTGCTCAGTGCTCAGCTTAGCTCCTGTGGTCAGGCCTAGGATCAGCTTTGGGTGTGGGCGTGACCTGCACCTTTCCACTGTCCCTGGCAAAGCCTTCAGAGGAGCTGTTGGTCCCTTGGTGTTTCTCCTGTTCTCAGTGCTCAGGGCTCCCTCCTGGTTCCAACTGTGTTTTCCCACCAGGATGATACCTTTACAGTCTGAGATGATGGGCAACTTCCCCCCACTGGTTATACAGAAGGTTTCCTAGCGTTAACTTGTTCACTTTATTTGGTGTTGATCTTGTTTGATGTTCTCTGAGTTTCCTGAATCTGTGGTTTGGAATGTGTCATTCATTCTCAGAAACCATAAACATCAGTGCTTCTCAATTTCCTTCCAATCTCTTTCTCTCTTCGCTTTCTGGTTTTCCTGTTTCCTATTTTGCAAATACTCTGTCATTCTTGGGTACATTGTTCTATCTTTTTCATGATTATTTTCTCCCATTGCTTGTCAGTTATGAAGTAGCTAATGGCATTTCTTCCCAGAGTTGTAGATCTGGAGTGTGGTCAGGGGTTTTATTGTTGTTGTTGTTTTGGGGGGTTGGTGATGTCTAACAATAATTGAGAGGTACTTGGACAATTCAGTGCGACATACATTAATTTTTCTCCCTTTGACACATATCTCAGGAATTTAATTGTAAATTAACAAGAAAAAGGCAAGAATTCACTTAGGAAAAAAAAATGAAAGAGAAATACTTACAAACAGGCAACTTGGGGAAGAAATTGAAAGGAATATTAAGATTTTCAAGCCAGGTGCTAGAGGTGCACACCTGTAATCCTACCGACTCAGCAGGATCACAGTTCAAAGCCAGCTCAGACAGGAAAGAAAGTCTGTGAGACACTTATCTCCAATAAACTACCAAAAAAAAAAAAAAAAGCTGGAAGTGGGGCTGTGGCTCAGGTGATAGCAAGCTGGCCTAGAGCAAAAGCAGCTCAGGGGCAGTACCCAGGCACTGAGTTCAAGCCCCAGGACTGGCAAAATATATATTATATTTCAAAGTTCTTGGTAACAGAAAACATCAGTTAAAAACAATAATAAAAATATGAATTTTAACTCACACCATTGATTCCAAACCCGGGTGACAGTAACTGTCGACAGAGTTACATTACTTCTGTGCATTAGTTGGGGTACAGCATAGAAGGAAAATATTTATAAACAACTGCTACCATTCACCAGAGAAATACAACTCTGCTTGGGTTAAAATAACGTACAGTTGTGTTCCAGCAGCACCCTTCTTTGGTAAGCATAAAAAAAAAAAATCACTGTGGAACATGAAGGAACAATACAAGTTGCCTGCCATAGGCTGTTGTAGAGGGAATTAGAGGAAATAGTGGCATGGTTACTGGAAGTGCAAATAGGTAAAATATAAAACCACCCATTGGGCATTTATATTGTGGCAATTAGAAATAATCAACCTAATATGGACACTGGTGCTCATACCTGTAATCCCAGCTACTCAGGAGGCTGAGATCTGAGGATTGCAATTCAAAGCCAGACTAGGCAGGAACATCCTTGAGACTCTTTTATCTCCAATTAACCAGCAATAAGCTCAAAGTGGAGGAGTGGCTCACATGGTATTGTGCTGGCCAAGCAACGGCTGGAGGCTCAGAGGCATGGGTTCAAACCCCGGTGTTGGTGCATGTGGGGGTGGAGGAGGGGCGGGACATGTGTATGTATCTGTGCACATGCACACGTGTGCACACACACACACACTAACTCTAGTATTATCTACCCGTCCTATTGGCATATTCTAATTGGCTATCTTCCCACTTTCTCTTTTCAAAAACTCACTGTTGTAGACTAGGAATCTGACCTCAGTGAAGTCAGGCAGCCCAGCCCTACATCTCCTCATCTGCCTCCTTCAGCATCGGAGAGTTCTGCTGCCTCCTCATAGGGCTAAAGCTGACGAACCTCTTGCATGTGTCTTCTTAGGGAAGACAAAAGAGAACGAGATAACCAGTTCCTTTGTGTTTGACACTTGTTGTTTAGTGACCAGGTGTCTGAACCCTGGCATGCATGCCTTGTGCTTATTTTTTGCAGCCACCCCTCCCTGTCCACTTGAAGCCCTGGCCATCTCCAGTCTTTCATTGAAGAGTCCACCATTATTACAGCAGCGCAAGGGACCTGGCAATAATCCCCCAATTAAGTTCGCAAGCCAAAGCTATCGGGCTTGTTGTGCGTTTTGATTTCTTGGTTTTGACCCAGGATCTTTGTACCACATGACGAGATTACTCCTGGAGTACTTATGATGTATAAAATCTTGGGTAGGAAAAAAATGAACCTTAATAACAACAAACATATCCACTCACCCTCTTCATCACTATAGCCAGTATAAACTTGACTTAGTCTTTGGAGATGGAGATTTATCCAGAAGTTTCCATCCACCACAATCGGATAAACCCCAGCTTGCGGGAGTCACTCATGGAAAGAATGCTATAAAAAGAATTGCCCAACAAATTTCCAGATAGTTAAATTAGAAGGGAGAAACTGTAATGTTCATGGAAGAGAAGTTTTTTAACTCCATTTAAACCAGAAGGGGGTGATTTCACTTTTAGAAGAAACTCGTAACTAAGACTGTTCCCTGGGAAAATGATTAACACCGCTGTTGACATGTGTTCGAACTTCTCGGCAGAAGAAGACTGAATGAGGGAAGGGGAAGCTCTGGGCAGCTGAGTTGGAAATCCCTTGCCCCAATGAATCCAAGCAGTGTGCACAACGTAATGTAGGTGCTAGGTTATTCTAAGTAATCATGTATTTAAGGACTCTATAAACTTCAGTAGTGGTCATTTTTAGTAAATTTTTGTTCTAAAGGTTATACTTTTTCTTTTCATTCCTATGTCCCACATTAAAAGATGTCTGATCACGTTGATCCTTTTTTCTTTAAATTCTCAAGGTTTATAAGTAACATTCACAGGAACTCTATGTTCCTGTAGGCCTGTTTGCCTTCCCAGCAATGCTTATTTCTAAAAGCTGGGCACCGGTGGCTCGTGCCTATAATCCTAGCTACTCAGGAGGCTGAGATCTGAGGATGAAGTTTCAAAGCCAGCCCAGGCAGGAAGGTCCATGAGATTCTTACCTCTAATTAACACCCCCCCCCCCCACACACACACACACAAACACAAAACCCAGAAGCTGTGGACCAAGTAATAGAGTGCTACCCTTGAGTGAAAAACCTGACACACACACCCTAAAAAAATGAAGTGTCTTTTTTGGGGGGAGGGGGTCAGTTATGGGGCCTGAATTCTAGGCCTGGGCGCTGTCCCTCAGCTCTTCAGCTCAAGGCGAGCGCTCTACCACTTGAGCCACAGCACTGCTTCCAGTTTTCTAGTGGTTTATTGGAGATAAGAGTCTCACAGACTTTCCTGCCCGGGCTGGCTTTGACCACTATCCTCCGATCTCAGCCTTGTGAGTAGCTAGGATTACAGGCGTGAGCCACCTTTTGGACCATCAGTTCTTACTCTTCCAGAGACTGAGGGCATGGACACATGGAGGAGACTGCATTCTTCGTAACATCTAACTTGAAGGCACTAGAGTCATCAAAAAATCTTTTTTTCTTTATCTGATGTTATGAATACTAATTACTACATGGTCAGTCCCCTTCAAAAGTACTTCTAGAAAAGAAGGAAATACACTCACCTAATAACAGAAATAGATTTAGGCAGATGACTACAGTATCTTGCCAACAGGAGCCAGAGATATTGTAAGAGTCCCATAGCTGTGAGTCAAAAACTCCACTGAAACAGTGAACAATACAGCATTGGTACTCATTAGAAACCATGTTGAAAATCAACTATACAACTTGTGGACAGGGACGGGATGGGAAAATTGGGAGAAAGAAGGAAGGGGTGACATTGTCCAAACAGAACTGTACTCATTAAGTGGCAACCCCTCTGTACATCCCCTTTATAACAATTTTTAAAAGAACAAACCAATAACCCCATTAAAAAGAAAAGCAGCCCAGAGGTAAATATATGGAACCTAATTTTCCATGCCATTCCCCTCAGGAATGCCATTTGCTTTTGAGTTGCTGTGGATTAGTATATTTCTTGTTTTCTTATCCTTTCTGATTTATGTATTTGTGTACCACGTGGTTCTAATTTCTTCTCAGTCAATATACATGGTATTTACGTTTTATCCGTGTGCTGCGCAGAATCCATGTTTGGTTCTACCCCAGGTCATAAAGCATTTGCTTCCAGTGCCTTACTAGCTGATTTCCTGTCACCAAGCCACACATGGCACCCCAATACCTGGGAGAGTGAGGCAGGAAGATGACAAGTTCAACATCAGCCAAGGTACAGGAGTTCCAGGCTCATCCGGGCTACCCTGTCATATGCTGTCTCAAAACAAAAACAAAGGAAATCAAGTGTTTTATTTCTGTGCAAACTGCCTGACTACAGTTTGTGTCTTGGCATTGCGTTCACACTGATGGGTAAAAATGCTCACTTTCTAATAGAGGGTTGATTACCCACCATGTGTGGGCAGTGTTCTGGACATTAGGAACAGAGGTCAAACACCTGAGTGAAATAAAAGTTCCATTTTATCTTGTCGATTTCAATTCATCCTATTTGGGGTAACAATTATGTTAAAGTAGAATGAAGATAACTGTAGGAAACATTAAAAAAAAAAAAAAAAAGCTAGGCACCAGTGGCTCACACCTGTAATCTCAGCTGAGATCTGAGAACCGAGGTTCAAAATAAGCCAGGGCAGGAGTCTCTGAGACTCTTCTTTCCTATAAACTACCAAAAAGTTCCAAGTAAATCTGTGGCTCAAATGGTAGAGCAGAGCACTAACCTTGAGCAAAAGCAGCTCAGGTAGAGACTAATACCAAGACCCTGAATTCAAGCCTTAGGATCAGAACAAAAAGAAAAAGAGAAAAGGAAAGAAAGAAAAAACAACAAACAACCAGGTGTTGGTAGCTTATACCAGTAATCCTAATTACTCAGGAAGCTGAGATCTGGGGATCTCAGTTCAAAGCCAGCCTGGGCAACAAAGTCTGTGATACTTGTATTTCCAATGAACTACCAAAAAGCCAGAAACGGAGCTGTGGCTTAAAGTAGTACAGTAGTTTTGAGTACAAAAGCTCAGGGACAGCTCCCAGGGCCCGAATCCAAGTCCCAGGATCTGCACCCCCCCACCCACCACACACATACACAAATAAAAATCCCAACAACAAAAAATACCTCATAGATCTTTGAATATACCCTTAAAGTTATTATGAAAATTGAACAAAATGGTGTTGTATTTAAAACACTGAAGATAAAGATAATCGTTCTAAGGTAGACACTATTTATTTCTCATTTGACAGGTGAGAGGTGTGAGGCCTGGTGATGGGGGGTAACTCGCTTTGTTGGTATCACACAGGTAGGAGGGGAGCGAGTCTGCTCGCCACAGTGCTATCAGGGGCCTTTGTCCCATTCCTACCAATGCCAGCTACTGATGCAATGCTGCTTCTTTCTCTTTCACTGAATTTAGTTATCTTTTCTCAAGTTTGGATTTAATGCTATCAACCACAAAAATTATACAGGGAGAGACAGGACAAGTAACAGAGTCAACCATTCTGATGCAGTGTAAAAGTTAACTTAGTCATTGATAGTCACTTAATTCCAACACAAAATTGCTTACTTTATTTTGAAACAATAAAATAGTAGCAACACAATAACTTAGTTACCATAAAGTATCCAATGCAGCAAAATAACATAGCAAATAAGCAGGCCCTACCTTAGCACAAATTAGTTATCTCCTCTAAGTAAGAAAACCAACCACCAAGCTAGTGGCTTCTCAGTCCCGCCTGCACATTGAGAGGAATGCAGGAGAGGAAGGCCGGTGCTTTTAAAAAAAAATAAAAAAGCTAAGTGAGTATCCCACCAAAAAGGGATCCAGGTAAAGATTTCTAAAGTGCTGCCAGTGTTGAGAACTATAGGTGTGAAGTAATAAACAATAAAAACACACCCTGGAAGCAACTCAGATCAAGAAACTGATCAGATGACAAGGGTTCTCCTTTTTAGAAAAAGGAGGGGCCAGGCAACCTCTCCCTGTTCTCATCCGTTCTCCACTGCCCATGGTGGTTTTACAAGCATCAAATATTACAAGTGATTTATGCATCCAACAAACTGAAATTCTCACTAGTGTACATGTATAAAATCCTCTGAAAACAATACTAGCTTTTAGCTCTTTCAGCTATTTGTTCAACTAAGAGTCAGTAGGATATATGAGAAAGTATTTTATTGAGATCAGTTATAAAATGATATTCATTGCATGTACCACAATTAAAACTTTTTGGTGCGCAGAGGAGGAAGAGTTGAACGATTTCCATCAGTTTCTAAAACTGCTTCAACTCCCTTTCATAAGATCAGCTTTACCTTCAAACTCAGAATCTAAGCAAAATTTATTTTCTTTAACAATGCATACACAAAATACTTCAACTATAACTGTATTAGAGCTGTGACAAATCCCTATTGGGAGTTTTGGTAGTAACTCTAGGCATTTTATCTTCAAAACCACTTTTCCTCCTTTTTCAAGTTTAAAGACACTATCATGTCGAGAGTGGAAGATTAACTGTCCCAAAACTGCAGAGCACATGAATCACTGAGACCCTTGGCTCCTTGGTCAGGACTCCATGTCAATCTCAACCACTTCACTCTTGCCCTGAAGGGCTGTTCCTGTGAGGCTGTCTTGGCTGGCGTCGGCGATGTCGGCCAGGTCAATAGGTGGTAGAGGATTCCGCCAATACTGGAATGTGTTATACTGCCAAAACTCTTCATTGTGCTTCAAGGTAAGAAGAGAGGTGAACACACATCACTGCCTCTAGTTTATTCGAAATACAGATTTAATTTGCTTAATCAAAGCATTTCATGTAGTTGGTGAAATATGTAGAGCTTAATAGTTGTGCTTTTATAACAGTGTGCTAACAGTTTAAAAGAATTTTTTGCTGGGAAGGTGGATCAGTGGTAGAGTGCTTGCCTTGCATGCATGAGGCCCTGGGTTCAATTCCTCAGCACCACATAAGCAGAAAAAAAAAAAAAAGCCGGAAATGGCACTGTGGCTCAAGTGGTAGAGTCCTAGCCTTGAGCTGAAGAGCTGAGGGACAGCGCCCAGGCCCAGAGTTCAGGCCCATGACTGGACCCCTCCCCCCAAAAAAAGAATATAATTTCTTCCAAAAATATCTCTTTTTCAGAAGAGAGTTCAGAAATTCAAAGATTTCTCTTTTCAGAATTTTCTAGCTTTTCACCCAAGGAAAATGGAAATAATCTTAGAACTGTCAATGAGGAAAATAAGATCTTTTAAAATACACACCATTAGTCAGGTACTGGTGGCTTACCCCTGTAATCCTAGTTACTCAAGAGGCTGAGATGTGAGGACTGCAGTTTGAAGCTAGCCCAGGCAGGAAAGTCCGTGAGAGATGTGAGAGTCTCATCTCCAATTAAAGTACCAGAAAAAGAAAAAAAAAAATGCTGGAAGACAAAGCAGCTCAAGTTGTAGAGCGCTAGCCTGTCCAGGCCATAAGTGTAAGCCTCAGGACTGGCACACACACACACAAAAGATATATATAACTTATTTTCGGTCTTTTTTAGGTTTAGTATGAAAGTTTTCTCCCAGTACTAGGACATGTCTAACTTTTAAATCAGTGTATCAAAGTTTAGCGACCTAATTGAGTGCTGGCCCCTTAAAAATCCAGCTACTTATTTGGGATGATTAAAAATTTCTAAGCAGGAGAGGTGGCAGTTTACAAGTCTTCATTCGCTACTTTCTGTATCTGTACTGCTCCCTCATTAGTTCTACACAAAGACTGTACACACATCAGATGTGATGTGCTCTGCTAGGATAGATCTCCATATCCAATAGGTGAGGGTGTTTTGTTTTTCCGGTCTGAGACCAGGACTCGAACTTTGGTACCTGACTCTTCGGCTCATTGGCTAGTGCCTACCAACTGAGGTATGAGCTCAGCCCTGAGCGTTTTTGTTCAAGGCCACTTAAGCCACAGCTTCTCTTCTGGCGGTTTTTGATTAGTTGGATAAGAAATGTCACAACTTTCCTATCTGGGTTGGTTTCAAACTGCAACCTTTAGATGACTGTGTCCTAAAGCCTAAGCCACACATGCCTGATAATGGGTTATCGTTCTGGATCTCAAAGAGCAATTGGAAGAAAAAGACTACACAAAGCTTATGTTTTCTAAATTCCAAGAACTCTGGGCATAGAAATATCAGCAAGTTCATCCAGAGGTGGTCTTTTTAGGGATTCAAGTCAATGTTTCACAACCACAGGGAGAAAAAATATCCTTTCTAACAATAATAATGTCACTCCACTTTTCTCATAAAGGAGTCTTGATCCTGGGGCTTGAACTACGGCCCGGGCAGTACCCCTGAGATTTTTTTCTTTTTGCTCAAGGGTTAGTGCCCTAACACCTTCAGGCTGATTAACCTGGGATGAGAGTTTCCTGCCTAAGCTGGCTTTGAACTACAATCCTCACATCTCAGCTAGGACAGGTGTGAGCCACTGGCTTCCGGCTTCATTGGTTCTGTTCGTTCGTTTTTTCATTAAACTGACTGAGGCACTGGGGTGGAGGCCAGGCTCCAGAGGAACTTACCCCACTCCACCCTCCCGGGTAAACGGTCTCAGACCAGCTCGCATTTCCCTCTCTGGACCCAGCTGTCCAACACCCACGTGGCGTCACGCGTGCCACAAACTAGAGCTTCGGGGGGGGGGATGGAGGAGTGGGTGCGGGGGGGACCCCGCGTGCACGGCGTCCCAGGGCCCCAACGACCCCCCCCAACCCCCAACCCGGCCCCGGACTGGAGCATGTTTCCGCAGCTTCAGCTGTTCGGATCCGTGCAGCTCCGGTCGCGGGTCGGTTTGGGGGATCCCGGGGCGGGGGGTGGCGGAGCCGAGGGGCGCGTGGGATCTGCTGCACACGGCCCAGTGACTCCCACGGGTGGGGGGGGTGAGTTCCACACCCGTCTCTCTCCCGCGGACGGCACCGGCCGCCCTGACTTAGCCCCCCCCCCCCCCGACGGCCCGTACCTGGCGCGGGGCGGCCCCCCAGTCCCCCCGCGGGGGCCCGGCGTGCCCCGCCTCGTCGTCGTCGCCGCCGCCCCTCGGGGGCCGGGCGTGCTGGAGCTCCTCCCCCGGCGCCCGCGGCCGGCCGGGCAGCGGGGCCGCCGCCGGCTCGCCCGTACCCAGGCCGCGCTCGGGCCGCCCGCGGCCGCCCCGGCCGCCGCCCTCGCCGCCCTCGCGGCGCTTGCTGGGCGAGGCCGCCGGCTCGGCCATGGCCCCCGGCTCAATCTTGCGCTTTCGGGACGGCCCCGGCGGCGGGCCCCAGGGCGGCGGCGGCTGCTCGGGGAAGTCGCGGAGCAGGAGCCGCTTCCAGGGCACGTGGAACGCCAGCGGCTGCGCGGCGCGCCGCTTGGCCATGGGCCCGCCGGCTCGGGGCGCGGGGCGGGGGGCGGCGGGCGGGCGCGCGCGGGCCGGCCCGCGGCGGCGGCGGCGGCGGCGGCGGCGGGACGCGGAGGGGCGGGGCGGGCGGCCCGGGCGGCGCCCGGCGGCCGCGGACGTTAGGCTGCAACCGCGAAGCTGCGGAGATTCGAACCAGCGCACGGCTGTGCGCGCGCACCCTGGCGCCGGCCGGGCGAGGCCGCTGGTTGGTGGAGGCTGGCGGGGCGCGTTCCCGACCGCCCTCGCGGCCGGAAGTGCGCGCCCCGGCGGGGGGAGGCGGGGAATGGGTGGCGGGAGGCTCGGAGTCTGGTGCTGCGCTCGGGGGCGGGGCCGCGCTCGGGGGCGGGGCCGCGCTCGGGGGCGGGGCGGCGGCTGTCTTTCTCCACGCTGATTTGGAGCCTGGCTGGGCATCGCCTTTGCCACGTTTGCCACTTTTCCCTCGCTCCGGCCACGAGTTGGGGGACGAGCCCGTGGAATTAGGATTCAAAGGAGGATTCAGATCTAGGAGGCAGTAGGGTGAAGCGGCTTTGTGCTCGCGTCGAGGGGGTAGCGGGGCGCAGAGTTTGGCCGCAGGGAGCGGCCCCCTCCTGGGCTGCGGAATGCACCCGCGGGAGAGGCTCACCCCCCAGATCGCCGGGCCGGAGGAAGAGGCAGGACCGGGGGGCACGGCCAGTCCTCCCGTGGAAGCCATACAGCGGGTCGAGCTTCGCCGGCGTCCCCTCCCTCTGATCGCCTAGCGGGAAGTGAGGAGACAACCTGTTACCTTGTGTTCTGATCGTTTCGGACGGAAAGTAAAACAAGTAGGAGGACAGTGCTCAGGGGTAAAGGGTGAAGGTAGTTCTGGCTCGCGGATGCGACCGAGGGATCTCTACTCACCCCGGGAGGCCTGGGGGGAGGCGCGAGAATCAGACAGCAGGGGCAGTACTGGGGAGAAAGCAATGGGGGTTCCTCCTCGTGTTTGATAGGGGGAACCCATGCAAACAAGTGAAGAGTTTGCCATTTTTCAAACTAGAGACACAGACAAAACCTGAGCCTAGCGGTCTGCTCGAAAGCTCTGGAGATGATCCCACCGCTCAGTGACCGTGAAGTTCGGATAATGGCTCGTTTTTGTTCTTACATTGTCTTGTTCTTCGAGGCTGTGAAGTTTAGCATACGTGCCAACAGTCTCACAATGTCAGAAATGTCACAGACACCAGGGTACGAGGAGCTCTGTGTTAACCTTCTCCGTCTGGCAGCTCCTTTCCTTTCCCTCCGAGTAATTATTTTTTGAACGATTCCTTTACATTTTCTTTGTAATTTTCATACATACATGGATAGATCCCTAAGGAATGTACTTGTAATTTTGTTGATTTTTTTTTAAGAGAGCAGCTTCACTGAGACCTACTTGGCCGACAATAATTGAAATATTGAAACAATAATGAAAATAAAAAGTACACATCTATGCAAACCATTTTTTAATATTCAGAATTTTGTAGTAGGATCTTAAGCCCATATTTTGTACGGAAAAGGTCTTTTTCTAGTGCTGTTCACTTTCTGTGGGTAATGACCCCAAAGTTGTCAGGCTGCTCCGTTTCTGGGCTTCAAGCAATTCTGTCTTAGCTTTCTTCCCCAGTGCCAGCACCGCTGGCGAGCGACACTGCACCCAGCTTTATATCTTTACATTTGCTTATTAAAAACTGGAACCTCACAGCCATCTATGGTGTAGGAGTGGTTTTAAAACTTTGTAAGACTGACTTTGTACAATTGTCTTGTGTTAACCCTAAACACGGTTGGAACAGATATTGTTGCCAATTAAACAAAACTTCCTCACTTTCCAGTGAGTCCAACTCTGTTCATACAACTGACTTCACATTTCCCTAGATTCAAGCTACCTTCTCCACCAACCCCCCCCCCCCCCCCAGCACTACAACCATCCAGCCTACTGTATCATTCAATGTGTTGTTATTGCCTCCCATCCTGGGAATTAAGCCAGTGGAAGGACTGGCCACTATTTTTTTTCAAGTGTCTAGAACAGTGCCTAGCATGTATTAAGTGCTAAATTAACACAGGGATCTCGTTACTATCCTCCAGTGTACCTATGCACCATCCATCAGCCTTCCAGGTATTCATATAAATTTTGTTGTTTTGGTGCCAGTCCTAGGGCATAAAATAGGGCCTCAAACTCTGCTTTTTTTTTCATTCAAGGCTGGTGCTCAACCACTTGGGCCACAGCTCCATTTCCAGCTTTTTGGTGGTGAGAGGAATCTCACCAACCATTCGGCCCTGACTGCTTTCTAACTGCAGTCTTCAGAGCTCAGCCCCTGGGTAGCTAGGATTATAGGCATGAGCCACTAAGACCTGGCAGACTACTTCTAACATCTCATTTAGTATAAACTCACCAATGAATGGGTAATCCACTGATAAGGTATGATCCTAGCACTACTGCCACCAGAGTGAGGCCAAAGCCTTTCACGAAGCTTTTGGGGGTACATTTTATATTCAGTCCATAGCCACACAGATGACAAGTTTCTTCACTAGAAGCAGTTTCTGGTTTCTACTTTTTTTTTTTTTTTGATCCGGTTGTGGGGCCTGAACTCTGGGCCTGGGTGCTGTCCCTCAGCTCTTCAGCTCAAGGCTAGTGCTCTACAACTTGAGCCACAGCGCCACTTCCGGCTTTTTTCTTTTTGCTTATGTGGTGCTGAGGAATCGAACCCAGGGCCTCGAGCATGCAAGTCAAGGGCTCTACCACTGAGCCACCTTGACATGCATCTCTTAACATTGTTATACATCATGCAAGCTTTAGAGGAACTGAGTATTTCTATTTCAGTTTAGCTCTTCAAAGGTATCTGTACAATAATCAGAGCTGGAAGGTAGAGGTACTATCTCCCTCAGAAGCACAGGCAAGTATATTTGTTTTCCAGTTTAATGATTTACAATGGGAAATCAAACATGCTGCTTGCTTACTTTAAGATTAAGGTTCCAAAAGCCCATTATAAATGATTAAGATTTCCAAAACTAGGCTGGGAATGGGGTAGAGTGCTTGCCTAACGTGCATGAAGCCCTGTGGTTCAATTCTTCAGTAACACATAAACAAAAAATGCTGGAAGTGGCGCCGTGACTCAAGTGGTAGAGTGCTAGCCTTGAGCAAAAGAAGCTCAGGGACAGTGCCCAGGCCCTGAATTCAAGCCCCTGGAGTGGCAAAAATAAAAATAAAAAATTCCAAAACTTTGGGTTCTTCTGTAATGCGACCCAAATGTCTGTGTAGGCACTTCTTCTGGCTGAGATTTGGTCCTGAGAAACCTAGTACAAAATACTCTGGCTATTGCGATTACTATGCACAACCAACTTTTATTTTTGACTGATGTCTTAACAGTGGACAGCCTAGCTTCCTAGCTTTGAAAGCAGGGTAAAATCTCAAGTCACTTTTATAATCAACACCTTCAGCCTCAGATGAAGCAGCGCCCAGGTTATAGGTCCTGCTTTCACTGGCATCTGGAGTCAGTGGCACAATGTCAAAGCCCAAGTAATTAATTTTCCCTTAAGCAAACTGACCAAGTCCATTTTGTTTCTGAAGGAAAGGTCTTTCCAGCTTGTCCAGAGATGGTCTCATGCAGCTCTAGGACTCTGTCACTTTGTGAAATATGGTAGTGTGTACATGAAGAGGAAGCAGGGGTCCTGAGAGTATGAAAGCTGAAGATGAGGAAGACATAGCATCAATGACCAGCCACTGAACCTGGAGACAGAAGTCAGTGGGGAAAAAATGGTACATTTTCTACCCATCCCATGGTTCACTGTTCCAACAAACTGGCTGCTTTGCAACTGGCTACTCACAGCTGTGGGGAACTCAGGTCTCTTGCTGTTCTGTAATAACTGATACACACTTTCAACGTCTTAAGCTGTTTTCCTGTAGGGAAGGTGGCACCGTAACAGTGATGACTGGAGGGTCAATGGGAAAAAAAAAGAGTCACCACCATTGAGAGGTGACCCGGCGGATGCTAGATGGCAGATTAAAACAGGAAGCCAAAATGAAAGAAGGATTTATTGCTTGCTATAGTACAAGCAAGATGCTTATCCAGAGAAAGCACCACCTGTCCATTTTCTCAGTTGAGGTAGCTCTGTAAAGGCTCCTGTAATTTTGTGGATAGTATACGGTTTATATCTAAAATGTCCCCCCCAAAAGCTCATGTGTCAAAAGGCTTGGACCCCAAGGCAGCAATGTGCAGAAATAGATCCTAGCTGCCCAGGAGGCTGAGATCTGAGGATCACAGTTCAAAGCCAGCCCGGGCAGGAAAGTCCGTGAGACTCTTGTCTCCAATAAACTACCAGAAAACCTTAAGTGGAGCTGTGGCTCAAGCTGAAGAGCTGAAGACAGCACCCAGGCCCAGAGTTCAAGCCCCACAACCAAAAAAAAAAAAATAAAGGGACTGATTCAGAGACCTCTAGCCTCATGGACAGATCAACCCACGATGATTCATAACCTGATGTGCTATTGGGAGGTGACAGAAATACAAGGGTGGGCTCTGGATGAAAGGAGCAGGTCCTTAAAGATGTCCTTGGGGACTCCATTTGTTCCCCTAACTGCCACCAAAAAAAACCCCGTAACAGTGCTAAGTGACCATGGTCTGAAACCATGAGCTGTAAAGTTATTTTTCTCAGGTATTTCGTTGCAGCAACAGGAAAGTGACTTAAAAACACAAGAAAAAGAGAAGGAAGGGCTAGAAGCAGGAAAAAAAAAAAATACTAAGTCGGAGTAAAGTATCTCCAAGGCCTTCTCCTACCTCAGGTCTCAGCAAAGGTTCCTAAAATGAACCCAGAGGATCTAAACACTTGTCCTCCTATTAGCTGGTCCTGGAAATCTTTTTCTATTGTTTGCCTTTGTGGTTACTTTTGTTACTTAACAAAATTAAACATCAATTTTATTCCTTGTTAGATTCCAACAAAAAGTACAATGGACTTGAATGAAACGAAGTGCAAACAGTTAATATTAAGCCTGTCCGACTCAAAGCAAATAGTCATGTTACTGACTTTCTATAAGCAAACAAAAACAGGCAAAGCAAAGGTTCAAAAGTATACGTGGCTTATTTGTGGTTATCACTAAAATAGAAACAACCAAGCAAAAATTGTTTCATAGCAATTGGCAAACTTTAATATTCAAGAAAAATGAAGTCCATCATACACATTAAAAAAGTAGGAAAGTTCATGCAGACATGAAGCTTCCAATTCAGCCTTTTGGCAACTGCTCAAATGCGTATTACATATAAATACAGTGCACAGTACAGTTCCCGAACCTCATCATCCCACACTGTGATTTATACAGCTTGTTTGTATATTGTCTGAGCCCCCCCGCTTGCTTCGTAGGATCTTAAATCTGCACCACTTCAGAATACAGAAATTAAAAGAGGCAAGCACAATGATCACTTTATGAAAACATGAGCATGTGTACACAGCTGTTTTAAGAAAAATGAAAAACTTTAAGGCTTATACACTTTAGTAGCTAGGACTGAACTTAAGAATACAATCTTCCAGTGACACGTCTATTACTGAAACCACATCGTCAAGTTATAAATGCAAAAGTTACTCAGAGAAAAGGTGAGGCAAATCTGTATAGGACATTTAAAGATGGGAGGGAGAAATTATAAACCAATAAGTGATTTCAGAGTTAACTAAATATACACAACTTAGAAGTACCTGGAACATTAAAAAAAACAAACACCAGTGTTAAGCTGTTTTTGCCTTTATGAAGAAAATATTTGTTTGGATATAGGTTGTAAAAAAAAAAAGCTAATCTGATTGAAAAGCATTTCTAAATTACTCAGAAACAGCATGCATTCCCTGCCTTTCAATGAATGTATTTTTAAGTATTTCTATTTATTTTAGGCTTTTTTTCCTTGAAAAAAAAATAATAAATGGGGGCGGGGGATGTCCTCCCATGCAATTTTCATTTCATTCAGAGTAGTAATGAGAATTCCCACCAAATGAACTTTGCCAGGAACGAAAAGGGACAAAAACCAAGCCAGAGTGAAAAAGGAAAAGCAACAGCGACAGAGGTTGCAAGGTTCTCTACCTAACCTGAGGTCAGGTCACTCTCGTGGAGCGCTCCACTGCGTACCGGGAGTAAGGAAAGGTCGCAAAGGCCCTTCAAGTGCATGCTCCCTTCTCAACTAGAAAGATTCCAATCCCGCAGTGACTCCCAGAATCAACAACAGAGGGCATAAAACATGTGAGTAAACATCCCTACTAAAACGTAACACACTACTAGCACATTATTAAGATTGTCCATCTGATCCAAATTGCCACCAAAGTTTCTTAAAGCAATCACAATTATCTGTGAAAATATTCAACATGATCTTTTCTCCAAGAAAAGGTTAAATTATTAGTAATCTCTTGCTTTCCAAGCTACTGGAAACAGTAACAAACTCAAAAAAAAAATTAAAAACAAAACAAACAAGAAAACCTCCCTCAAATAAAGATCTGCTAGAGGTAGAAATTTAAAGCAGCATACACATTGTTTAAACTCCATCTGTCAGGGAACAAAACTGATGTTAATCTGAAATTACATGAATGGCTGCTGTTCACTGTATTGAAGACATAAACCATGGCAGTAATTCATCCCTGAATTTCATATTCAAAATTCTCCACAGTAATACCATTATGACTGTTTTTATTAGATAACTGTTTAAAACTAAAAAAGTGCTTGCTTTCATAATCCAGATCTTTTTTTAAAAAAGACATTATTGTAAACATGATACTGACAATCAATCATTTCAGTTTTGAAATCGTGAATTTCAAATGGGCAGATTTTTGTCCTTGTTATTCTGGTTTCCTAGCACTACTTGGAAAAAAGGCTTTTGCACCTTGCTTAGAATGCTGAGATCTCACACATTTCAAAATGGTCCATGGTAAGTATGCTTCCACAAAGTGTTCAGTTTTAGTGTGGCTAAACTTCATTTCTCAGTTACCTGAGTATATTTTCCTGACCTGAATGTATTTTACAAGTAAATTTAGCATTTCATAAAAGTGAAATGAAATGTTTGATGCATCTCTAAATTCAACTGAGCTAGAAAAAAACAACGAATTTGAATGGATGATCAAAGCGTGGAAACACATTTTATGTATAGATTGCTTAGGTCCAATGTGAACTAAAGTCCCAATTCCAGATGTTGAATGTGACGGAGGATCCTTAGACTCTTCTAAAAATATCGAGTGCAATGCATACAAAATAATAATAAAAAAAAGTAGATTATAGACTTCAATACTATCAGTCAGTAATACGGCAGACTTGCAAGAGACAGCTTCATGAAGACATTGGAGTTTAGAGTTTTTCCCTACTTAAAAGACAATTATGGGCTTCAAGGAAAAGTGTCCTTGAAGACATTTCCTCCATTTTTACTTGTGTAGTACAAATCTGCATGGCATAGTATATTTCTGAAAAAAGCAATAGACATTATTAAGAAAATAGACACTATTTCTAAATCTTGTAAGGAATAAGAAGGCACCGCTGATTTGAGGTTGTGTCCTGTCATCACTGATAGTTGATTTTCATTGTTTATTTCAGCATTTATTCTTTCTAAAGACCTTTACTGTGGTTTACGGACCACAAACAGGACACATTCATAGTAGTATTTCATCATAGAGAGATCATTCACAGTATATGTTGATAACACAGATTCTTTTTCCACCTGCAATGCAAACAAAAACCATGATGATGAAGATCGCAATGACAATACCACCAGCAAATACTGAGCCAGTTATAAGTGGCAAGCACCACCGTAAGTGTATTGCTTACTACAAACTGCCCCCATGAGACTGGTCCTATCAGCAATCACACCATAAAAAGAACATCTTAATCTTTCAAGGTTACCACCAATACGTGGTACTTCTAAATTGATGAACAACTGAAATACAATAGCAAGATCATCATAAACCCTTATTTAACATACATGATTAAAAAGAAAGAAAATAGAGAATTCTATTCCTTTTACACTTCATTTCCACTCCTCCAGAGCCTTGTCTATGCATATCTATTAGTTACAAGGCTTATCAAGGCCAATATTATAATGACAAACTAGTATTTCTAGAAAGCCTTCTTCACCAGCAATTATTATTTTCCTTGATATATATTTTCCCATCTTTATAATTTGGAAAACTATGTACATAAACTAGCCTCACTTTATGAACGAGAAAATAAGAGACTTAAAAACCAAAGCCAGAACATATCCTATCTACATTCTTTAAATACTATGAAAGTTAAAACTTTGGCCACATCTCATTCCATCCTTACCTCTAGCTGGAATCCATATTGCAGAACAACATTTTTTATATCCTCATAGCTCAATTCTATAGAAAGTTCATTTGCCAAGTTTTCAAAATGGTACAGTAGAGGACCTACGGTTTAAAGATACATCGATGAATTACCTGAACACAGTAAGCAAGTACTAGTAGCTATGTTAGACTGAATTCCAAGTTAATTTGCTTGAACAGTGGATGATACAAAAATGAACAAGTGAAGAACCATACATCTGCTGAATGATCCAGACCTCTTGACACTGGCCCAGAAATGTCTGCGAGCTGCGCTTACACTCAAGGGGAATGAATCCCTACGTATACCTGCCCCACAGTGTGATTATCCACATAGTAGGCCTTCATCTGTAACTCTTTAGTTACTGAGAGAGTAGCTGAACCAGAGAATGTTAAGTCCCCAAATTCCAAAGGCATACAGTAATATAGTTCTATAAGCAAATGCAAAACTGCAGTTACAAACTAGTTATCGCATGAAACAGAAGGATCTCACGCTAGCCTGGATAAGAAGGTACAGATAAGCTGAAAGAAGGGCTTCCAGGAAGGAGGGGACTTAAGCATGGAATTTGTGCAGTGTTTATGCTTCAGATAACTCAGCTACAAACTCCTAATTTGTGCCACAAATGGTTTCATGTGTATCTTGGCCTTAATGTGGAAAATAATCTGAGATTTAAAAAAAATTATTCCTCTAACTTATGTTAAGGATTCTATTTGTGAAATGTTAACTTTCCAAGTATTTTTGATGAGTACTATGCATAATCTTTAAAGAGTAACTGGTCAAGAAACCTAGATGTTGATGCAGAAGTCTATACATAATCCTTAAAGAGTAACTATACATAATCCTTAAAGAGTACCTGATCAAGAAATCTAGATGCTGATGCAGAAGTCTGTTTGCTGGTGAAAATATGAAGAAGTAAAAGGGGTATGGAAAGCTGAGGACAAGATCCTACTACAGTAATCCTAATCCAAATGAACAATGAAGTTAAAGCAACTTTTCCCCATCCAGGGACATCTTCCATTGTTTAGGGACAATTTTAGTTGATATAACTCGGACTGAAATCTAGTAGGAAGAAGCCAGGGATGCTGGTACTAGCTTGTAGGTATGGAAAGACACCATTAATCCTGCCTCACATATTGGTAGTGTCAACACAGTTAAGAAACTTTGGGATACAGACTTAGAAACCATTCCAGAGCTATTGAAGATTGAAGTTTCATTGAGTCACAACACTGAAACCAGTATTCAGGATCATGGTTTGAGACCAGCCAAGGCAAAAAGTTAGCTAACACCCCAGCTTATCATTGGGCATGGTAGGATGTCCATGTCCCAGCTACTCAAGCAAAGGTAGAAAGATGATGATAGGGAGCCAGCCTGAGAGAATACAAGACCTCACCTGAGAAAGGAAGCAAAAGACGGGAGAGATGGCTCACGTTTTAGAGCACTTTTGTCCAGCACGTGCAAGGCCCTGATCTCAAACTCCAAGACCCTCCCCGCAACCACAGATTCAACGTTTAGAAAGACTGGATGCAGACGAGAGGGTGACGTGGCTGAGTCCTGCTGCCCTTGCCTTTCACAGCTCCTACTAGTCCTAGTCCTCAATATAGCTGCATTGGAAAGCAGGGACAGTAAGGAGGTAGTTAGAGGTGGTTCTAAGAGTGGGACCCAGTACATTCAGTGTCCTCCTAAGAGACAGCGGAGAGTTGACTGCAGTTGTTTGGTTTTGTGGGGGATTTGTTTTAGTCGTTTGAGGTTGGGAGTGGGGGTGGGGCTAAGCTCTCTTGCTTCCTATTCTCCACCCCCATACCCAGATCAATAACAGCTGTGCGCAACTCACCAGGAAAGCCTTACCAGACATCAACAGGGAAGTGAGGTTGATTTTTAAGAGAACATTTTTTTTTAGCATCCATGAATAGTCCAGGGTGGCCTTGTGATAATTCCGTAGATACGTGTGCCTTCAGAAAATTCACCCCGTCCATGATATTCCCCATACCTCTCCTTCCTAAATAGTTTTGAGTCTTACTATGCTAGCTTCATATAAAGATATGTAATATACTTCAATCTTCAATCCCTTTAACCCCACCCCCTCTGCCAACCAGGAAATCCCCCTTTTTCATTCATATCCCATCCAGCTGACACTTTACCTCCAGCCCCCAGGACGGTGAGGGAGTACACTTCTTTGGTTTAAAATAGCCAATCTGGTATCCTGTTGTAGCACCTTTGCTAACTAATAAAAAGGTGAAGGAGTTCTCCCAGTAGGTCAGCTGGGATAATCCAAGCAGACCACGGAACAGAAAGGGTATCAGGGAGTTAAAGTCATCATTTTCTTCAGACATACAGACTTTAAACGCTGTCCTAAACTCAAGTAAGACAAGACATGTTTGGGACGCAAAAGATACCTGGATCAGAGATTCAGATAGAGAATTGAAAAAAATAGTGACAGCCACGTTAACTGGTTAACAGGAAAGACTTAAGTACATGGCATTTAAAAAAAAAAAAGAAAAAGAAAAAAAAAAAAAAACAAGATACCAGTACTGAAGAAAAATTTTGGATTCCGAGATTTTTTTGGAGAATATTTCTCTAACTTACGTTAAGGATTCTATTTGTGAAATGTTAACTTTCCAAGTGTTTTTAATGAGTATGCTGTTTCCATTGTTCTAAGTCTCAAAATTAGTTTGAGATATTCCCATATCCCAGTTCTTAGGATTGTAGCTGCTCTTAACTGGTCCTATGGAATTCTGAAGTCAGGAAGACTACTACTTAGTCCAGGTGGTAAAATCTCTCTGGAAAAATAATACAGTTTAAAAGTCAGCAAGATGCTACTGATGGCTCATGCTTGTAATCGTAGCTACATAATGGCTGAGATCTAAAGATTTTGGTTTGAAGGGAGGAAAGCCCATGATACTCTTATCTCCAATTAACCACCAAAAGCTGGAAATAAAGTTGGAACTCAGTGTACAGCAGTTACCTCTGAGTGAAAAGGCCAAGCAAAAGTGCAAGGCTGTGAGTTCAAGTCCCAGTACCAGCACCAAAAACAAAACAAAACAACAAAAAAACAGGTGACAGAATGTCAGCAATAAAACTAGATCTAAGCTGAAAGCCAAGAATTCAAAATCATGTGTGTCTGTCCTATAACACTCTATAAACTTCACCTTGAAAGCCTTTATAGTCTACCATAATGTCTTTCTCAACAGTTTATAGATCTCACTGTAGTCAAGACACTTAACTGAGATTCCATTACACTCTTTGTTTTAGAAAGAGAAGTAGTAATTCTTACAGATTCCAGTTGGGTTATCATGTCCTACTCATCATTAATTTTTATCAGCAAGCAATAAGATATAGCACAAGTTTTTTGCATAAATTAAATTGAATTTTTACTTGTTCTCAAACTCCAGATAGAAAAGTAACACAGATGGATTAGGGAGGAGGCTTCCATTGGAAAGCTCAAACTTTTCCTCCAAATGCTTCAGTAAGTAAGACAAATGGCTTGGGTTTCTACTTTTTGGAGGTACTGACTCTAGGATGTTGTCTAAAAGAAAATGTAGAGGTTTTTAAACATGTATGACTCATGTAAGATTCATGAACATATGGAATTGTGAACTCACCAAATGTAAAAACTGCTGTAAGTACTCAGATTAATGTATAAGAGTTTGTAATAAACACTGAAGCACTCACCAAGATTTATCCATATTCCACCGGGCTTGAGTATTTTCCATATTGTGTCAATATAATCAATTACATTATGAGCTGTGTCTATGAAGAAACAGGTGGCAATACAGTCCCAAGTATCTAATAAAAAAATAAAATAAAATCACTGTCTTTTTTCTTTTTCCTTTAGTTAATGCCTTAAATTTGGTTATTTCTTATAAAATACTGGTATTTTATTTCACTACAGGGTCACAGAAGCTACCATCCTTTTATCAGCATAATAATTAATGTAACCAAATAATCATTTATGGGAGATAATTCTGTAGTTCATAGTGAAGGTTTTATCAATGAGCTAATAAAAAGCACTCAGACGATTAGATAGATATTAGCTATTTTTAAGAGCGTTAACATCTACTTAGCTTCCAGCCTTAGTCTATTTTGTGTGGATGTGTGTGTGTGCTGCTACACAGGCCACACACTGAGCTAGGCTCACATCCTCTAGCCTTCACTAATATCTATTAGATTAAAAAAGATATTTGAATTTTTAAATTCTGATTTAATCCAGAGCTAACCACGGATTTTGGCAGACTCCAGAAACAATGTAGGTATTCATGGCCAATTTCAGAAATGAATGACATCAGAGACCTGAACACCCACCCCCGACAACTTGGGATAATCTCCAGGGACCAAGGGGCCAGGAGCACACAGAAGCAGGATACGGGCACCTTGTGAAGGCTGTGGCTGGGCGGAGGGATAGGGGACAGGATTGGGGGCACCAGATTCCACCAAGGCTTCCTACACCCTCTACTTCCTTACTTTATCCAGCACGTACACTCTTCAGTCTGTCTCCAAGTACAGAGGACCAGTTGCCCTAATCTTTTTGGTGGTGGTGGTCCTGGGGCCTGAACTCTGGGCCTGGGCGCTGTCCCTCAACTCTTCAGCTCAAGGCTAGTGCTCTACCACTTGAGCCACAGCCCCTCTTCCAGCTTTTTTCTGCCTTATGTGACGCTGAGGAATCGAACCCAGGGCCTCATGCATGTGAGGCAAGCACTCTACCACTGAGCCATCTTCCCATCCCAGCATTCTACCTCTTTTGAGCCAAAGTGTCACTTCCAGTTTTTGAGTGGTTAATTGGAGGTAAGAGTCTCATGGGGATTTTTTTTTACCCAGGCTGGTTTCGAACCACAATCCTTAGAGCTCAGCCTCTTGAGTAGCTAGGATTACTGGAGTGAGCCACTGGTATCTGGCAAGGTTGCCCTAATCTTAAGAATTCAGGGGAAAATATATCTATATATCAAGATAACTATATTTATATAAATATATATCTACATACCAATATAGCTCAAGTGGTAGAGGGCCCACATAGCAAGCTGAGCTCTTGAAACTATAATGCAGAGAAAATTAAATATATAAAATCTTTCTAAATGGTCACCACTGCTCTAAATCCTCTCTCCAAGAGCTTCTCAGCTCTACCTTTGCTGTGGCCTCCAAGTCTGTTCACCAATGCTCTCTGCTTTCTGATCTCCCCATCTTGCCTTCTACTTCCTACAGAACAAGCAGTCTTGCTACCATTTCCCTAGTCGGTCCCACTGACGGTACCATTTTTCCCCTTCCATCAATGCCTTGACTTCTTGCCTTCTCAAGTCATGGCATGCTTCTTTCCGTGGCTGCTCTTAACTGCCCTTCCCTGATAACTCTATGCACTAGTCCCTCCCAAGCTGCCCTTTATCCCAATTCCCAACTTTCTTTTCCTGCATATTATTGTAATTGTTATTGTTTCTCTCCCCTTCCTAGAGTTTTAAATAGCCCGTGGATAGGGACTTTTTTGCTCAGTCTGGCTTCCAATGCACAACTGCTATTTGGTAGACACTCAACAAGTATTGTTAGAGAATGACCTTGATGACTCCAGCATTCTGGCTCTCTATTCTGTCAGCCCTTCCCCTCTCATTTCCCACAGCTACTTCCCTTCTCTAATACCTAGCCGTTTTCAACAGCTTGCTAGACAAATATCCAACTCAATTGGACTATAAATGTCTTCTACAATCCCTATCAAACAACATACTTTCTAGTCATATTTCCCATTAGATCTCTTCCCACACCAGTTCAGATGTACTGTTGTCCCTGATTACCTTATTCTTATCTTCGTACCTCTGCTGATCTCAAATACTGTCTTCTTATCCTTCAAGGCACAGTCTAACTACAAAAAGCTCCCTTCTCATACTAGCTTACTTCCACATTTATTACAATCATTATACACCTGAGATTTGCTTTCATGTTGTCTTACATTAACAGATGCAACAGCTTCTACATTTAACTGAAGATATATGTGTTTCCATTTCCCATCAGTGTCTTACACAAGACCCTGGAAATATTCTGAAGTGTCCCTGCTTTCCATTATATTCTACCACTAGTGAGTGACCAAACCATTGGCTCATAAAGCTTAAAGGACAAGACCTTTCAAAGGCTTACTGGGAACTTACTGCATTCTGAATAAATCTCCTGAAAATCTCCTGCTGTCATAGAAAAGTTAGAACCAGGAGGAAGACTGTGGGGATCAACGTCAGGGAAAAAGATGGGGCGAATCTGATCAGCTGATCTCCGGTTATTGCTAAATTGATGGATCCAGGGATAAAGTTTATATTTATTAATTTCAGAGCATCTGCAAAATATGAGCATATTAAGTCAGTGTTAACTAAAGATTTAACCAAGGAAATGAACCTTAAAAACTGCAATACAATTTGTTTGATTGAAGGCTTGCATACGTGATTTGTTAGAACAGTAGCAACACTAAATACCCCACTAAGTTATCTGAAAATGTACATAAACATGTAGATGGAGCAACCAATCATGGATTAAGACAGAAAAAAATTAAAGTCAGATATAAATGCGTTATTTATTCAAATTTATACAAATACATTTTTTAATTTCAAAATCAAGAAAAAACATACTACTAAAAAATACTGGCTTTATGTACAAGTTTACCTTCTACTTAGCTACTTTGTACAACCCTCTCCTCCCTTCCTACTAACCCCCTAAAACTCACACTGCCACGTGAGACAAAATATTATTTACACAGGCAGCTACTTGTTCTGTTCTTCTGACTTTAAAAATAGGTAACTTGTTCTACTACCTTTTCTGATAGAGGCCACAGAAGTTCTGAGATCCTTCCAACTCAAGTCATGTGAGTATACTTGGCCATTTAATATGAACTCCATTAAGGAAAAGAGTTATGACGCTATCCTGAACTCTTATTCCACTAAAGAAACGAAAGGATGAAGAAGTTTGAGGACCGATGAGAAAATACTCTGTCCTATGTCACAGTTTCATTAGTCCTGTGGTTCTGTACTGAAAGCATTTCGGTTTCATAGAATGCTCACTTTCAACATTCTCTTCATTAGGCAGTACTGGTTAAAGTGGTCATTTGTATATGTTTAACATAAATAGGATCCATATATGTCATGCTCAAGTATTACATATTTCTCTTCAAATTCATAATTGTTCAAAAATAAATCAACCTGATTCTGAGATATTACTATTTCCAGCAAAAAATAAAAGAAATACCTGTTGAGTACAAAGTTGGAAGAAAAGAGCATAAAAAAACTCCATTCATTTCCTTGACAAGCATAACCTAGCATAGCTATTTCCCAGGCCAGTCTTCCTAGTCCAGCACCAGGTACCAGAATAGTTACTTTAGAAGGAACCCTGAAATGAAATAAGGCAATTATGTCCAACCCCTCAAAGGAATAAAAAAAAAGGCAAAATCCACATTAACAACTAAAACCTCAATTAATCAATAATAAGTTCACGAGGACTCTGGTTTCATAAAAATTGAGATACACTTCTCCTAAGTATGAATTTTTTTAAAGAATAAGGAATTATCATGTACTTGGATATTAGGTGACGTTTTATTCCCCCTCAATTTTTTTTTTTCTCCAAAAGGAGTTACTTTCCTTGTGAAAGCTCAGGAAATCAACTCATACTCCTTACATGAGGCTTCGGACAGCTGTCTTAAATTATCCCCAAGTGATCCCAACTGTGTGAGAAATTTGAACAGCATTCTTCCATCATGATACAAAGCTATTTTACTTCTAAGCTTTAAGGATAATAAAATAACATAACCAGAAGAGATTAATATATTTAGATTTCTCTACGTCAGGTCTATCTCTAAAACTGTATTTCAGGAAGGGCATGCATTTATGAGGAAAATGGTCAACTGCCTTTTATTTCTGTTTTCTCTTTTTTTTTTTCTCCTCAATTTTTGCTTTGCTGTTCTGTGTCAGAGCCTTCCTAGTGCTAGAACAGAACTGCCTGCTCATTGAGCATTTATGACACAAACTAACTCAGAGATTCACAACTACATTCATCTCCATGTAGTGGCACCACCTTGCTGTTGTATTTTCCCTTGGCAATATTCCTTCAAACTGAAAAAAAAAGGGGGGTGGGATGGGGGATACTTTAGCAAAACGATCTTTACCTTTTCCTTCTTTCTTTTAATTTTTTTCCTTTTTGCTATACTGGGGTTTGAACTAAGCTCAAGAATTTGGGCCAAGAAAAGTAATCTTGAGAATAGTAAAATAATATTCTTATAGAAAAGAGTCTAATCAGCTGGCATCATACCAATTAAAAAGGAATTTCACAGCAAGGAACTGGTGGCTCTCACTTGTAATCCTAGTTACTCAGGAGGCTAACATGGCAGTTTGGAGGTTCGAAGCCTGCACAGGTAAGAAAAGGCTGTGAGATTCCATTTCCAATTAACCAGCAAAACGGTGGACTGGAAGTGTCATGAAAAGCACCAGCCATAAACAACACAACTAAGTGAGTGTGAGGCCCTGAATTCAACCTGACAGAAGTGAATGTGCAAATGCACACACACACACACACACACATACACACACACAGAATTTTACTGTATTCCCTAATGTGTTAGCACTCAAATCTAATTTAAAAACGTACTCTTTTTTACAATTCCATCTTTTAAACTATTATGAGCTTTAAAACTGGCAGGCTCAAACAGCACAAGAGCATTCTCTACTAATAGGCTATCTGATAACATGTGCATTATAGACGTTGAAATGAAAGCGATATAAACAGCTCTCTGGGGCTTCAGGAAATTTCCATGGTATCGTACAGTACCATAAATATACTGGAAGTATGTTTCTATAAATAAATATATATACATATATATACACTTCACTGTTGAATTTTATATAGGAAAAAAAACCAAAAGCTTGTTAAACATGACTTCTGACAAAAAGATCTAAAATAACTAGTAAGATGTCCTTCAATACTAATACTATGAAGCCATATAATAATATTCATGAATACAGGGGTTTTAGTGAAACTAGACCAAGGGTTCAATCCTCTGTCTGTTTCTCTCTCTCTCTCCAGGGGTTCAATCCTGAGTGTGTGTGTGTGTGTGTGTGTGTGTCTGTCTGTCTCTGTCGCTCTGTCTGTCTCTCTCTCCCCCCCTCCCTCTCTCTCTCTCTCTCTCTCACACACACACACACACACACACACACACACACACACACACACACACACACACACACACCAGCCACAAAGGCAACCTACCCCAGGTCTCATTCTCACCTGTCACTTCCTACCAGACCCACTAAAAGTCCTATTCTCCATAATTAGAATTGTCTCCTTTTTCTGAGTTCCTGAATTCTCTGTCAAAATATGGATTTTCATCCCCTACTCTTAAGCCTTTGAGTGGGTGATCACCATTAAATAAATAAGGGCTAGGGATATAGTTCGGTGATGGGAGAATTCTTCTCTGGCATTTGCAAAGCAATTTGATCCCCTGAACCACAAAATAAAATTAAAATTAAAACAATGCAACTGCAAGGAAAAGATCTGAAAATAAATCCATAGAGTAATAAAAGTTAAAAGCCAGAATTGGAGTTATGGTAGAGTGCCAGCCACGAGGAGAAAAAGCCAAGCAAGAGACCTAGGCTCTGAATTTAAGCACCAGCACACACAGAAAAATAGCTACTAATCAATTTCTACATAGTTATTGACCAAGGTTAAAAAAAAAAAAATCATACAGAAATTAACTTTAAAATCTTCTGCTAATAATGGCACCAATAATTTAATGAAAAGCTAATTTTATGACTATTACAAAATTTTTCACAATCACAATCAACTAACTCTATATGCCCAATTTGAAGTAAAAAATGTAATTGTACTATATACATGGCTGCTATTAAGAGGTTATTACCCAACCATGAAAGAATTAGCAGGCTAAAAGACCTTCAAATTACGTGCACAATTAACACAGTAAAAATATTACATATATATATATATATATATATATATATATATATATATTTGAAAACAAAACATAACAAAGGGACTGAGAATATGGCTTAGTGGTAGAGTGCTTGCCTAGCATGCATGAAGCTGGGTTTCAATTCCTCAGCACTACATTAGCAGAAAATACCAGAAGTAGCACTGTGGCTCAAGTGGTAGAGTGCTAGTCTTGAGCAAAAGAAGCTCAGGGACAGTGCTCAGGCCCCAGGACAAAAAACCAAAAACAAAAAACCAACAACAACAAAATTAACGTAATGAAAAGTTCCACTAAAAAAGTGTGTGTATATATAATGCATATGAATCTAATACACACTACTACAAATTTATAAATCTTTAGGAAGTCTAGGACATTTCTATAAAGGTATTTCTGTGGAGCAGAGGAGGACTATAAATTTAAGGATGATAAGATGCCAGGCTGAAACATATAATGAAACATGTCTGACCTCTGATGGTAGAACACACACACAAGTGGTTCTCTGAATCACAACCATTCTGTTCAATACAGCAAAACCACTAAAACACATGGCTACTGAAATATGTAAAGGGTATAAACTGATATATGTGGTAAGTGTAAGATAAAACCAGACTAAAAGGCTATACCAGTGAACTATCCCATAAATAATTTTTATATTGATTACATGCTAAAATTATTTTAGACCTCTTGGGTTATTATAATTTTTTGTTTGTTTTACTTATATGGCTACTCAAAAATTTTAAATTATACATGCACCTTGAATTTGTACAATGTCATGTCCACAAATTCTGAACAGTGCTAGTCTATACACATAAATTGTAAAAATCATTATACCAAGCAGGGATTGGAGGAGCAGCTTCCAGTGCTCAGGGCTCACATCTCCAGTTTCCAATAAACAAAATGAGCCAAAAATGTTCATATTATACCCCAAACCATTAAACCTTAAAACTGTACAAAAGAGTATAATGTGTTTTTCAGACATAGTTAATAAACCAATGCAATAATTGAATGACAAAGCTACTGCATGCTAGTGGTCATCTCCAAAGAACAGGGATTTACTCTCTGGTTTGCAGGACCATTTCAACTTCCCCAGTAATGTTTCTTTTAAAAGAAACAAATTTGAAGAAAATTTGGCAAAATATCAAGATCAAACAGACCTAAGTGTTGACATCTTTATTAATCATCACTAAAACTAGATTGGTTATCAACGCAGTGTCTAGTGCTTTCAAACATATGGCCACAATTTCCCTCATCATTCTCTCCCAACAAAGAACTTACTTTTGGTAAGACAACTTCTCACTGATCTCAGAAGTGATTTTCCTCATCTAAGTCTACGGGGCTTTTACAAACCCACAGAAACTCCCTTTCAGTTATGACCTTATCAATATGAATCATCATCTTACCTATCTCTCTCAGGTGTCAAAAACCTTGGATTCACATCCCGATGCTTTTGGCCCTGCAATCATATACCTGTTACTAGCTTATACCCCAAATTCTTTGCTTTGTCCAGAGTTGTTTCTGTAAATAAAAGTGCAAGGGGTACACACAGCCAAACCCATCTCTGCCTGTCCATCCAAGTTTTGGGCTTCATTCCCATAACAACCTAAGTAGTCCCCACAGAGATTTTACTACCTATATAGCACAAACCATTTACTACCTGGCAGATAGATTTTTTTTTTCCAAACCCTGATGGAATGGACTGTGAACTTCTTTCTACACCAGTTCCCAGAGCTTCCTTAATCATCCACTGCATAATGGCATTACAATTGACCAAAATCGCAGTTAAAGATATTTAATTATTTCTAATATTTTGCTACTACAATGTTAAAAATTAATGCCTTTCACATGAACAGTTTCCACATACAGAAGTGCATCTGCAGAAGTTTCCTTAAAACTGAACTATTTGGAATCAAGTATATATGCATTTATATTTTGACAAGCATAGCAAAACAATTCATTCACCAGCAATATACTTCCTTTCATCCTAATAGTTCAAATAAAATGACATCTTTATGAAGTTTTATATTTACATTATCATGTGAGATTAACAGTCTTGTCTTTCTTTTCTATAAACTATTTATACCATTCTTTACATTAATTGTGTCTTGATTTTATCATTGCATTATCACTCTAGATTTATGAACACTTGAAATTTTGATTTGAAAAAAATCTGTACTACATATCTGTCTTTGGTGTAAGAGAGCGTTTGGACTGAGGGAGAAATCTATTTTCAACCTCTAACATACTACAATTACTTGGCAGTTTACATTTCCTCCATTTTCCCATAAAATGAATTCCCTCAGCTAACAGAATCCTGTTATAAATTATAACTCTCATACTCAAATCACTCCAGATTCTTCTAATGAAATAGGCTAATGAAATTAAGATCTAAAATATTATAGTTTAATAGTTTTGAGGATAAGAAAATGTTATGTCAGTCAGGCCCAAACTGCATCTCTTTCCTTAGCAACTATATGGTTTACAGAATTAAATTCTTAACTTTAAATGATTAAACACCTGGAAAATAAAAATCTCAATACATATTATTCTACAATGTTCATTTTGGTTCATTTAAATGGTGAGTTTGTGTTTTTTTGAAAGGTGGTCTGCTATACTTCCATGTGCAGCTACTCAAAATCAATTTAAAGCAAAAACCAGAGACTAGTAACTACTGAAGTGTTGAGACTTTCAGACAATTTAGATAGCATTTCCTTATTAACTAATAGACACAGTTATCTATGTGAGGCTACAAAGCTGTTTGTGCTATACAGACTCCAGCATATGCCTGGACAAACTGGACAAGCCACGAAAACGCATCTACACAGAAAAAAATGCTTTACTGATTAAAAAGTTAATTCCATGTGCATTTTAGTAAATACAAATTACCTCATCAGTATTAAGTATCACCTCATCTCCCTTTCCTAAATATGCCAAACGCTGACATTCCATGTTAGACAACATCTCTTATTATAAAGAAAATTAGAAAAATTCAAATTACTCTTATTTTTCCTGCTTTGGGGAAAAGGGTTTCAAACTCAGTGTCTCTAGTTTGCTAGAGCAGGATTTTCTACTTGAGTCATGCCCACAGCTCCCAAAATTTCAAATTTCAAGATAAAAAAATTTATGTTTTAAAAAGAAAAAGCTAGCCAGGCACCAGTGGCTCATACCTGTGATCCTAGCTACTCAGGAAGCTGAAATCTGGGATTGCAGCTTAAAGCCAGCCCAGGCAACAAAGTCAATGAGACTCTTATCTACATAAAATCAACTACTGAAAAAGCTGAAATAGTTACAGCTCAAGCGATAGTGTTAGCCTTGAGCAAAAAAAAAAAGCCCAGGGACAGCACCCAGGCCCTGAGTTCAAGCCCCAAGATTTACACCAAAAAATAAAACAAGGGAACAGAGGGAGGGAAGAAGGAAGGGAGGGAAGAAGGGAGGAAAAGACGAGGGAGGGAGGGAGAGAGGGAGGGAGGGAGGGGGGAGGGGAGGAGGGAATGAGGGAAGGAAGGAGGGAAGGGAAAGAAGGAAAGGGAAAGAAGGAAGGAAGGAAGGAAGGAAGGAAGGAAGGAAGGAAGGAAGGAAGGAAGGAAGGAAGGAAGGAAGGAAGGAAGGAAGGAAGGAAGGAAGGAAGGGAGCAAGTGAGAGATGGGAAGAAAGGGTCAAGTCAAACCCAGCCTGAATATAGATCACATTGAATTCAAACAAGCAGGAGTCTAGAAATTGAAAAAGCCAGATTTACCCAGAACCAACCTGGATTCCAAAGAACCACAAAAACCCCGGGGATTTTGTTTTGCTTTGGTGAGATGGGGCCTTGCTATGCAGCCCGGGTTGCCCTTGAACTTATCATCGTGCCGCAGCCTTCCAAGTGCTGGTTAACCAGAGAATTTCTGAGTTCATGTTCCTGGCAAAGTATTATTTTCTTTTCTCCATGCAGAATTAAATACGAAGAAAACTGTATCTAAGTCACCTCAAAGTCCAACTGCTGAGAAACAAAGGTAGGGGGGCCAGCTGGGGAAAATGGGGAAGACTGCTTAATAGATACAGGGTTTTATTGGGGGGGTTGGTGATAATACTCTGGAACTCTACAGGGTGGTAAACACAACACTGGGAATGTGAGGTCCAGTGTTTCCCTCCACGTTCTCCAGCTGAGACGATGCCGCCCCCAACAACTTTAAACGCTAACTCTTAACAACATTTATGCCTCAATCAAATAAGAAAAACCATGAGTACAGACCGCTCAGCATGAAAGAGCCACGTGCAACAGGCCCTCCCCCAGCTACCCAGGAGGCAAGGCAGGTGGGCCATCTGCTTTGGGCCAGCCCAGGCAGTTAGGGAGACACTATCTGAAACACAGAAGTACAAACCAAAGGACTCAGGACGTGATTTAGCACCAGGGTGAATCCCAAGAACTACAAAAGAAAAACAGCTCTTCAACACAGAAGATGTTCAAGCTCACTGGTGTTAAAATAAATGTAAATTAAAATTGCCAACACAGCCAGGTCAGTGGCTCAGGTTTATAATTCTAGCTACTCAGGAGGCTGAGATCTGAGGCTCTAAGTTTGAAGCTAGCCTAGGCAGGAAAGTGTGTAATCTCCAATTGGCCACCAAAGAGCCGGAAGTGGAGCTGTGTGTGGCTCAAGTAATACAGCGCTAGCCTTGAGCAAAAAAAAACTTAGCAAAAAAAAGACCACAGTCTTGAGGTCAAGCCCCACCACTGGCCAGAAACAAGACAAAACAACAAACAAAATAATAACTCTGCCAAGACAGTTTCACAGCCATCAGATTGGCAAATGCTCAAAGATTAACAACACAGTGCTTGATAGGGCAATTAGTAAACACATCCTTCCAGATACTGCTGATCAAATGGGCACTCAGGACAAGCTTTATAAGAAAATGCAGCCAATCACTGTAGCAGATAGACACTAAGCTGGCTCTTCCAGTAGCACCACCTCCTGCTGTCCTTGTCTTTAATTTCCCCTTGCTCTGGGTGTACTTGGACTTGGGCTCTGTTTCAAATCAACAGAATATGGCAAAGGTGATGAGATACGAGAAGTGCTAATGGCAGAGAGTCAGAAGCCCTGCTTTATCTGAGACTCTAATCGCTGACTTGAGGAGGAACATGGACAGTTGGGGAAAACACACAAGAATGCCTCTAGGAGAGAAGGGAGGCTTCCTGCTAAGATGCCAAGGTCTTTAGTCCCAAACCAAAGGAACAATGAGTGACCCTAGAAGCAGATGGTCCCTTGTCAAACCTCCAAGTGAGCAGAGCCCAGCAGGCACTTGGACTACAGCCTTATATAACCCAATACAGGGGACCCAGTTAAGCCACAGCCAGGATCAGATGCACACACACTGTGAGCATGCTATTTTAAGCAGTTACATTTGTGGTAATCTGTTTTACAACAATCAATAACCAATGCAGTAACCAAGGTATTTACCTTTTGGATTTAGCAATATAAAAATACAAACACATAATTAATTGGAGTATTATTTGTAACTGCAAGATACTGCCAATTATCTAAACAGCCAAATGTAGCAAATTACTTAAATAAACTACAGTCCAACTATAGATATAAGATTATGGTCCAACTGTCAAACTAGACTGAGAAGGCTCTCCCATGAACCAGTATTTAACTATTTCTAGGATATATTAACTGAGGAAAAAAGAGTAAATATACAGCACATTATAAAAGGGAATAAATTATTTTAAATGTGTGTGCTTATTGGGGGTGAGGAAGAGAAACAGATGATGTGACCAAATAGAGTGTGAAATGAAATAACAAGACAGAATATGGAAGGAAAAGGGAGGGAATGACCGAGAATCACTTTTTGGTCTACTTTTGTCTAGTAGATAGTCTATGAAATGAGAAAGTCTCTAAGGATGAGAGAGCAAAACACAGCCCCTAAAACTAAAGCAAACAGAACAAACCTAATTTGCTAAAGCTCAATTTAAAAACATAATGGACTACAGAGGTCTGAAGTTTTATGAGGGCTAATCGGAGTATATTACGAAAAAGTTCTTTATCATCTTCCCTTCATCTGGGAGCTAGTAAATCCTGAACTCTTTTACTGGGTTACTTTTAATAGTAAATGTAGCATTTATCAAACCATTTGGTATATACTGTCATAAATAAGTCCATGTACTAGCGTTATTGAAAGCTAAAGCTCTTACAGCAGGAAACAGTAAAGAGATACAGAAGAAAAGCAGATACCAAGGAGGAAACCTACAAGTTAGGAATGGCATTAGTGACCTGCATGAATTCCATGATTTGTGGGTGTGTATGGAGACAGCTAAGTCTGTTGAAAGACCTGGAAGAAATGACATCTCAGAAGACAGATGTAGTGTCTGATTTTGGTTTCTATATACAATTCCACATTAAATGGACTAGATCTCCGGTGGAACGGCGAACATCTGAACTGAAGTGGCAATATACAAGGTGAGTGCAGCAAAAATCTCTCCCTTTAAAAAAAAAAAAAGTACGGAAAGGATAAAGGATCATCACTAACATTTTTTTTTTAGTATAATGAAGGTGGGTACCAGTAGCTCACGCCTACGAATGATCTCAGCTACTTGGATGGATGGCGTTCAGAAGGCCAGCCTCGGCAGAGAAGTTTACAAGACCCTTCTTAACCGGTTCACAGCTCAGCAGCACGCTCAACCCGGCTACATGTGTGGCTGAGATTTAAAGGTTGGTGATTCTGGGCAAGCCCAGGGAGAAAAGTCCACAAGATTCCATCTCAACAAAAAGAAGCTGGGCATGGTGGTGTATGCTTGTGATCTCACCAATGAGAAGCCTATGAAACTGAGGTCCAGGCACATGGAGAACAATCAGCAATGCCCTACAGTGTTGGCATCGTGGCTTAGCAGTAAACATGGGCCGGGCAAGTGTAAGGCCCTGAGTTCAAAACCTAGAACCATGAAAAAAAAAATGGTGCCAACAATAAAAGGAAGGAACTGTTCTACATTAAAGACTGAGACATTGGAAATTAAATGCCACACCGGATGGAAAAGTAAATGCTATAAACGACATTACAGGACAATTTATGAAATCTGAACATACATTATTAGATTCCATACCAGTATTTAAGGTAAAATTTTCAGAATTTGATAACTACAAGAGAATATCTTTTTTCTTGTGAATAAACCATTAAGGATTACGGATTTTAAAAAAATGTGATGAGCGAGGTGCCAGTGGCTCACACCTGTTATCCTAGCTACTCAGGAGGCTGAGATCTGAGGATCGAGGCTCAAAGCCATCCCGGGGAAGGAAAGTCCATGAGACTCTGATCTCCAATTAACCACCAGAAAACTGAAAGTGGTGCTGTGGCTCAAGTGGTAGAGTCCTGGCCTTGAGCTGAAGAGCTCAGGGACAGCACCCAGGCCCAGAGGTCAAGCCCCACAACCAGATTAAAAAAAGAAAAATAATGACAGATTAAAAAAAATAGTGTAATGAAAAAGAAATGTACTCATTACCTGATTTATGTATTGTAACCCCTCTGTACATCACATCACCTCTACAATAACAATCAAATATATTTTTTAAAATATAAGTGTGATGAATAGAAATAGTTTAACATTGTATGCTGATAGGTACATACTTTCAGACACATACAAAGCAGGGAAAGGGAGGAGGAAGCACAAATAAAAAAATGTGACAAAATGCTATAAATGAATTAAGTGTTTATGGGAGATCTATACATTCCATGTAACTGGTATAATTTTAAAATATTTCAAAATATTTTTTCTGGTTTTTTTTTTTTTTAAAGAGACATACATTGACATTTCTGGAAGAATACAGGGGTTACAAATCTGGGACTGGCAGATCTCCAAAGTTTTGTGGATAAACTCTAATAGGTCTATGAAGGGAATGAAGAAAAAAAACTCTACTTAAAATTTACTAATATTTAACTGATATTATCTTCAATTAGCAATGTAGGCTTAACAATATTGTCTTAACAATATCTGTGACTTTATTGCTAACAAAAAAAGCGCAATACTTTCATTTCAGTCTGACACTATCAACTGCTGATAGTCTCAACATATATATCATCGAGCATTTTTGTAACTACACTTGCTGCTAGACTGTATTTCATATAATACACTGTAAAAAGTATATCACAAATTTATTCTTCAACTATTTTGTGTAAGTTCATTTCAAAATAGTTTGTCAAATGACATTTTATTATATTTTTACTAGATTTGTAGGTATTTTTACTGTATTTGTAGATTCTGAAAAACAGAACATGGGCTTCAGACTGCCCAGACTTAATGTCACAAAAAAAGTTAGGAACTTTTCTTGAGCTATAAACCCCTCATTTGCTTACAAGTGTACAGTACTGTGACAAATGAAAACTTTACAGCTTTTTGTCTTGCTACAATGCAAATGATAAAAAGATGCACCATCACTATATTCACTTTAACTGCTTATTACTTAATTCCTAATTTCTGACAAATTATCAGCATGAAAATTACTACTATGATATGAACTGTAACTTCACACGAAGTATCCAAAAACAAATGTAACACTCACACATGCAAAACATACAGGCACAGAGCAAGTACAAAAATGAACCAAGATTGTGAAATGTCGTATAAAGAAACAAAGTGCTTACACATCTTACGGAAAGTGGCTTAAAACAAGGTACTATTTACCATGTCTCTTTGGGAAAATTTTTTAAAATTTCTTTAATAATTGGTTGGTAGCAGGCATCCCTCTCTGCTTTCCCAGTTTCACTCCAGTCTCTGACAAACTGTTTCAATGTGGATTTTAACTTATCCATGTCAAAGGTAGATGCTGGCATAATCTTTCCATTCCCCTGTGTAAAAGACAGAAATCAATTAGCTTCAGAGAATCAACTTTGCGTATGCTCCCGTGAACATGCTCCTAAGGGGTTACATAGGTGGTTTGGCAGAAAAAAGACTAGCCTTCACCTCGCTGGGGCCCCAGTGCATACTGAATGCATAACTTGGTAGTTTCACTTCTACCCTCCATAGATTAAAAGGTTCATTGATCATAAAACCTCCACATAATTAAGCAGTCTTTACTCAAGAGGAGAATCAGAACTGAGCTGCTATGGAGACCAAACATTTTATTCTCTCTAAGAGAGGAAGAAGGTCCCTTCAGGTCACTTGGCGGGGCATCACAGAAAGGCTGGGGAGGGCCAACTGGGTGCAAGAGGACTTCAGTTTCCATAACTGTCAGTCTCTTGAGGTTTAACTTAAAAATAATTTCTTAAAGTGCAAATTACCCACTGATACAAGATGCTGAAAAACATGACTTTACCATGGGAAATTTGTCATAGCTAGTGAATGCTTTTATAAAAATGAAATCACTAATCCTACATACTAGAACATTTAAAACACAATGTCAAAATGTTAATTACAATTATCTTAGTATTAAGAAAAACAAAAAAAAAAATCAGTGAGCAACACCAGCTTCTCTGCCACACTGTTTTTATAGCCTCATCGAATGACAGAACACACAAGTGAAAACATTCTCAGTGCAGTAAATGACCTGTGCACGGCTATAAAGCTAAAATTCAGAAAGATAAAGACCTCATAATATAAAAACTAACCCTAAAATTAAAACAAATAGAACAAATTTTCACATACATCTTCTCCATATTCTTTATTTTCAAACATATGTATGCAATCATTCACAATGGTCAGTAGTATTTCTTGATTATGATCAATGCATTTCCGGATCTTGTCCAAGTGAAGAGGAAACTGAGGAAGTAGTTTCTGTTGATTATCTGGCAGTGATCGAAACTGTCTTTCTGTTCGGTTCACTCGCTCATGCATACTGGTGCTAAAACATAAAAGGTGTTTTTAAATTGCAAAAGAATTCTCATCAGAGGACAACCTCATTTTAAGATTGTCTCCATATATAACTAATCCCTTACAAGTTGGATACTGTCTTTCATTCACAATCTTTTTTGCTTCCTAATAACAACTTAGAGAGTCTGTATGTTTTATTTTATTACAAATCCATCTCAGAGCAGTGAAGCAAATGATGGCTTATAACTAGTAAAATCTGACATCTGTACCAATTAGAAGGGAAAAAGAGAAAATGTACCATTTCCTTTAGGGTATATTTCATAAAGTGAAGCATTATCAACAGAGACAAGATTAATGTGTAATTTTTATTTTCAAATTTTAATTTCAGCACAACTAGTTAAATGTCTTGGATTTCTTCACCATAAATTAAATCAGCAAAATGCTCCTGTAGAAATTTACAACAGACTGCAGAGAGCTCAAAGGTAGAATACTTGTCTAGCATGAATGAGGGACCTGAGTTTAATCCCAGAAGCATGAAAACATCAACAAAAAGCATGTTATAATTTAAAATAAACACAAAACTAACAAAAGGCCAACCAAGTTAAATTTTGAGAAATGAAAAAGATCTTACAGACTACAAAAGTATCCTAAAATTCTGTAAGATTTCATGTCGATATCCACAACTTGTATTCTAAAATTTTACAAGTAACTTGAATGGTAGATTGAGGACTATTTACTTATAAAAACCACAAAAGAAAACATCATTTCAAAAGTTAAATGTAGCTAGGTACTGGTTGCTCACACCTAGCCCCTCAGGAGGCTGAGATCTGAGGATAGCAGTATGAAGCCAGGCTGGACAGAAAAGTTCCTATGAGACTCTTACCTCCAATTAACTACTCAAAAACCAGGAGTGGCACTGTGGCTCAAGTGGTAGAGCACTAGCACAAAGAGGCTCAGGGACAATGCCCACCCTCCGAGTCCAAGCCCCACAACCAAGAACAACAACAAACAAGTTAAATGAACATTCACAATTATGTCATTTTTACTTCAACCATATGGGCAATTTTTCTGTGTGCCAGTCCTAGGGCTTGAACTCTGGGCATGTGCACTGTCCCTAAGCTTTTGTGCTCATGGCTAGCTCTCTGCCACTTGAGCCACAGCTCTACTTCCAGCTTTCTGGTTGTTAACTAGAGGTAAGAGTCTCAAGAACTTTCCTGCCTGGATCAGGCTTTGCCCCTTGATCAGAACTCAGCCTTCTGAGGTAGACAGATTACCAGAGTGAGCCACTGGAGCCTAGCAAATTGTAAAGCCTGACTAGATCAACATTGATGCAATGTGGAACTAGAGACACAAACTAATGGCGTATTTACAAGTTAGTACATTAACTTTGGAAAATAATTTCACATTATCCACTAAAGCTTCACACACTATGGGCCCAATGACTTATCGAGGACTCTTCAAGACTTCCTATTAGCACTAGGTATGGTAGTGCATACCTCCTGGTACTTGGGAGGCAGAAGTGCAGAGGTAGGAAGATTCAAGTCTGAGGCATATCCAGACAAAAACTTAAGACCCTGAGAGCAAAATTGACTGGGACAGAAAGACCTGGGGAATGGCTCAAGTGTCAGCACTTGCCTAGAAAACACAAGGCCTTGGATTTATAAAAAACAAAACAAAACAAAAAAAAACAAAATGGGTACTAGTACAACAAAAACATGAACAATCTTCACTGTAGTAATGTTTGAAATAAACAACAACAGCAAACCTGGGATTGACACGTCTATCTATCATCAGTAGACTGAAATTTTCAGTATAGTTATATACTAGAACGTAGTGAAAAGTACAGCTACAATTAATCAGCAACATAAATACTTGTTGAAATCAGCACTGTGAAGAACACATGAGTCTATGTTGTTTAGGGAGTTAGCTGATATGGTAGAACAACAAGAAAATGCAAATTCAGAGACATGCTTTTGTATGAGGGGAAAAGGGTTAGACAGACCTTTTTCTTTTTGTGCTGGGTTTGAACTCAAGGCTGGGTACTTTCCCTTGGCTTTTTTTTGCTCAAGGCTAGTGCTTTATCACTGGGAGCCACAGATTTACTCCCAGTTTTTTGCTGGTTAAGACTAACCTATTTTCCTGTCTGGGCTAGCTTTGAACTGGGATTCTCAGATCTCAGCCTGAGTAGCTACGATTATAGGTGTGAGTTTTACAGTGCCCAGCTTTTTGTTGTTGTTGCTGTTTTCAAACAAAAACTGGGTGGTAGATTCATAGAAATTCATTGTTGCAACTCCTTATATTTTAAATATACAAATCTATGTATTCCTATTCTTGGGCACTTACTCCATAATAAATGAAAATGAAAAATACTTTTGTTCACTTGAGTGGCTACATCTTTCTCTCTATTCACCCAAACAATTCTTTAACTTCTCTTATCAAATTAATCTCCCATTACTGAACAGTAATAAAAACTTAGGCAAACCAAGACCATGCGTGTAAAATAGTATTTTTGATGTTTAATAGGAGAGACTTTACGGGGAAAGTGAGGTGATCATGTTTTTAGTAGCTTCATTAATAAGTCCTTTATTCTCCTTGGCCATAGCACAGAAGACCGCCTGAAGTCAGACAGATCTGTACTGAAGCCCAGGTTATACCACCTATTTGCTATGTCATAGTCAATTGTCTTATATAAAATGTAGTGATAAAGTGATTATAGGTACCATTATACTTCAGTCCACCCATAGCTGCACTGAAATCAGAAGGCATGTAACACCTAGCACTGTGGCTAATAGAGTAAGCACTCAAAAAATAAAAGGCATCTCTATGAAATATGTTCACAGTTAAAATCCAAATCGGAAAAATGCAGAAAAGTGAAAATACCCAGGGAAAGAGGGTTAAGGCTCTTGTAGAAAAAAAAACTACAGCTGACATTTCTGCATATTTTGTGTTAAGACAAAGTCATCTAGCACCCTGACAAAATCTCCTTACATGCACGTAGAGTACAAAGTAATGTTATGTACGTACAAACTGGATTAAATCAAGCTAACTAACATATAAGTCATCTCACATACTCATCCTACACTCATCGTTTACTCCCTCTAAAAAAGTGACACACAAAGGACTGCTTCTCCATCTCTCCAGGCACACCTTGCCTACCCTTCCTGGCCTCACTGTCTATGGTAACCATCCTCCTACTCTCCATTCTCCTAAATGGTTTTAGATCCTGTGTTTAAAACAAAAGTGAGAACGTGGACTACTTCTGTGCTACCCTACCTAGTCTCACACGTTTCTACTTAAAATGTGGTAGAGCACGTCTATGGGAATCTCCTTTGGGGCCAAAATCCACAGGTTACTGATAGGCCATCAAAAGCTGAAAAGCATTTTCCAGATTGAAAAAGGGCTCCTTTAATACACTATGACTATTATGGCTATGTAGCATTCCATCTTATGCAACAATCAAAGTTTGAGAAACGCACGTGATTTCATACTTATCAAAAGAATTATTATTGTTATCATTTGTCATTCATGGAACTTGAACTCAAGGCCTGGGCGCTGTCCCTGAGCTTTTTCACTCTTTCACTCAAGGCTAGTGGTCTACCACTTTCAGCCACAGCACTGATGGTTTTCTGGCAGCTAATCGTAGATAAGACTCTCCGGGGACTTTCCTGCCTGGCTGGTTTTAAACCACGATCCTCATCTCAGACTACTGAGTAAGTAGGATTACAGGAATAAGCCATTGGTCCTGGCTTAATAATTCATCTTTATTAGAAGAACTTTCTCAGACTGGAAAAAAGTTCTCAAGTTTTACTAGTCATTATGATGAACTTTTTGTGTTCAAGTTTACTATGGTTTAACTCTTGTTAGCATTTAATATTCACCATGATATATACAGAAGGTGGAAACTTAACCTAGGTTTGGTATTTAAAAGTAGGAGGATCGGGGGAGGTAATTATGTTGATTAGTCCCTAGTCCCCTGAGGTTGTGGGCTCACAAGGAGAGGTGCTAGCATGCTTATTAGCACCTCCCACCACATGAAATCCCACACTTCCTCTGACTCTGTAGACTCCTACCTGCAAGGATATGACAGGTATGTCCAAATGGCCTTGAATTTCCCAGCATTCAACATCAAAAACCAAATGGTTTTTTTTTTCTTATAAATATACTCAAGTTATAGCAACAAAAAATGGCTGAGGACTATTTTGAAGAAAACTAGCAGAAATTTCCAAAAGTAGAATTACAAGGTCTGAAGGATAACTATTTTTCTAAGGTCTGATACAAAATGATTTTCAGAAAGCCTGTTAGGATCGAAATTCCTATTTAAAGTTTTAATAAGTCAGGCAATTTGTGGAATTGAAATAATTAAAAATTCACAGTCAAATGTTAAATAAGCAGGGCACCAACAGCTCATGCCTATAATCCTAGGTACTCAGGGAATCTGAGGATCAAGATTCAAAGCCAGCCAGGGCAGGAAAGTTCTGAGTTACCTCAAAATTACTCTACCTAAGGTCCTCTAAGAGGACCTCTAGTGTTTCCCAAAGGAGGCCTGCTACTACTTAGGAAGACAGTTCCCAGATGCATGCCTAGCCTAATTCTCCCATCCTGCCCACCATCTTTCCAATCAAATGAATTCTTCCCTGAATAAGTCTTTGTCACTACTAAATCTCTATGTATCAACATATGTGAGACATCATAAAAAATGACCACATATACTCAAGTTGCCTCTTCTGGTTCTCCATTTAGACTACTTTCTCCCATCACTGCAGGGAAGGTGTTATGCCAACCAATGTTGGTACAGAAGTAAAGTCCCTCTAAAGAGCAGGATGGAATGCAGCATGATCTTTAAGTGGAAAGCTGCTGAGACACACACCCAGGAGCATTCCCAAAATAGGTGGCATCTGAAAATAGCTCAGGGGTTTTTGGAGCGAATGTTTATGAGTTCGGGATGCAATCCCTGGCATCACAAACAAACAAACAAACATGGTGGCATTTTACCAAACTTGAGAATATAATCTGATTTTTACTATACTTACTATAATGCAAATAACTTTCCCAGCCAAGAAATGCTGTACTACAGCCCACTGGTTTTAAGTAGCTTCTTTATGGAACACAAACTTATTTGTTTACATAATGCTATGTCTGCAGAGTTGTACAGTTGTAAAGGCCTGACCTGGCCCTCAGAGCTTAACACATTTATTGCCTCGTCTTTTTAGGCAACTTTTCCTATCTGTTTGAAAGGAATGTTTTACAAACACCAGACTCTTAGATTCTAAAGTAAATGGAGACCACATTCCTGAGTCAAATGGTATTTATTACCCTATGGCTTTTAATCTAAATATTCTATTTTTCACTAAAAGACATTTAGCAGTAAAATCAAAGTCTCAAACACTGAATTACTGGTTATAGATCTAGAACATGGTTATCCATCACAACTTACTCGAATGATGAATGAGGATTCCTGCACAGCACAGGCATCTCACACCGGTAATCCTAACTACTCCAGCGTCTGAGATCTGAAGACTCTGGCTGGAAGCCAACCCAGGCAGGAAAACACTAGAGACTCATCTACAAGTAACCAGCAAAAAGCTGGAAGTGGAGGTACAGCTTTCTTACATAGTAGAGCACCGGCCTTGGGCTTTTTAAGGGAGGGTTAGAGGCCCTGAGTTCAAATCTCAGTACCAGGGTAAAAAGATTCATGCACACACTATATGAGGCTACTGGACATTTGAAATGCTTGGCTAGTTGAGGCTGGGCAACAGAACTTCAAATTTTAAATTTATCCAGGTGATTTGTGGACAATCCTGAAGAAATGTAGCAATGCAGTGTTTCTGCTATGAAATGCTTTTCATGCCCTTTACTTCTAATTTAATTGCATGCATTTCTCTTTTTTTCCCCAGTTTTTTATTGTTACTACAAAAGTGATGTACAGAGGTATTACGGTTACATAAATCAGGTAAAGAGTGCATTTCTTTTTAAACCATGCATGTTTCGAAAGCATATTTTTGATGGTATACTATTTTCTATCCAGGGATCTGAAGTGTTTCATCCAGTGACTACATAAAATATAAAGGACTGGGTTTTTTTGTTGTTGTTTAAGCAAATGAAAACTTGCTTGATCCCATACTAGGCTGGTAAAGATGAGTATAGGAAACAGTGTCACACTACTAGTGCATGCACACAGCACATTTTTCTATCCTGCCACACTCAAGGCTAGCCTCTGCCAGTTTCCCTCACCCAGCACAAAACCTATCCAATGCCTAATAATAGCAACTTTAAATTGGTCCTGATAGATTAAAATTGGGTACAGTTAACTAATAGGAGTACTATATTCTCAAGTTCCAAAATTCTTTCTAGATTTTCCTGCACTTGACATTCAGTTCTTTATTTCACTGCCTGGTTTTTCCAGGCACAATTCTTTTTTTTTTTTGGGGGGGGGGGGGGGTCCGGTTGTGGGGCCTGAACTCTGGGCCTGGGCTCTGTCCCTCAGCTCTTCAGCTCAAGGCTAGCGCTCTACCACTTGAGCCACAGCGCCACTTCTGGCTTTTTTCTTTTTGCTTATGTGGTGCTGAGGAATCGAACCCAGGGCCTCAAGCATGCAAGGCAAGCGCTCTACCACTGAGCCACCTTCCCAGCCCTCCAGGCACAATTCTTGTATCCAATTCGATTTTCTCCTCTTTCTGCCTTTCTCCTTTGGTTGCTTCTAAGTCTGGAAAAATAAAATGTCCAAATTGCTCATCCTTTTTTTTTTTGGACACTGAAATTAATCCAGCCCCTCTGGTCCTACTTCCAAGATGTAATGAATAATAAATTATTTCAGCAAGATCTCCGCATTTCACTGCATTTGTTTCCTGACACGAGCTAGGGTACAGCTGGGAAGGCCGCACACTGCTCCTTCACAAGTGTAGCGAAATCCTGAACTTTTAAACCTACATTAAGTGACAAGTAACAAGCGAGTTTAACCATTTGCCCCCAAATTGACAATTCGGGAGGGCATTCTCTATCAGGATTTTGTTACACACAGACCTCCAACAATGTCTGCCCAGCCCTGGTGACACAAAACTAAATAAGGCTCGTTTCTGCCCTTGAAGAGGTCACAGCAGAGCAACAGATTCTACAGACGGCAACAACCACAGCACAGAGGAGATGAACAGCGTTCCTCCAAGTTAGCTTGGGGCCCGGAAGGCCCGGTCTAAGGCGCTTTTTAACTGCCCAGGAGGTTCTTTCTCGCGGGTTCTGGCTGCAGGCTGGGACTGAGGTGACTCTCGCATGCCTTACGTAAGTGTGTGATCTTCGGCTGAAAACTCGGTCGACTTTCCAAGGTCTTGGAACGGTCATTAGCCACAGGGAGACACGAAAGTGGAGGAAGCTGTGTGTGTGAGTAAAGGGTGTGTGTGTGTGTGTGTGTGTGTGTGTATACCTCTATAGATGCAGAATATGAACGCACGTTCTCTCCATCCACCTGCTCCCTCGCACCTCCCTCAACAGCTGGCGGATGTGGGGGGGGGCAATCGGGGACTTCGCGGGGGTCCCCAACCTCTCCACGACTAGGGGCGCCGCGCCATCGCTCACCACCGAAGTTGCAAGTCTGTTCCCAGCCCCGGTGCGTGCGAGCGTGCGTGCGTGCGTGCGTGTGTCCATCTGTCCTGACAGCTGGCCTCAGACCCCGGGGAGGAGGGGGGGAGGCGGCCCCACGGAGCCCCACGTGTGGGGTGAACTTGAGCTCTCCCCGTGGCTTCAGTCTGGAAGGCACCGATCACAAAAGCCGAGGGCGCTGCTTTCCCCGTGACTATTACTGCCGCTGCTGCTGTTGATGTTATTACTAAGCGCGGGTCTCAAAGTTGGAACACTACTTCGATCACCCCCCCCCCCGCCGCACCCCACCCAGCCCAAAGCTCCCGGGGCGAGGCGCTCCCCGCGCGGGTGCGGGGCGGGCGGGCTGCTTACCCGTAGTAGCGGAAGGCATTGATGATCTTCCAGAAGTGCTCGCGCTCCAGCCGCTCCTCCTCTTCCTCCGAGCTGCGCGTGGCCGCCGCCGCCGCCGCCGCCGAAACCGCCGCGGCCGAGCCCATGCGCCCGGCCGAGAACTGCACCTCCACCTCGGCGGCCGCGCCGCGCCCGCCGCCGCCGCCGCCGCCGCCCCCGCCGCCCTCCGGCAGCTGCGAGGCGGGCGGCGGCGCCCGCCGCCGTCGCTGCATCGCCGCCACGGCCCGCGGCCTGGCTCGCTTGCGTCTCGTCGCGACGGAAAGCGTGGTGGCGGCTGCCCGGCCTGCCTTTAAACCGCACCCGCCGCCGCCGCCCACAGGCCCCCAGCTCGCGGCACGCCCCGCCCCCGCCGCCCTCAGGCCTCCATCCGCGCCCGGCTCCGCCAGCTCTCCGACACTCCGGGAGTCGGCGCGCGTGCAGGAGCGCGTGCGCGTGCGCGGGCCCGGGAACGACGCGCCGCCGCCGCCGCCGCCGCCGCGAGCGCTCATTTGCTGTCGGGCCTCCGCCACGGCGCGATGACGTCACGATGACGCGTCGGGGCGAGGGGCGGGGCTCCGGGAGCCAGGTGGGCGAATGGCGGGGGGGAGCTCCGCGGGGGGGCGGGGCTTGCGCCGCCCGCACCTGCAGGGCCCGGCGGGAGGGCTTCGGGACCCGCGGGCGGGCGGGCGATCCCGCGCCCCGCCGGGGGGACGCGGGCTAAGGCCGGGGAGGGCACCAGGAAAAGAGGTTGGCTTGGGTGTAAGTGGGATCTTTAATTTCAGAAGTTCTCAAAAGAGGCGGAGCTTCACTTCCGAAGTGAAGTCCCTTCCGTCACGGCCGGCGAGGAGGAGGCGAGGTCACCGTGCGTGGAGGCCCACGGGGCGCGGGGACCCGAGCTGACCCCGGGCGCGGCGCCTCTAAGGCGGAAGGGGAAGGGTCCGCAAGGACCAGCGTGGACGGACAGACACGGACAGACAGACAAGCATACCCAGACGTCCTAATCTTTCCCTCATGGTGCATGGTGGCATAAATGAAGCCTACTTCGACAGACAGACAGAGACAGACAGACAGACAGATGAGCATACCCAGAAGTCCTAATCTTTCCTTCACAGTACATGGTGGCATAAATGAAGCCTACCTCTACAGACCGACCGACAGGCAGGCAGGCAGGCAGAGACAGACAGACAGACAGACAAGCATACCCAGAAGTCTTAATCTTTCCCTCTTGGTACATGGTGGCATAAATGAAGCCTACTTCTACAGACAGACAGACAGATAGATGAGCATATCCAGAAGTCCTAATCTTTCCCTCATGGTGCATGGTGGCATAACTGAAGCCTATTTCAACAGACAGAAAGAAAGAAAGAAAGAAAGAAAGAAAGAAAGAAAGAAAGAAAGAAAGAAAGAAAGAAAGAAAGAAAGAAAGAAAGAAAGAAAGAAAGAAAGAAAAGAAGACAGAAAGAAAGAAAGAAAGAAAGAAAGAAAGAAAGAAAGAAAGAAAGAAAGAAAGAAAGAAAGAAAGAAAAGCATACCCAGAAGTCCTCATCTTTCCCTCGTGGGAACCCTACTTCTATCCAGCAGCGGTGCTTGGGAACACCTTTTACCCCGCCAGCCTTCAAGGAGGCCGGATGGGCCCTCTCCGCGGTCTGCGTTCTTTCATTCTTTCACTTCGTGTTTCTCTCCTGGCTCAGGGCTAAAATGGCCAGCCTACCTGCCCTTAGTGACAGCAATCTTAGAAAGTAACTCCCTCTGCTCAACACAACACTTCTAATGAATAAGCCTTACAAAATGATGGGGAAAGGGGGAAAGATTATTTTATTCAGAAAAGTTAAATATGCTTACCCACCCAAAAAAAATACGGTCATAATGGAAACAAAGTAGCTTCATGTTTCATGGTTTATATTAATAGTTGAAATAAAGACGAGGATAGAAAATACTGCCCTTTTGTGTTAGCCTTACCTTCTACACATTACTTTTCTAAAATTCCTCTGTTAGCAGTAAGGCGGTAAGAAAACAGTTCAGAGTTCAAAAGAAAGGTGGGAAGGATAAGGGGTGAAAGCCCTGTTCCCCTACCTACCTGTCTTACCTCTCCAGATACAATCTACCAGTTCCTTACTGTCCATCCACATGTTCTATCTAATGTGTGTTTTTCTTAAAGACTGTTACATGCAAGTTATGCATACACTCTTATACTATAACCGCTATTCATACTGTTTTCATATACAAATAATACAAATCATGCAGGCCATAATTTACAGTACATTTTTATATGTCACAGTGACCCAATTAATACAGCCCAGAAGGTCAAAGATAATCTCTTACATATTTTTCACAATCTTGGGAAATATAACAAACATGTTCATTGTTTTTCCAGCTGTGGAGACTGAATTCAGGGACTTGACACATTCTTGCCCGCACTTGACCGCTTATATTCCAGCCCTCAAATCCATTTCTCAGGAAGAGCATCAATTGACTCTGTTATTACCTGGAAAGTTGTAGGATCTAGTTATTAATGTGCTCCATTACAAACACAATTGTAAGTTTATAGAGGAGGGAACTTGGGAAAACAAATACAGTGTTATCATAGGGCCATACAGGAAGTTACTAGCACTACACCCACCCACCCATGTCTGAGTATTTGGTTGTGAGTTTGGTTGTACTTTTGAAGTATGACACTATCTAATATGTTTATTTTTAATTATTTTACAGTTTTGAGATTGCTTTCCCCTATTGTATCAGTTGTTCCTTACCTCAATTCTGCCAAGGTGTCGTTATTATTCCTTTAAAAATGGAAGAAACAAGGTTGTAATCCTAGTTACTTAGGAGGCTGAGATCTGAACATTATAGTTTGAAGCCAGCCCAAGCTTGCAAGTTCATGAGACAATTATTTGCACCAAAAAGCCAGAACTGGAGAAAGATGTCTCAAAGAATTCCAGCCTTTAGCAGAAAAAGCTAAGGAAAAACATTCCCAGACCTTGACTTCAGCACAAAGAAAAAAAGCAGGGGGGCAGGGGGTAGGGGGAGAAATAGGCTGGGAGAAAATGTTCCTACCCAGAGACACATTAACAGCAGAGCTGACATTCTTTCATTCTTTCTTCTCAACAAAATGTGTTGTTTGTGTCATTTGTTTTTTTTACACTATCTCTACTGAGCTAAAGGCAACCAGAAGCTCATAGAACTGTCACTAAGTAACTCTTGTGAACATTTACTTGAAGCCTTAATTGTATCATTCCTAAAACAGACACAATCTTACCTTTCCTACAGGGTTACTAGAAAAATGAATCCTAGAAAGGCCTAGTGTGCGCTGCCTCCATGAATGTTAGTATTTTCTTCTCTCCTTCAGAAGTCCTTAGAATACAGTTTTTGTTGTCGGTTATGGGACTTGAACTCAGGGCCTGGGCACTGTCCCTGAGTGCTCAAGGCTAGCACTTTACCACTTTGAGCCACAGCTTTAATTCCTGGTTTTGAGTGGTTAATTAGAGATAAGAGTCTCCCAGGGACTTTTCTTCCCCAGACTGGCTTCAAACCACTACCCTCAGATCTCAGCCTCCTGAGTAGCTAGGCTTACAGGCGTGAGCCACCAGCACCTGGCTCCTTAGAATACATTTTTAGCCTTGGAACATTTATCTCCTCAAGGTTATTCTTGACCTAACTTCTTTGCATTGACCTTCTCCTACGGATATCTTCCTAAACCATGGAACCATCTGGACTGAAGGCTTTCATATATTTTCACCATGGGGTCAATTAATTTCCAAGAATAGCCAAAAGTACTATGTTGTTCATTTAGTTATTCTAAAGAACTGTTCATCTAGCTGAGCACTGGTGGCTCATGTCTATCACCCTAGCATCTCTGGAGGCTGAGCTCTGACCATCGTAGTTTGAAGCTAGCCCAGGCTGAAAAGTTAGTGAGACTCTTATTTCCAATTAACCAGCAAAACAAAACAAAACCAAAAAACCCTGAAAGTGGAGCTATGGCTGGAGAGAAAGAGCGGCCCCAGTACTGATGCACAAAAGCATGCCCACACATGCATGCACCCACACACAAAATCTGTTAAGCACTTAAAACATATGCATTCATACATTACTGATGGGAAGCTGTTTGGGGAGCATAGCAGCTTTGCTATGGATTGAACACCAATGAAACAGAACACCTCCGGGAACAAGCTATATGAAGCAGAGTTATTATTTACAGGTAGGCAGCAACAGCAAGGACAACAGAAACTAAGATTCATTATGCCACTGGTCCCCAGTCGTCAGGAAGGCTTCCCAAGGAGTCTTGCATCTCACGTGTGTCTGTAGCTGAGGGACCTTGAAAGTTTCAAGTAGGCTAACTGGGTTCTGTGTCCTGGGGCCGCATGACACAGTGGGGGAATTGTTAAGGGCATTCTGGTTCTAAGGCCTACTGGTTCAAAGCAAGAGTGTTCCAGGCGGTCCCTCCTTGTTTCAGGATGTTGCATTCCAGCATATTCTACAGTTAGTAAGAATTATAAATGAAAAAGAGAGATAATTTGATTAGTTCGAGGCCATCTGGTAAAGCTTCCTACCAAGATTGATGTGATTTCTTACAATCTAAATGTATACCACACCTAGCTTTTGTGGCAGTGGTTAGATTAAAGTGGTTCTCTTCTAATGTTATTTTTCCCTATACAAACTTCAGTATGCCTCTCTTAGAAGAATTTTTAAATATAACCAGCACACATTATTATCTCTACAATAAAATTATTAACTAATTATTTTCAGCAAATACCCATTTCTTAGGAAATTTGCCTGCTTGTTCCAAAGGTATCTTTTTTTTTTTTTTTGGTCCGGTCGTGGGGCCTGAACTCTGGGCCTGGGCACTATCCCTCAGCTCTTCAGCTCAAGGGTAGCACTCTACCACTTGAGCCACAGCGCCACTTCCGGCTTTTTTCTTTTTGCTTATGTGGTGCTGAGGAATCGAACCCAGGGCCTCATGCATGCAAGGCAAGCACTCTACCTCTGAGCCACCTTCCCAGCCCCCCAAAGGTATCTTTTTTTAAAATAAGTAGCTTAAAAAAAACCAGACTATTGGTATGATGCTACACATCTGTAATCCCTGCCATTCAGTAGATGGAGATAATGATTTGAGGCCAGTCTCAGCAGAGAAAGTTAAGATTCCAACTCAAAAAAATGAACCAGTCATATGGCACCTGCCTGTAATCCTACCTACTTAGGAGACAGATATAAGAAGATCACTATCCTATTCCAGTCCTTGGCAAAAAGCACAAGACCCTACCAGAAAGATAAACTGAAAAACAAAAAAGGTTAGGAAGAAAGTTTGCCTGGCAAGTGGAAGGACCTGAGTTGAAATCCCAGTACTACCAAACATGCAGAGTATCAGGCAGGGTGCTAGGTGGGTTACGTCTGTAATGTCAGCTTTTGGGCATTGTGAATTTGAGGCAAGCCTGAGTTACTTATTGAATTCCTGCCAAAAATATATCAGATTAAACTTCTTATATGTCTTTTTATTTTCAGTTCCTACTTTCCTTCTGTTTATCATGCCAAATGATTTTTTATGTTTTGCTAGTGTTGAGAAAACTAGATCTTCAACTGCAGACTACCACAGTCTTTCTATTTAGCTAATTATTTCTTCATACCTTTCTCTTTCTCTTTTTACTAGATATGACATTTTAAAGATCTGTCCGTGTAGTTGTAGATAGTTATGATTAGTTCAGTTTCATTGCAGGAGGATTAAATTGGATCCATCATTACTTGGGTGGATATATCAGAAGTGACTTTCTATTAGAAGCCCTCATCTTGTTTATTTTTATGTTTTTTGTGGGCACTGTCCTTGAGCTTTTGTGCTCAAGGAGAGCACTCTATCACTAGAGTCATAGCTCTACTTCCAGCTTTTTCTTTTCTTTTTGGTTGTTAATTGGAGATAAGAGTCTTATGAACTTCCCTGCCCAGGCTGGTTTCTAATAAGGATCTTTAGATCTCAGCCTCCTGAGTAATTAGGATTATAAGCATGAGCCACCGGCACCCAGCATCTTTTTTATGTGCATCATTTTGTGTTGTTATTCTTCAAAATACTTAGCACCATCTGCATGCTAAGATGCTCATTGCATTACTTATTGGACACCTAGTAGGTGACTTACTGACTCATCTCAAAGGTAAGAATCAAATCATTTTTATATCTCCCAGAATTCTTTCTATATACTAAATATTTGCTACATCTTTTTTAGATGGTCTTATTTCAATTTTCTTTTTAAAGACAAATTTGTTGTAGGACTTTACACACACACACACACACACACACACACACACACACACAACACTTACGTCAACACTGGGGCTTGAATTCAAAGCTTCCAGCACTCTCAGCTTGCTTGCTTACAGCTGGCGCTCTGCCCCCTGAGCTGCCCTTTTAGTGCAGTGTTTTGCTAGTAAATTAGAGATGGAGTTTTGTGTGCTTTTCTGCCTGGGTTGCTTCAAACTGAACTCATCCAGGCCTCAGCCTCCCAGTAGCTAGGATTACAAGTATGAGCCACTGGCCCTTGGCTGAAAGACTTTATCACTAAGATGATCTTGGAAACTCTTCCAACTGGGTCATGACTTCTAGTTGCAGGGGCACAATGCATTTACTTTAAACAAAAAAATCATGTCTTAAAGGCACAAATAATTCCCAGGAAGACTTGGGAAGCAAGGGTGAAGACTTCTGAGAACAACACAGCCATGCCTGTTGCTTCAAAGGAAAAAAAAAATTAAATTGTTATTAGAAAGGTGATGTATAGAGGGATTATCATTTCTTACTTGTTTTTTAAACAGACACCAATGCAACCATTGCCCCCACCATACTTATAATATTAAGGAGCTATCTACAAGAACCAAATACTTGTATGCAAAAATCCATTTTTACTGCACATTTCCTACACCACTCCACTGTGCTCACTTCTTCCAAAGTAGAAGCTTCCTAGGGAGTATAGAGATGGTGTTTTGCTTTTTTAACTTGTAGGATAGAGGCAGGCATGATGGAAAGCAAAAGGAAGCAAGCTAACAGGCAAATAATCACAAAGCTACTGTAACCAATGAACACTGAAGTCTACACGGATTGAATGGATCTAATGGCAATGCGATGGAGCATTGGACTTTGGACAAGTCACTTAGCCTACTTGGGTCTGAGCCTGCATCTATACAAATCCAACAAGGACCAGTCTGCAGTGACCCGTCTGGCTGCAAATGCCTGTGATTGAAAGATAATTTAGCAGGCAATATTCTTTCATTCAGTAGTTCCTCCCCCACTCCACCTGAGAAAAATGTTTGTTATTCAGCGATATTTATATCTACAGTTTTCTTTTTGTCGGTTGTGGGGCTTGAACTCAGGGCCTGGGCACTGTCTCTGAGCTTTTAGCGCAAGGCTAGCACTCCACCACTTTGAGCCAGAGCTCCATTTCTGGTTTTTTCTGGTGGGTAGCTGGAGATGAGAGTCTCATGGGCTCTTTTAGCCAGGCTGGCTTCTAACTGTGATCCTCAGATCTCAGTTTCCTGAGTAGCTAGGATTACAGGAGCGAGCCACCAATGCCTGGCTTCTACAATTTTCTAGATTTAATTGGTTCTTCTCTCCTCCAGTTTGTCGATTATTTCCTAAGCCTCTCTGGTATCTAGCATGGTTCTTCTGGATAATATTTCCAAAGCTGATGTCTCCAGCAGGTGCCCAGTAATGACTGTGATGAACTGAAAAGGAGGAAACACACAGCCCTACTCTGGTTTAGATCATACTAAACTGTAAGTCTCAACTTTAACAAATTTTCCACGTTAGTTATGCACGTTAGTCAGAATATCTCTAGTTATACCAACACCGTAGCTGCTTCATTATTTTCAAGGATGTTTCATAGTCACAAAATGTTCATAAAGAGAAGCTTTGAAATCTGCACTGGCCTTCATACATTGCCCTACGTATGTTTTTATTAGCCTCACATTCCCAAGGCAGATATGTCATTGAGAGTTTATAGGCATACCTTACTGCTGGGTGACCTACTGCGTTAGATTGGGTGCTCTTTGACGGTGAAGGCACACCTGTGTTGCTCATTCCTGCATCTCATTCAACATGGTATAAGGCACATGAAGAGTTTCTAAAGTCATCTTGTGGAATGAGTAAATGTGTTTATAAGTGCTAGGTGCTACACTAAATCTTGCATTGTTTCATTGTGTATAATACTAATAATATCAGCATCAACTTTCCCCTCCTCTTTCTGCTTCCTCTTTCCTTCCTTCCTTCCCTTCCTTTTTTCTCTTCCCTTCCCTTCCCTTCCTTTCCTTTCCTTTCCCTTCACTTCCTTTCTTTTCTTTCTTTCTGTTGGTCTTGAGGCTTGGACTAAGGGCCTAGGTACTGCCCATAAGCTTTCTTGTTCAAGGCTAGGACTCACCATTTGAGCCACAGCTCCACTTCTGGCTTTTGGGTCTTTAATTGTACATAAACATTGCATGGACTTTCCTGCCCAGATTGGCTTCAAATCATGATCCTCAGATCTCCGCCTCCTGTATAGCTAGGAATATAGGCGTGAGCCACTGGTGCTCAACTTTTTACTTCTTCTTTTGTTTTATTTTAAGCAAATGTATTGTGGTTTAGATTTGAAACGCCCAGTGTATGGGGAGCCGAGTGGGCAGATGTCGGGCTTTGTGGAAGTGACTGGGTCCCGGATGCTTTGATATCACACGCATGGATTCATAACCTGATGGTATGACTGGAAGGGGCAAGGTGGGGCTCAGTAGGAGGAAGCAGGTCCTGGTATGTTCTTGGGAAGTCTGCTTTGTTCTGGCCCCTTTATGCTTTCCTGTTTCTGGGCTTCCTGGCTGGCCACATGTGAGCTATCCTGTGCGACGCCCTCCCCAGTAGAATAGGCTGACCGCTCTCAAACCAGGCTGAACACCACTGTAGAGCGAGCACAAGCACTCAGGGAGGGACAGCACCCAGGCCCGGCCCGTGCACACACACCCACACACGCATGCATTCCACCAATGCCCTGATCCAACGTTGGGTCTGGGTTTTAATGGCTGTCTCCTTGGACTTCTGCAGTCTGGCACAGTTCCTCAGGACCTCTTTTCCTTTCAATGACCTTGACTCTTGGGGAGAGTATCTGGTCATTTGTTTCACAGACAGTCCCTTCCTTTGGTTTTACCTGATGTTTTCTTAGAGTTAGACAGTAGGAGTGGTATGGGACAACTTCCGTGTGTTTATAAACGCAAACTGGCAGCTGTATGTACAGACTGAACTGAAGGAAGGTTGAGTACGGTTGAAGCCCCCTTTAAGATGTTATAATTGACTTAGTGTGAATGTAAGATGCAGACACTGGGATGAAGCTTTGAAAAATGACATATTTTTAGGTCAAAATGAATGGTATTTGAGGATCAGTTTTTATGCATGGGAGAAGAAGAGCTGAAGGATATTAAGCATATAATTACTAGGACATTAGACATGGACTCTATTAATTGGTAGTTAAGATCTTTTTAAAATTTTTATTTTATTTTTTGTTCATATGGTACCAAGGAATCAAACCCAGGACCTCATGCACATCAGGCAAGCACTCTACCACTAAGCCACATTCCCAGCTTGTGTGTGTGTGTGTGTGTGTGTGTGTGTGTGTGTGTGTGTGCATGCGCCTCACACTCTCTCTTACCTTTTTCTGCTCAGGGCTGGAGGTCTGGTGCTCTACCACTTGGGCCACAGCTCACTTCTAGTTTTTTGATGGCTAATTGGTGATAAGAGACTCATGGACTTTTGGCCTGGACTGGGTTCTAACAAGAATCCTCAAATCATGGCCTCCTGAGTAGCAAGGATTACAGGCAAACACAAATCTGTGGCAGGATTTTTTTTGTAATAAGATTTGTAAAAAGTAATCTGCTGGTTTGCCATTGCGATAATGCAGAAAGAGAAGGAAAGAAAGCTGCTCAGCCATTCATTCGCTCTTGTTTCCAAGTTTAAAGTAGAGAAATGGCAGATCTCTAACTGAGGACTGGAAAGCACAGTCTGCACCTCACCACCACCCCTTATTTTCTCTGGGTAAATAGAACTTTCTCGAAAGAACAACTCAGTCTGAGTGTGGGTAGTGAAAAGGGTTAGGTATCCCCAGTGAGGGAAGCAGCTGTGAATTGCTCCAAGGTTCAAAAGCCCTTCTGAAGGAGTACTTGATCGAAATGCAATGTAAGGTGCTGGAAACTAATCTTTTAAAGTTATCTTTGTTAGAGACAGAGGGGGAGTGAATACTCTCTCATATTTCTCTTATCTGCAGTAGTCTAGCCTGACTCTCATGGTCCAAAAAGCTGTTCTTAATCTCACAAAGACTCATAGAAAGAAGAAGGAAGTCTAGGTGATTGGAGCCCTGTTGGGTATAATTACATGATAAATACCTATTTGGGCAAATAAAACAGAAGTTTTTAAACTGAGGCTGCATTCAGAGTCATTTACAGAGTTTTGAAAGAACACAGGTGCCCAGGACCCACTCTGAGTGACTGTAGGGTAGGTGTGTTATTTAGAATTTCTTTGGTTGGAAATGGCAGAAAATCGCCTCAAGTAGGGTTTGAGCACAGTTTGGAAGGGGCTGTGTATTAGTCAGATAAGATCTGCCTAACAAATCAGTCTTAGGGACTAAATAAATCATAGTCATCTTGTACAGTTTCCGCGTGGTGGTGGTCAGGATTTGGGGAGGAGCTAAGATTCTGCCTTGGGGTTCTCGTGAAGTAGAAACCAAGATGTGAGCCGGGCTTGGTCACCTAAACTCTTGTCTGAGGTTTGAGAACGCATTTCTAAGATGGCTTCACCTCTTGGCTGGTGTTGGCTGGTGCTTGATCTTGGCAGATTATATCCTACCACATGGGTTTTTGTACAGGAGATTCTTTCACAGAGAAATCCAGGAGAACAAGGCAGAAGCAGCGTGGCACAATTTCTAAGGCTGGGATTAAGGTCCCTCAGAGGAATGGTGTTTATAGGTCACATCATCTATCTGTGAAGGCTGAGGATGTCCTTGATATGCAGTAGCTTGTGTCCTAGAGAAAATATACATTATGTTGGTTACACCCACTCCGTTTTTATAGGATGAAAACAATTCAACTGAGTATCAAGGGAAGCTTTGAAGGGGGAAGCAGTAATTTTAAAAAGCCCTGTGGGTTAAGAGTGAGTCACCTCTAGCCCTGGTGATGGGCTTAGATCTGTCTAATAACCTTGAAACACTGTTAACATTGGCAGAGCTCTTCAGTGCCCCAGATGATTTCATAACATGTTATTTGATCTTAAGAACAGTGTTAGGCTGGTAAGATGGAGTCCTAAGAGCTGGGATTGAAAGATGAAGCTAATAATAGTGAACACCCACCAGGTGCCAGGTCTCTGGATCCTTTTAGTCAAGTGGCATGAAGTAGAAATGAGTAAGTTCAATTTGTCTTTTGTACTGGTAGTTGGGGCTTGAACTTAAGGCTTGGGCACTATCCCTTAGCTTCCCCCCCGCCTCAAGTTTAGTGCTCTACCATTTGAGCCACAGCTCCCCTTGCAGCTTTTTGGTGGATAATAGGAGAGAAGAGTCTCACAGACATTTCTGCTCAGGTTAGCTTTGAACTGCTATCCTCAGCCCGAGCCACACCTTCAATCCTAGTAATTGCACTTTTGAAGAGAGCTCAGTTTCCTTTGGCTGGGAAAGGTTAAATACATGCCATGGGTAAGCATTGGCATTTTGATGAGCACCATGGGGTTCTTACTCTAGTCTCTTGTACTTTCTACTTGGCTGCTAAATCTTTCAGCATGACCAACCCTTGCTGCTGCTTCCCTCACAAGCTCCATGCTGGACTTTTTCTTCCTCTTCTGGCAGCACAGGATGCTCCAAAGGCCAAAGAAAGGGCTCTGGAAGCCTGGGCTCAGACTTCGGATGGCCAAAGAATGTATTCTCTTCTTTTCCTTCTTTCTTTCTTTCCTTCCTTCTTTCTTTTTCTTTCTTTCTTCCTTCCTTCCTTCCTTCCTTCCTTCCTTCCTTCCTTCCTTCCTTCCTTCCTTCCTTCCTTCCTTCCTTTCTTCCTTTCTTTCTTTCTTGGTGACAGTTTCATTACAAGTTTGTTGGATTAGAAAAGAGAGCTAGTCCACCATTTATACTCAGATAAACCAAGCAAGTGTGGTTTTAACACTGAATCTTAAGTGGCCTCAAAAAACTCTTGGTTCTTCATTTTCCTTGTTTGTCAATTGGATTGCTTTAAGTATGAACAGATTTGAGGAAAGGTAGCATGAAGGATGCAAAACACTTTGTGATTCTGTATGTATTTGGGTGAAAAAGATGATTTTCGGGTATAACTTCTACTGTTAATGCCTCAAACTTTTTTTTTTTGGTGGTGGTACTGGGTTTGAACTCAGGGCCTCACGCTTGCTGTGCAGGAATTCTACCTCTTGAGCCACTCTCCTGGTCAAACTTCTGAATTGCTCTTGGAACTCAAATAGTTTTGGCTGTGGATTGTCATAAAGGTGCAAGAAATAAACATTACTTTACCATGTATTTGCAATTCACCCAAAGCAATAATAAACCCTAAGATTATCCAAAATACATGCCAATGGTCCCACCAAATTGAGTCTGTGATATTATAATGAAATAAGCTTAGACTATGCCAAAGCTTCCCTCACTGGTTCTCTACCTAGGAAAGTTCTCTGAATGATTCTTACATTTTGAACTCTGGAGCTCCTTTGTAGTATACAAATAGAATGGCCAACAATAGTGGACGTATAATTGCAAGGTAGTTGTAAGCCAAAGTGACACGCTGAGCCACAGAGTTTAGAGTCTTGTCTCATTATAGTATAGCATGGTAGATGAGAGCTCTCTGAGCCATAAAAACTTGAATTCCAGACTTAGCTCCAACAAAGGTATAACTTTGGGTGGTGATTTTATCACCTAACATGTCATAATTATATAGTTGTTATAAGGATTAAATAAAGTCAGGGAAATAAAGTACTGTCAAAATTATTTTTTATGTTAAAATATGACTCATACAAATACAAAGTGAAGCATGTCTCAAAGATGTATTTAATATGTTAATGAGGGAACTGACAAGATGGTAAGACTGGTTCAGAGAGATTCAGAGGCAGGAAAGCATTTATGGCAACTGAAAAAGAATGCTTCCATCAGATGGTTAATTTAATACAAAATTGGTTAATGTATAGTCTGATGAATGGTAACATCTAGGATGGTCTTTCCTCCAGATCACTTGCATCTCTACTGGACAAGTTTACTTTGTATCCTTATCAGTAGTGGTGGTGATTTTTGTCTTCTGAACCCATTTTTAGCTCTCACTACTAAAGGGGAGGAGGAGGGCCAGCTGGCTCGGGTTGGTTGGTGGGAGAGCCGTGATGTTAATATATATTCTTCCATGGATAGGCAGTACTCACAATGAGTTATCCATATTCAATCGCCATTGAATGCTGAGCTTGAGAAACAGGCTATCAGTTTCTCCATGTAACTAGGTTTTAAAGATATAAGGATAGAATACATTATCAGATGAAGTAGAATATTAATCAATTTGAGATCTGTATTAGAAAAATATGGGAAAAAAATCTAAGATGTTTACTTGAGAAGTAGATACACTTAAAATACAACCTATAAGGCTATTATAGTATCAGAAAAGCCAACACTTACTATTTTCCTAGACTAGATTACCTTTGATACTTAAAACATTTCTATCTTGTCCAAACATACTTCCTGTATATGGTATCCAGGAAACAACATGAAATAACTTCAACTTAAAACACTTAACAAAATTATTGAACTTTATATTATGTGGGGGAAGTATAGTTGATAAATATGTAACAATATTTCTTTGTCTAAAACTGTAACATATGACCATTAAGAAATCTTAACAAGTTTTACTTAGCTCTCTGATTAAAAATAAAAAATCCTGGTAGTTGTAATCTGTATTTGAGCTGAGTCAATACAGAAATTTAAGCTGGGCACCGGTGGCTCATGCCTGTAATCCTAGCTACTCAGGAGGCTGAGATCTGAGGATCGTGGTTCAAAGCCAGCCCAGGCAGGAAAGACAGTGAGACTCCTATGTCCAGTAAACCACTAGAAAACCGGAAGTGGTGCTGTAGCTCAAGTGATAGAGTGCTTGCCTTGAGCTGAGGAGCTGAGGCACAGCGCCTAGGCCCAGAGTTCAAGCCCCATGACCGACCAAAAAAAAAAAAAAAAGAAACTTAAGTGACTTGGCAACTGATAGAGGATTTAAGTACTGTGCATTATTTTAAGGCATTATTTTGTTAGATTATTTCCTTATGGAGCCTTTGAGACCTTGCATATAACCTTCAGATTAATAGATGGTAAATTCTGTTTCAGGACTGGAGGTGTGGTTCAAGTAGTACAGCACGGGCCTGTGTGAGGCCCTGATTCAATCTCAATATTACAGCAAAAGAAAAAGGAAATCAAATTTAAAAATTAACCTGATTGCATTTTCACATACGTGTGAAAATGGAGCCAGGAGATGGATAGGGTTGGGAGAGGTGGGGGATGATAGAAAGCCTAACCTTGAGCAAGAGGCAGTGTACTCAAGACACGTGGAATTGAAACTCTCGTATGACCACTCAAAGCTTGAAGGGGAAAATCAGTAAGAATTTCTTCTTGATGTGAGTTGTAGTCTCTATTTTAAGGAATATGGCTGGGTGCTGGTGGCTCTTGTCTGTAACCTTCATTGATCTCAGGAGGCTGAGATCAGAGGAGCGAGATTGGAAGCCAGCCTTGGCAGTGAAGTATTCAAGATTCTTAACTCCAACGATCTACCCCAAAGCCAGAAGTTGAGCTGTGCCTGAAGTAGGAAAGTGCTAGTGTTGAGCAAAAACATTTAGGGACAGGGCTGAGACCCTAAGTTCAAACACACACACACACACACACACACACACACACACACACACGTGGAAAAATGAATTGTTTCATCTCTGGAATCGTACATTTAGTGTCTTTGGAGTCTGCCTAACCATCTGTATCTGAAACTTCAGAAAGAGAAATCACAGCCAAGGGGCACTAGTGGGTAAGAAAAGGCTCTTTGCCTATGGCTGCTGTATCTGGTGACCATAATTCGGTGGCTCATAGCAGATTCACGCTCCCCATTCTGGGGAGGCCTCTCTTTGCCTCATCCTGTGTCTGACAGCTCCACCTCCCTTAGCACCCCTAGGCATCTAGCTGTAACCCCTAGACTCTGCTACACCCCCCTGGCCTCTGCTTGGTCCAAGGACCTCACTCCAACACATCCTGATCCAATACGACAGGCTCCTCATTTTAACGTATTATAGGTGCAATCATGTTTCTAAGATTTGGAGGGGCAGTAGAGGAGTTTGAACTCAGGGCCTTAGCTTGCTAGGCAAATTCCCACTTGAGCCACACGTTGGGCAAGTCTCTTTTTTAGGGGGTGGTGGTGGTGGTACTTTTTGAACAGTGTCATCTCTCCCCTCTTTTCTCCGTGGTTTTTCCTTCCTGATCCCTCTGCGGTCCCCTCCCCCGTCCCCCCTCCCGCTCCCCCCGCCATGAGTTGTATAGTTCATTTTCTTTTTTTTTAATGTTTTTATTAATAATAGAAAGGCTGACAAATAGATTTTATTTTAAAAAATATTGCAAGAAAGCCCAAAACATTTTGAAAAAGAACACAATATTTCTGAGTACAGAAAATGTGTACAGTTCATTTTCAACATCGGTCTCTATTTTTGCACTAATGACTTATTTCTAGACTCATAGTTTTTTAAAAGAAGTTTTATATCCTCTTGTCACAGGTCTTGTCATCTTGATTAGAATCCCAAAAGAGCTAATACAATTCCCATCTTCTTCCGTGTGCATGCAGAAGGGAAGAGTGCTGTCTCTCTTGCCCTTTCCACATCTTGACTTTTGTCTGAGCTCTCCTCTACTCATGGAGGACTGAAGGAAAATCAGGAGCCGCAGACCTAAGGTCAGCACAGCCCGGATGGGCCATGGAGTTGTCCCACAGCTGCTTGGCCTGCAGCTCACCTAAGGCTTTGGCTTGCCTCCCTCAGCCCTGAGAATCACGAGCGAGAACGCCTTGCTTTCTCCTGACACAGCTCTTGCCTTTCTAGGCTTCTCGATTTGCAACCGTCAGAGGAGGAGGGAGGGGGAGATGATGTATCCCAGCACTCTACTTTTCTACTCTTCTTTGCTCTAAAATGAAAAATGTATGCCTCTCAACCCGATGGTGAGATTGTGTCCTGGCCCCGATCCCAGCACTAAGCGAGCTGGATGGTGCTGGACGGGTCACCGGCTCTGGTTTCCATTTCTACACTTAGAACAGCACTGAAGCAGTTGATACTGCTCCAACGTTTTATGGCTCTATGCAGTATCGCCAGTTTATCCTTAAAAGACAAACTGGTGGTCTTGAATCTCATCCATGAATGTAATGGGGCAGTGCGCTTGAATCTCAGCCTTCAGCCTACTAGGTGTGCTTGCTTTTAAATGTTTCCCTCCTGGGTTTAATTCTAAGAACCTACCTAAGAAGCCTTCCTGCAGCAAAATCATCTGAAAAGGGATGGAGAAGTAAAGACTACTCCTTGTTAAATACTGACTCATTTGTCTAAATAGGTTCTGTATCACCACTGGCTGCTTCCATAGCGTCCTTCTTCTGTGAAACACTGACATTTTTTTTCAAACTTCTGATGTACTTCTCACTGATAACAGGAAACAAAAAAGATACATCTTTCCTAACCCCTTAGAATGTTTCCATTTCAATGCCTGTTGCTCCCACTTTTTTGTTTTCCCAGGCTGCAACAAGGAGAAAAGTGAATCCAATGGTGCTCAGCTGAAGATCCATCAGTAGCCCTATGCAGAGGGGAGGAGGGCACTTTGCGATCCTGAGAAATGAAGTTTGAACAATTACTTGTACATCACATTTTTTTATGCTAAAAACACTGATACTTTACCTCACCACAACCTGAGTGTGATACAATTATGGTTAGTCAGAATACACAGAAAAGCGCTATGGCAGACAATGAATGGTAAGTGCTTTCCTCTTTTTCTCTCCCATTTGCTTTTCTCTCTTTTCCTTCATTTTGCCCTGTGGCAATACTCCAAGGCAACAGGTGAGTCATAATGTGACCAGGTGTCCCAACTCTGATGGGAAATGATGGCAGAGGTGCGTGGTAGTAGGACAAAGAAAGCTAAGGAAGCCACGTGAAGGACCTCAGACTTGATACACTTAGCCAACCATAATTGAAAATCAAGATAAACTAGCTTGATCAAAGTCAGATGGCTGTTAAGTGGATAAACTGTAATTCAAAGCCTGGGTTTTTGTTTTTGCCTTAGGTTTGTGTAGCAATGAAAGAACTCCCTGATTATCAACAAGCATTAGTTAGAAACAAATAAAGAGAAATTATTTTACAATTGCAAGTAATCTATTTATTTCCAATATACAAAAGGTTGATCAACACATAATTTACATTTCAGCATTGAAAGAGGCATCAAGAAATTTCAAGTCTATATTTCCTAATCTTTCCAAAGGAAGGCCCCTGGTATTACATGTAAGTGAAATAACTGCTTGCTTCTGTTGTGTTAGACCACTGATCTCACAGAACAAACAAACAAAAAACCCCAACACACAATCACAGAAACATCACCAACCCTTTCTATTTGTAGCAAAGTCTCAACATAAGAGATACAATGGACAAATGAAACAATTACTCTACCATAACAAAACAAAAACTACATGTACTATAGTGAATTGTTGATTTAGTCAGTGTGACTACTATTCCTGGCAATGCTATTACTGCATTTGGTGAGAGGCACTAATTAATTAAAAAAAATTAAAACTAGAAGAAAATCAGTACGTAATATATAATTAATGTCTTGCAGTTCCTGATGTGTGTGTATACATACACATATGTTGTACACACCTGGGTATACAACTATACACACATACACATAAACACACACATGGCTTACATCTGTGCTGGATTGTGAAATATACTTATTTCTTTTCTAGATTGCAGTCACAAAACTTTGACAATCACTGGTACAGGGCATTGACTCAGCATTCCTGAGCTCTGCCCTGTCTATCCATTGGGATAGATGCTTGCTGTTCAACATGCTGGAAAACCTATGTGTGAGTAAGCGTGTGCAGGAACACACACACACACACACACACACACACACACACACACACACACACACACACACACACACACCAGCTGTCACTGTACCATAGTACAGACTGTATCTTGATTAAGGTTCAGAAATATAGTCCTTTGAGTTTCTAATTCACCCCAGAAAGGATTGATTACATTCATTTTCATGCTGTTTCTTGTAAACCTTAAGAATAAACAGAAAAAGAAATAATCATTAAAATTTATTTTGGTGATACTGGTTTGAGCTCATCTTTACTAAAGGTATTTGTCAATGGAAGATACTTGTAACAACACTAAATATTCAACGATTGGGAACTAGTTAAAAAATCTTATGCGACTATGACTATTCTAGTATTATGGTACTTGAGTAAACTAAAAATATTTAAAGTTCAATGCAAAAAGTACTAATAGAGAAAACTATAAACCATTGATCATTCAATTTTTATTTTACCTTTTCTTCTTTTTTGATTTCATACTTGATAAGTGACACCTTTCTTGCACATTACAATATCAATGTCAAGTCTTAGATTTCACTTCTGTGTACAAGACAGCCTCGAACCTTCTACTGGAAGTGACACTGCAGTTTCATTATATAATAAATTCTGTAAGGCTGCACAAATATTAAATACTAATTAAAAATAGAAATAAGCATGGCCGATTAGCCACTGATCTTACCAAATGTCACTGATGAGAACTCAGGTGGATTATTTCCTCTTTTTCACATTTATATTAGAACTTCTATAACTAGCAATTTTGTAATGGGATGAAAACGAACCATTTTAAAAGGAGCCTTCCTACTGGCTAGACTCTAGACTGCTTTGTTATTTTGAGAATAGGTTATGATTACATTTTGCCTTAAACTTTAGATTTAAATTAGGACTGAATTAAATGTGCAGCTCTGTAGCCTTTTACTTCTGGGTTATTGTTTTGTTAATAATTGAATATGATTTTCCTTATTTCACTTTCACTATTATTACTTTATAATCATGATGACAATATAGTTATGTATATTTATAATACTAATTATGATTATTGATGTGTTATTTTTTCAATTTTATTTTTTTGGTGGTGTTAGGGTTTGAACTCAGGGCCATTGTTCTTGCTAGGCAGGAGCTTTACCACTTGAGCCATACTCCTAAACCAATGTGATGTATTTGGGATGAAAAGTTAGCCTGTAAGCCAAGCTGCTCTATGAGATGACAGAAATCTGAAGAGTCATCACTTGAAACCCTGGAAAGGCCACTGGAGCTAACTTGGTCCAGGGTTAAATCAGGCTCTGCTGAGGGTTGAGGATCCTGTGGCCAGCTTTGCTAGATTCCTGTGGCTGGAAGAACAGGAAAGGTGACAGGTTACTAAGATCGCAGTGAATTATTTATGCGACGGAGAAACTCCTGTCCATCTTGTACAAGCATAGCTGCTCCCAATTTCAAGTTCTTCTCCTGGTGCTACTTCTTCCTCTTTTCTTTCTTTCTTTTTCTTTTTTGTCTCTACCCACTATCTAGAACCGGATAGTTTTAAATAGCAGAGCTGAGTATTTCTTAGCTCACTCAAAGATACAGGTAAGAAAAAAGGAGAGGCATCACATACCCAGAACCGCACTTTGGGGGCTTGTACCACCAGTTCTTGGGCCTTGGAACAGACCCTAAAAGCATTATTTGCCTGTGCTAGATGACCAAGGTTCTTGTTACCTTTACCAGTAAGTCAGTCATAGCACTAAACTCTACTGTTATGAAGCACTGAACCTGAGCGCTGAGGTACAGTGTCCAGCAGGTGAAACACCACGGAAGCTTCTCACTGGGGCGAGAAAGGAGCTGATGGCTCTTGCATATGTGGCTGGGGGTCAGGGGCTGTCAGTCATGAAATCAGAGCCCTGGGCCCGCCCCTTCCCCTTGTCAGTCTCCCCCTCCCCCCCCATTCCCGAAGGGCTGCCTTCCATTCAGGTAACAGATGGTGGCGGTGGGCAGACATCTCAGGCAAGGTTTATTAATTATCACCAGGGTAAAATGGCTATAATTTTTTTTTTCCCAAAGGGCTTCATGACTCTGTGAAAGGCTGGTACTGAAATCAGGGGCGTTGAGAATCAATGGACTGTCCAGCATGGCTCAGCTCTCCTGGTCAGAAAGGAACTCACTGAAGATGTAGGTCATTTTGTTCTTGTTGACAGATGACGTCTGGACTAGTGCAGTTGCTTCTCACCAAAAAACTTTCACTGCTGAAGTAACTCGTATTGTCCTCTTGTCTCCTTTGAGCCCGTTGGTGATTACATTTTGCTTGGAAGTCACAGGAATCTTTTTTTTTTTGAGACAGGTTCTCACTCCTTAGTCCAGACTGGCTTCAAATTAGAGATCAACCTGCCTCAGTCTCCCAGAGCTGCATCGAGAGGCATGCACCATGGCCGTCAGCCTGGGAATCATTTTAACTCACTCAGCTCCAAGGTAGCCCCACTGGAGTTTGGTTCCCTCAGCGTGCTTTTGTTCATCTTCGAATTTCTACCTTTTGCCCAGCTTCCTCTTTTAAGGATTGCTTTTTAAAATCAGGAGGTGTTAGGTGGGGGGGTGTCTTCCATGACAAGATGGGTGTATGATTTAGAAATAGCCACAAGAAGGCGCTATTTCCCCAGCCATAGTAGGTTTAGCAAGTCAGGTGACTGAACAGAACAAATCAAAATCTGGGTTTTTTTTTTTTTAACTGAACTAAAAATGGAAGTTAGGGCTCAGTGATGGCAGTTGTGCTTAGCATACATGAGGCCCTGAGTCTGACCTTCAGCACCATGAAAATAAACAAAAGACTGTTCAAAGCATTTTAGAGGCTAAGTTAATGGAGTGCGAGGTAAATATTTGTATCCATAGGAAGTAGTGAAAATAAGATAAACCTTCCTGGGCTAGGGACTCAGCTTCAACACAGAGCTACTCAGGGACAAGCCTGAAAAAGGATAAGCAGTCTTTTCACATGGGCTGAGGGACTAGGAGAAAGGTGCCGAGGCCAGATTTTTCCCAGCTGTTGAGTGGATGGGCTTCAGAATGAACTCGGAACTGCAGCAGAGCCTCAAAGACGGCATTTAAACTCCTGAATCCAGCCTGAAGCCACTGCCACCTCTGCGCATTCCTTTTATAGCCTGGCTGAGGAGGTGGAGGCAGCGGAGGAGGAGGAAGAGGAGGAGGAGCAGGAGCAGGAGGAGTTGAAACTCTTGTGAAGAGCTCTCTAATACGAAAAACCTTAAAGAAGACTCACGTAATTTCTAAAATCTTGTGTTTGGAAGTATTTGCCAAGTAGAAATCTTAAGGAAAATATTTAAGGGAATGAAGGAAAATTACCCAAATGGATAATGTCAGGCCTACTCGACCAGCCATCTATTAGAATTTTAATCTAAATGATATAAATAAATATCACGAAGATATGTAACAAAGGGTAAAAGTTCCACCCCTTAAGACAAGTTCTGAAATCAAAATAATCAACTCTTCCAAATGCACGTGGAATCACTGAGTCTAAACTATCCTCAAAGCAATGAAAGAATGAATGAATGGACACAACGAATGAACACTCCCCAGCACCCTGGCATGCTATTCTTGGGTCTGTAATAACGCTTTCTCTGGCTTTTCCTCCTACAGCATTGACTTTGAAAGGGCAATGCTTACCTTTCTGCGTTGCTAGTTCTTTCATTAGATCTTCATACACTTGGGTAAAAAGGTCCTCTTCAGATTTTGTTCCATCTAAGTAAACTAAGAAGAGAAAAGCAGCAGTTCAATGTCAACAGGCTTGCGCTGACACCTGATATCATCAAAAAGGATAAAAAGCAACTAAAGGAAGACACGGATCTAAGCTAGGTATACTCAAGCAAGAACTTTGGTTTGTTACAGAAAAAACAATCTAGGCGCTCCTTTGCAAATCATTTAAATAAAAGAGAAAGGAAAGAGAAATTGCATGTGCACAGGAGACTGAAGGGGTGCAGGCTCCAAAGAGCCACTTAAGGAAATTTCGCAATCCTCCAACTCCGACCCTGCAAAGACCTGGAAGTTTCTCCAGGCATTGGTCTGGGTCCTGCCACTTACCTATTAGGTTACAATTCTCCAGGCCCGAAGAAATGCCCTGAAAATAAAACTGATAGAGGCTGTTTTGGAGAAAAAAGGAGAAATGGCTCATGGCTGGACCCCTTCCTCTGGGACCATACTTCCCAGCTCTCTTTCACTTTTTGGTTTCTAAAATAACACCTGGTCGTTCCTTGGGTATCTGCCACCTCATTTCCCAAGATGCTCCACATCTACTTCCTCACACAGTTCTAATGAAGTACAGGTGTCCCTAACATGTCTGGAGCCATGTAAATCTATCTTCCACACAGCCAGGGGATCTTACTCAAAAACGTTTGTCAATCTATCCTTGCTAACCTGGCTGTAGAAAGCTCCTCATCTTTTTCTTGGGTTAATGACCCTAACCTTTATTGGGTATATGGGCCAGGTAGTGTGTTAACAGCATCAACTCTCTCCTTGGGTTTCCTCTACCACAAACAAGCTAGCTTTCTTTCAGGTCCTATGAAGGCCTTCCAGGCCTTTCCTTGTGCTTTCTCTTTGTAAAACCCCCGGCTCTTTTGTCCAGTTAAACTCATCAAAGTTTGGTTTAAAAGTGGCTTTCTCCAGGAAGCCTTCCTAAACTAGTCGAGTGGGATTTGGTCAGTGGCCCCTAGAGTGTGATGTCCAAGCAGAAGACCAGAGGGTGCGTTGGCATCTTTGGTGTCGTTCCCTTGTGGAAAATTAGCTGCAGGAGAATAGACCAGGCTCGCCTTCCACCTGCTACATCCACAGAAGGCCTTTGGTGGACGGTGGATGCATGAATAACTATCCACGAGTTGGTGAACTTTTGACAGGGGTTACAGAGAGAAACGGAAAGGAACAGAACATGCTGTGGAGGAGGGAAACGCACAGAGTTCCTGCTGGAAGCATCTTTTATAGGTTTTGGACGGAAGAAAAAAAAATTCCCCAGTCCTTTGAGGCAAATGACCAATCAAGGGCCTTAAATGAAGGGCGAACAGGTACCTACCAATTTCCCACGTGATGTCCTCCATTTCCCCTCTGTGCTTCAGGTACATGGGCCACACGTGGCCATCAAAGTACCCTGGGACATCTGGAGGGTCGTAGACCCTTGTACTGTTGAAGCACACAGAAAATCGCATGTTGATAGAAATACACAATTAGCAAAATACAATGATAGAAGGTAGCATACCGGGGAAAATCACTGAGATTAGATCTCAACAGGATTTTAGACTAACTTGTTTTAGAAATAATGTGAGTTAGAAAGACAGTAAAATGTATTTCTCCAATCTAAACATTAATTTTACATACCACCACTCAATGTTATTTTTTTTCTTCTAGTGCTTTATAAAAGGAGTAGGAGATGAGTATCAGTGTAAGTAATGAGATATTGATAGGTTGGATGGAGTTCTAGATAAACCGAGGTTCTTTGTAGCTGTAGTAGAACATAGTTTCACTAACTTCAAACTACAACCACGATGGGACTGGCCCCTTTGAAGACTTAGTAGAAATCAGTTGAAAAGGTTGACCCAGGCCTTTTCTTAGAGAAGTACTGCGCTCAAATTATTCCATGTGAATTATGATATACAAGAAAAAGAAAATTTTTGCCAGTCCTGAGGCTTGAACTCAGGGCGCTATCCATGAACCTCTTTGTGCTCAAGGCTGGTGCTTTACCACTTGAGCCACAGTGCCACTTCCAGCTTTTTTTCTGAGTAGTTTGTTGGAGATAAGAGTTTCACGGGCTTTTCTTGCCTAGGCTGGCTTCAAACAGTGATCCTTAGAGCTCAGCCTCCTGAGTAGCTAGAATTACAGGTGCACCAGGCACAAAAAAACCCATTTTGCTTCTGTGCAAGTTTAAACTTCCTTTGTTTGTTAAATGACCACCACAATGTGATTCTGATACACAAAAGTACTTTCAACACTTGCCTCCGCCTCCTCTTGCATTCTTCATACGGAACGGTCAGAAAATAGCTTCTATTCCATATGGTGTCGAATGGCCTAAGAGAAAAGCGTATTTAGTTCATAATGCTCTTCCCACTTGCTCAGGTCAGTATTAGCATGGAGACACTTACTTATAATTAAAGATCAGGAAACCTTCGATGATTAAGATGGCATTTTCTTCAGCCCTTTCCTGGACCGTTGGTCCCTCTGTGTGTGCTGAGCCTGTCATCCAGCAGGAGATGGCTGACATCATTTTGTCCATATCGAGCGCTTCGAGTACTAAGACAAACATACAAGACGAGAAACTTGCGTGAGCTTTTTGTGATCATGGGGCTCTTTAAGTGTACGAATAGCCCCATTCTATTTTCCCTTCAAGCTCTTAGCACTGACAAACTTACACGTCTGGTTTTTATTAGGAAAGAACTCCAAATGTATAAATGTAGAGTGCAGAGCACGTGTTCCTGCTTCTAGCGTTCACTGTCTTGAAGTCAAGCCCGCCTTTGCTAGATGCCACTCCTGCTGAGGTGTAATGCACAGGCTCAGATGGAAGTGTTCGGCTTCCTGATCATATTAGATGGTGGTGGTGTGGGGGGGGGGGTGTCTAGGGGGAGGAGAATGATTCAATAGAGTGCTGGTTCACTGGTGAAAGGGAGGCCAATGCGCAGCCTGGCACTGGGTCCTGATGACTGGGTGGGAAAGGCGTCTCCCTGCGGCCCCGCCTCCCCCCCAGCATCGCTCCATTCTGCCTCTCTGCTGCCTGGTGCAGTGCGTTTGGATGCCCCGTCTCTGATGTGGAGATCAACCCGTCAACCTTGCTGGGCCAGGGGGCTCTAGACACCTCGCTTGGCCCTGCCAACACCAGGAGGGAGCCTGATGTTCTTTCTGTGGTCAGCTGAGTCCGATGGGCATCATCTTGAGGACTTTCTATTCTGCTCGGCCACTCTTTTGCTGGTCCTTTGGGTACAGGAACAGGTTTTTGGCACTTTCTTTTCTCTGTCTATGTCTATAGTGGCTCTATGCTGCACGCTTCCTTTGCACCAACCCTGGGGATGAGAGGCAACAAGGAAACCCAAGGGCCCAACACCCGTGTCGTTCCTTCCGTCCTGCTCACTGTCTTCTTTTCATCCCTCAGCTTTCCTCTGTTTAATGTACTGTGTTCAGGGGTAAAGTGAGGACCAGAAAGAAACTGGGTTCTTCATTTTGGCTGGAACCAAATGAATTTTTGAAAAAAAATTTTTTTTTTTTTGCCAGTCCTGGGGCTTGAACTCAGGGCTTAGGCACTGTCCCTGAGCTTCTTTTGCTCAAGGCTAGCACTCTACCACTTGAGCCACAGCGCCACTTCTGGCCTTTTCTGTGTATATGGTACTGAGGAATCGAACTCAGGGCTTCATGCATGCTAGGCAAGCACTCTACCACTGAGCCTTCCTAGGCTAGTTTTGAAAAAAATTTTTTTTTTTTGAGTCCGGTCAAGGGGCCTGAACTCTGGGCCTGGGCGCTGTCCCTCAGCTCTTCAGCTCAAGGCTAGCACTCTACCACTTGAGCCACAGCACCACTTCCGGCTTTTTTCTTTTTGCTTATGTGGTGCTGAGGAATCGAACCCAGGGCCTGGAGCATGCAAGGCAAGCGTTCTACCACTGAGCCACCTTCCCAGCCCAGTTTTGAAAATTTTTGACTCTCTTTAGATAAAATTTTTTTTCTAAATTGTACTGTGAGTAATCTTTTGGTCCATGGAATGTTTAAAGATGTTGCTTTTGATAAAAGACAATGATGGGCCTGGTTCTGGCGGCTCACACCTGTAATCTCAGCGACTCAGGAGGCTGAGATCTGGGGATCGCACTTTGCAAACAGCTGGAGCAGCAAAGTCCATGATGCTATTATCTCTGAATAAAAACATATGAAAAACGGAGCTGTGGCTCAACCTCCTGAGTAGCTAGAACTATAGGTGTGATTACCGATGCCTGGCTTTAAGCGATACTTTAAAGATATTAATAAAAACATTTCCTTCTTTACAACAAATTACGGAAATTTTCTTATGGAAATTTTCAAATACATATAAAAGTAGGCAGAAAGGCATGGTGAACTTCCAGGAGTTTATCCCTCAGCTTCAAAAATAAAAATGATGAGCTATTGGCCAATTATAGCTCATCTGTACCCTCATCCACTTCCTTCTCAGTTATTTTAAAGCAATTCCATATCATAATACTTTTTGTCTGTATCTGTGTGGGTTCTGGGGCTTGAACTCAGGACCTGGGCACTGTCTTTGAACTTTTTGCTCAAGGCTTGAGCTCTAAAAAGTCAGTATCATTAAGTTCTTGATGAATGGAAGAAAAGAATAAAACTCTGTGCTCCTGGCTGTAGTAACGGTTGCTAGCCTCCAGGTGCTGGTGGTTCACATCCGTAATCCTAGCTACTTATAAAAGTTAGTAAGATACCAGGTGCTGGTGGTTCACATTCGTAATCCTAGCTACTCAGGAAGCTGAGAGGTGAGGATTGCGGTTTGAAGCCAGCCTAGGCAGAAAAGTCCATGAGACTCTTATCTCCAATAAACTACTCAGAAAAAGCTGGATGTGGTGCTGTGGCTCAAGTGGTACAGCGCTAGCCTTGAACAGGAAGAGGCTCAGGGACAGTGCCCAGGCCCTGAGTTCAAGCCTCAGGATTGGCAAAAAAAAAAAAGTTAATAAGATCACTAAATATAATAGGTTATTACAACAGTCTCTGAAGGAAAAGACATATTTTCTTTTCTTCTCTTTTTGGTCAGTCATGGGGCTTGAACTTTGGGCCTGGGCACTGTCCCTCAGCTCTTCAGCTCAAGGCAAGCACTTGAGCCACAGCACCACTTCCAAGACATGTTTTCTGATGGACCTAAATGCTTAGATTCAAAACAGTGTTATCTTGCCCAAGGAATGACATATATCCATCTTTAAAATAAAAATAAAGAAAGAACAGGGCTTTCTGAGAAACAGAGGAAACCAACCAATACACACAAGCTCCTTGGTTCTCTGAATAACAGGAAGGAAAACTGAGAGCATGGAAATGTAGTCTCCTCCAGGCGAGGCTGGCTGCCAGGAGCCAGGGATGAGCAGAGGAGGAAACGCTATCATCCATGTTTCCAGTTGGAAATACAAACCTGGAGAACAGATTTTACTTATTTAAATAGACGAAGGTAAGTCAGAAACCTATAATGACTTGTTTAAGGTACAGCAATATAGGTAAGCCAATCTAAGAGTGTCTTCACAGAGAATGAATTTCTTTGGGTTTGAAAGAGAAAGTGAACGTAAGCATATAATGGTTTATAAGTTAATCTACTTACCATCATACTGCAAAAAACCATTTTTATCTGTCTCTATCTCAGATTCTGGCTAGAAAAATAATAAAATACCCATCAAAATAGTGTGTAGGGCAGAAATAATACAATTATATAATAAAGAGATGTCTTAAATGCTTCTGGTGATACTAAGATACTAAGATCAGCACCAACAGATGGTGCCATCTGGTGGACACGTAACATTATTGCATGGAGTCTATATTTTGTACAAAAGTTACCAGTCAGTAAAGGCATGTTGGATATAATTAAATTGTCATCAAACTTTCTTATTTTTAAAGCCAGGTGCCACTGGCTCACCTCTATAATCCTAGCAGCTCAGGAAGCTGGGCAGGAAGCTCAAAGCTCAAAGCCAGCCTGGGCAGGAAGATCCATGAGACTCTTATCTCCAATTAATTTCGAGAAAACCAGAAGTGGAGCTATGGCTCCAAGTGATAAGAGTGCTAGCTTTGAACAAAAGAGCTCAGGGACAGTACCCAGGCCCTGAGTTCAAGCCTCATGACAGACACACAGACACACACACACACACACAGACACACACACAGAGTTCTTATTTTTGAGACAGCATCTCCCTATGAAGCCCAAGTTAGCCAGTAATTTGTGAACATCTCTGGTTCAGCCACTTGAAGACTGGGATATAGGAGTGAGCCACTGTACGCAGCTACATGAAGCATTTTTGTCAAATACGTCATTTAAGTTTTGCGGTTACCTTGAAGAAGTCATCTTGAGATATGATGCTGCAGTTTGGCAGGTGTTTCTGCAAGTTCTTAGCCAGTGTTGTCTTCCCACCATTTGTCACACTGAACCCAGGAAAAAACACAAAGTTCCAAGGAGGAGAAGGCATTACACACCGAACATTTAAAAGCAATCTTTTGCTGGGCACTGGTGGCTCATGCCTGTAATTCTAGCTACTCAGGAGGCTGAGATCTGAGGATCACAGTTTGAAGCTAGGTTGGGCAGGAAAGCCTGTGAGACGCTTATCTCCAATTAACTACCAAACTGCCAGAAGAGGAGCTGTGGCTCAAGTGGTAGAATGCTAACATTGAGCAAAAAAGCCCAAAGACAGCACCCAGGCCCTGAGTTCAAGTCCAGGGTTCCCTCACTCACACTCTCTGTCTCTGTCTCTCTGTCTCTCTCTCACACACACACACATCATCGTCATCATCATCATCATCATCTTTTTAGAAAGGATATTTCAAACAATATTAACTACTTGAGAAATACAGATTCCTTCATAGGAATAGCTTTTGCTGTTGGCAAAACCACAGAGTCTGGCAGATGTACCATACTAAATGGTAAGAAATGAGCTGGGAACGAGGGAGAAAGGAAGCTAAGTTCTGGGAAAGACAGACATTCTGTTGAGACAAAGTCATTTTTTGTTTGTGATAAAAACGAATCTCAGGGTTCAGTGTGTCTAATATGACACATGGAGTATGGATGGTACACATGCACATATGCACAATTGCTTGTGATCCCCGTGATCACTTGAATGCACAGTGTAAACACTAAGAGGCGTGGCAATGTCCAAGCCCAGAGTCTACCAGAAACACAACACAGGTCACCTGATGCCTCCAGCCCTCCTCTCTCGGCACCTGGGGGGGGGGGGGGATGGGCATGGTGGGAGGTCCAGCGTAGCCTATTAACGGCTTAATTTTTTGTCCTCACTGGGCTGGACACCAAGAGTCCACAGTACAAAAGTGCCTGTGTGCCTGTGTCCAAGTACTTGTCTATCAGGCCTTGTCTCTTCTGTTAGCTACAGGGAAGAAATGGAAAATCAGGCCAAACATGGCCGACTGACCCTTCTTCCCGTGTTTCCGCATTGGCATTTGCTTCCGTGGCAGCGCCTTGCCCGGCCCTCTCTTTTCCCTGTTCTCTCACCGCATTCACATGCAAACACCGTCGGCACAGACTGTGGCAAAATTACTCACCCACTGATTCCAACGATAAACGTTTTCATGATTAGCTTTGAAGATCGTGTCTTCTGCACCTTTCCTGAAATCAACACAAATCAGTGCATTGCATTTAGATGTTTGCAGAGACCAGAGTCTTGAGTGAGAAGAACCAGCTGGGAGAGGGAGGGAGGGAGGGAAGGAAGGAGAGCGAGGGGTGACGGCCAGGGTGGGGTTGCCCAAGCCATGCACCACCAGGCTCTGGGGAGAAGTTCCTGCTGACTTGCTGGTGTAAAGGGCCTCGAGCTGGCTTGCTGAGCAGCTGTCCACCAATGTCCAGGAAACCCCGAGAGTCCTCGGGGCTGAGTGTTGACCGAAGAATACCACTTCTAGGGATGTGGGGTTATCAGGCCACAGGAAGGTCCTCAGAGTTTAACCTCCCTCTTCTGACCCCTGATTCACCACCCCAAGGCGGAGATTTTTCTTGGGTAGCTTCTCTCCCTCTTTTAGTGAAAGAAGAAGAAAATCACTGCTGGACAGAGGCAAAGAGAAGCTAACAGCCCCCCTTTTTTAAAAAAAAAAAACTTGTCGGTCTTGGGGTCTGAGCTCTGTCGGTGAGCATCTTTTGCTCAAGGCTAGTGCTCTACCATTTGAACCACAGCGCTGCTTTTGGCCTTTGCTGAGTAGATAAGAGTTTTGAAGACTTTCCTTGTCTGGGCTGGCTTCGAAGTGGATCCTCAGATCTCAGCCTCCTAAGTAGCTAGGATTCCAGGCGTGAGCCACCAGTGCCCAGCCTCTTATTTTTTGATACATCATTGCAAAGCTAGCATTTGTCTTGAGATGGTATCACTCTTTTTTTGGTGATGAATGAAATTTCCCTCTCTCTGAAGAAATTACAGTGTCAGGTCACCTTAGCATAACACAACTCAAAGCACTTGTCGTCATTCTTTGGGAGGTGAACCCCCTCCCCCCCCTCCCCCCCCCCCCCCCCCCCCCCCCCCCCCGCCCCCCCAGAGGGAGGTGTTATAGGGCGGGGATGGCCATGTTGGAATGTGGGGGTCTATTGGATGAATGGGGTGACAACAGTGCCCTTACAAAATATATTCTGTCTTTGCCCCTTCCCTCTCTCATCTGGTCTTTATGATGTTAGTAGCTTTGCTCCTTGACACACACCACAGAAACAACCGCGTGACCCTGGCTGAAAGCGTGCGTGGAGAGAAATCTTCCTTCACGTTCCCAGATGGTTTGTCCCACTGACGGCAAGCTGACCCACGTGGCCCCCTTTCACGTACTGTTTGTTGAAGCACAGGCGACAGCCTTAGCGATCGCTTCACCTTCCCCTTCGCTGGGCACTAGAAATCAACCCAGACTGGAAGGAGTGACGATCCAGCCAGCCACAGGGAAAGCCAGAAGTGAAACAAAAATCAACCGAGTGGACAGCCTTCCATCGCTTCCTGCGGCTATGACGCGCGTCATTCCCAGGAGCACAGAATGGACCTTGCACGTGTACTGACGCAACTGTCAGGCTCTGCTGGCTGGCTGCCGATTCCTGCTGCATTACTGAGGAGGCATACATCGGCTGTGAGCACTGGAAGGGCTCCTGGTCCCCTGTTGTAACTACCACGTCTGTGCGTACACACGAGAGGACTCATCAATGAGTCAGAGGGTTAAAAAGAAGAGTATGGATGCGGCACTACAAATACAACCAGGGTTTACCTGGGTGGAAACCCTTAGCAATTCAGAATAAGCGGAAGTCAAGAACTTATTTAGAAAATTCCTCAGATCAAAAGGGAGGGATGTCCTATCTTCAACTGCAAGTATTTTTCTGTTTTCCTTCCCTCCCCTCTTTTCCTTCCTCTATCTGTTCCAAAAATCAAAACCTGTTCCATTAGCTCTACATCAGGTAACACAGTCTGAGCTCGTTCTGGGCACAGTTTGGGTAGACGTTGGGCATACCACCTTGGCGGTGGGCACAGGACAATACGGAAAGGATAGGGAAGGGCAGAAAGAAGGCCGGCTGAGTGAGTAGATGGGCTGGGCAGGGGCCTAGCAAGTCCTGAAACAGTACTGAATGCACAAGGCAGACACACAAGAAGTCCGTGTGCAGACCTGGCAGTCTACCTCCCCAGCACACACTATTTATTTCTTTGACTCTTTCTCCCTTTAAAAACTATTTTAAAAAACCAGCTGGTGCCTTTGCCTCATGTCTATAATCTTACTCAGGAGCCTAAGATCTGGGAACTTCGGTTCAAAGCTAGATGGAGCAGAAAAGTCTGGGAGGGTCTTTTTTTCCCTAATTAACCACCTAAAAACCAAAACTGGAGTTGTGGCTCAAGAACCAGCCTTGAGTAACAAAAAATAAGGGAGTGTCTAAGCCCCAGTACTGGCACAAAAACAAAACAATAAAAACAACAACAATCGCTGGGCACTGGTGGCTCATGCCTATAATCCTAGCTACTCAGGAGGCTGAGATCTAGGGATCAAGGTTCAAAGCCAGTCTGGGCAGGAAAGTCTGTGAGACTCTTATCTCCAATAAACCACTAGAAAACTGTGGCTCAAGCAGTAGAGTGCTGGCCTTGAGCTGAAGAGCTCAGGGACAGCGCCCAGGCCCACACGACTGACAAACAAAACAAAACAAAAAAACTACCAACAACAAAAACTATTCAAAAACCAAAATGGAAGAGTTTCAGTCAAGGGTTGTTAAGCTGCAAAGAGATGCAGCAGCACATCTCATGAAGTAAACACGTCTGATCAATTACAAAGTGTAAAACATATGATGAATCCCGAGAAAAAACTTCTTGAATTTTCAAATGTAATCAACGTAGGGCAGCCTATGACCAGGACTTTCTAAAACTCTTTTTGCTTCAACCACCTGTTGGCTGAGATTGTCTATGTGCACCACTATAAACATATGCGGCTTCATGCGAACATTATGTCAGATGTCTCCCTCCCATCTCATAGGATATTTACAATTTATTCCCCCTCCATGTAGGCCAAGTGTTCGTCAACCTCAGAGATCATTTATTAATGGACTGGCATAGCCAAGAGCAAATCCTGAGTCATTTCTATTTTGTGATAGTGTGTGTGTGTGTGTGTGTGTGTGTGTGTGTGAGTAGATTGTGGGGCTTGACCTCAGGGCCTGGGCGCTGTCCCGGAGTCTCTTGATGCTCAAGGCTAGTGCTCTACCACTTGAGCCACAGCACCACTTCCAGTTTTGAGTGGTTAATGGAGATAAGAGTCTCACAGCGATGTTTCTGTGCGGGCTGGCTTTGAACTGTGATCAGCACATCTCAGCTTCCTGAGTAGCTAGGATTACAGGCGTGAACCATCGGTGCCCGGCTTCTATACTTTGTTTTACGTCTAATCCATTACATTACTAAACATGGTGCATTTTGGGTTCTGGGCTACAGAGGGTTCTGGGGGGGGGGGGGGTGGTCGCATGATGCATCTACAGACTGTAACAGAGAAATTCACTGAAAGATGATAACTGCAAACAATTGATGGTTTTTCAAATAAGTCTACAGGGCAGTCTGATGTCTGATCTATCTGTCTTTCTACCATTTTTCTTTTTTTGTGTGTGTGTGTCGGTCGTGGGGCTTGAACTCTGAATTTTTCTTTTCTATATTATATTTTTATTATCTTCAAATGGTTGTACAAGGGGTTGCTGTTTAACAGATCAGTTTATAAGTACAATGCCTCTTGATCAATGTCACCCCTTCCACCATTCTCCTTATCTTTCCCAATCCAACTCTCCCCTCAGTTTTCCTAGTTTCACAGCATATGCATTGAATATTGGGATTGAATTCTCCTGGCTCAACACGTCTGTTTTTAACAGAGTAAAATGTTTGTAGGACTGCTCACTGATCAAATTGTTTTTCTCATTATTCTGACAAAATTGGGCAGTGTCTCCCCTACATTTTTTTTTAACCTTTGGTCCCTTTTGGTAAACACAGAACCCATCCAAGTCTGAAAACCTAACCCTTGTCCTCTCCATTAGAATCATTTTGTTTTAAAACAACCCAGGGCCTTCGAAGCTTCCTTTTACTGCAGGTTCTGATGCACACAGTCCTTTCATGTCCATTGTGCTTTCTTTCCCTTATATAGACAAGTCTGGCTCATGATATTTCCAGGTTACGCACAGCGCCTTTCTCCGGGCTCCAGATTCACATCGTTAGATCCCAGCTGGGCAAACCTGCGCCAAGCCCACCTAGAAGGGCCAGACTCATTCTGCTTCCCAGGCAGCCAGGCAGCTCCCATGCAACCAGAAAACAGCCTCAGATACACCCAGAGAGGAATCACAGCCCCCCTCGGGACGCAGCTCCGTGCACCGACACCGGTTTCTGCACGGCACACAGCTCGCGCGTGTCTCAAAACACGAGTCCCCTGCTTTCTCCCCTGATGCAAAATGAAGAATCGGAGAAGGAGCATTAGGCGGGCGAGGTTGGCGGCCTGCTGACCCATCCCTGGGATGCCACCTGCTGACCCCTTCCGGAAATGCCAGCCTGCTGACCCCTCCTGGGATGCCACCTGCTGACCCCTCCCGAGGATGCCACCTGCTGACCCCTCCCGGGGATGCCAGACTGCTGACCCCTTCCAGGGACACCACCTGCTGACCCCTTCAGGGGATGCAACCTGCTGACCCCTCCCGAGAATGCCACCTGCTGACCCCTCTCCGGAATGCCACCTGCTGACCCCTCTCCGGAATGCCACCTGCTGACCCCTCCCGGGGATGCCACCTGCTGACCCCTCCCATGGATGCCACCTGCTGACCCCTCCCAGGGATGCCACCTGCTGACCCCTTCCAGGGACGCCACCTGCTGACCCCTCCCGGGGATGCCACCTGCTGACCCCTCCCGGGGACGCACCTGCTGACCCCTTCCGGGGATACCAGCCTGCTGACCCCTCCCGGGGATGCCACCTGCTGACCCCTCCCGGGGACGCCACCTGCTGACCCCTCCCGGGGACGCCACCTGCTGACCCCTCCCGGGGACGCCACCTGCTGACCCCTCCCGGGGACGCCACCTGCTGACCCCTCCCGGGGATGACAGCCTGCTGACCCCTCCCGGGGACGCACCTGCTGACCCCTCCCGGGGACGCCACCTGCTGACCCCTCCCGAGAATGCCATCTGCTGACCCCTCCCGGGGATGCCAGCCTGCTGACCCCTCCCGGGGACGCCACCTGCTGACCCCTCCCGGGGACGCCACCTGCTGACCCCTCCCGGGGACGCCACCTGCTGACCCCTCCCGTGGATCCCAGCCTGCTGACCCCTCCGGGGGATGCCACCTGCTGACCCCTCCCGGGGACGCACCTGCTGACCTCTCGACCGGGCAGGCCGCGCCTCAGGTCCCAGGGGAGGAGGCCCGGGGCAGAGTGGGTGGAAAGGGGTCGGTGTGTGTGTGTGGGGGGGGAGTCCCTCCAACAGGGCTTTCTAGATGCAAGCTAAAACCTTCTGGAGAATAATACGTCCGGGTCCCATCGCGGCGGCCCGGAGCGGCGGAGTCCGGCCGGAGGTACTCACCGGACGCCGGTTCGAGTCCTTCCCTGCAAAGGCGCTGAGCTGGCCGAGCGCGGGCCCGCCGCCGCCGCGCTGCTCCAGGGCCGCGGGTGACCCGAGAGGCCCACAGTCCCGGCCCCTGCTCCCCGCCCCCCACGTCCGTGCAGGTAAGGGGGTGGCCGCCTGGAGGAGGCGCCTTCCCACGGGGACCCGGGGAGACCCGGGGAGCCAGCCTACCGCGGTGGGGGCGTGGCTCGGGCCAACGGGGTTCTACGCGTGCGCGCGCGTGCGCGCGCCCCGCCAGCCCAGCTCCGGCCTTGACGCGTCAGGAGCGCGCAGGCCGATCAGCCTCTCAGCCTGGGCGGAGGCGCCCACGCGGAGCACGGATTGGTTCCGCGGCCTGGCGCTCGGCCACGCCCCCTCCAGCCGGGAAACCAATTAGCGCTCGGCGAGGAGGCGGCCACTTCCTGGTCTGCGGGGCGCGCGCACCGGGGCGGCTCGGGCGGGGCGGGGCCCTGGGCGGGGCCGGGCCCTGGGCGGAGCCGGCCCTGGGCGGAGCCGGGCCCTGGGCGGAGCCGCTTTGCCTGCGTCCGCACGGCTCGGCGGTGAGAGTGGGCGCGGGTCAGGGAGGCGCCCGGCCGAGCACCGGAGAAGGAGCGATCTGGGGGAGCTGCTGGGGCTCCAGCTTCCCGAGAGGGGCGATCCTTTCTTATCTCTTTATTTTCCCGGTGCGCGGCCTCCAGGAAGCGCGATGTCGAAGCCGCCTCCCAAACCAGTCAAACCAGGTAGGCGAGGGCGCCGGCCGCTGCGGGGCGCCGGCCCCGGGCTGGGCTCCGGGCGCGATCGGCGGTGGACGGGTGCGATGGCGGGTGCGCTTCTCTAGCGTGAGGCGCGGCGTGGAAGGACTGGCTGCCCGGACCCGCGCGGGTGCCCCGTCGCCCGGTGCAACCTTTGCTACCGGGTGGCGTGCTGGCCAGCGGCCGAACCCCTCCGGCCCCGCAGGGCACGGACCCGTCTTGACCAGACGAAGAAGCCGAGCCACCCAGCTAGGTCGGGACCCGGGCTCTGGCCACTTCCTCTTCGCTCGGTGTGTCACTGTCAAGTTAAGAGAGTTCTCGACCGGCCAGCGCGGACGGGAAGTGCGCGGCGGGGCGGGGCGGGGCCTGGGGGCGGAGCCTGGCGGGGCGGGGCCGGGCGGGGCGGGGCCTGGCGGGCCGGGGAGGGGCCTGGCGGGGCGGGGCCGGGCGGGGCGGGGCCGGGCGGCACTGGTGTGCAAGGCTCACACTCTCTGTCTCCGGTCCTGGGTGACCGATCTCTGCTAAGCTTTGGGGAGGGGAGGGGATACGTCCTCCCTGCGGTCCTCCTTGGCCCGATCGGTGCTGTTTGGATTCGTGGCCGCGATGCCAGGCATGCCTGTGTGTGGGGGGCTCGATGGGGGAACCGCGAGGTTGGCGTTCGTGAGCGTCCTGGGGTGTGGGTTTTGATCCTGCCGAGGCTGGAACTTAGTTCATCCACGTCGACCTGGAGAAGGTGATTGCGTGGCAAGAGGCGAGCCTGCGTCGGTGGCCAGTTTTTCTCGGGCTGGAGAATTGGACGCCTTGTCCAGCACCCCGGCTTTCCGAATTTTCCAGCTTTTCTCCCCAGTGCTGGGTCCTTGTACTGGAAGATAATGTGCCGGCCCCACAGGGGCCATCATTGTTCACCGGGGACTTCAGTCTTTGGTAGGCTGAGTTGCCGACACCAGCTCCGCTTTGAGCGGAGGAGGGAAGATCGCAGTTCAAATGCACACAGAGGAGGTGGCAGCTTTCCACACTCAGATGTAAATGAGGACCTCCAGTGCTCCACGGAGAGCCCCGTCGTTCTTTGGTAGATACTGGAGTCTTTTACTTTGAAGAATGGTCCAAGATGCTGGGTGTTGGTAGTTTGTCCTGTAATCTTAGCTGTTCCCGAGGCTGAGATTTGAGGATTGAGGTTCTAAGCAGGAAAGTCCTTGAAATTCTTATCTCCAATGAACAACAAGAAGCCAGAAATGGGGCTATGGCTCAAGTCATAGAGTTCCAGCCTTGAGTGATAAAAGCTAAGGACAGTGCCCAGCCCTGAGCTCAAGCCCAAGTACAGTCACTAAAAAGAAAAAAAATGTCCCAAGAATCTGTTCATGAGGTTATTTTCAGACACATTAAGTGAAGTTTGTGTTCCATCTAGAGGGACAGGGAGTCAGGTGGATGGGAATGTGTGTACCCCTGTGCCCTTAGGTGTGGCTTAAGAATTCTCTATTAGCTGTTTGGGGTACATTCCCTAAAACTATTTTTGTTGTCTCACCTCACTGCTTTCTCTTCTCTCTAGCAAGTCAGGAAACACGTGGTGAAAACATTTCTGCTCTTTGATTTGGACTCCATGCTAGTTTATAAAGGAGACCCAAACATAAATAAGGCTACCGCAGAAATCAGTCTGTTGAGGGTTAGAGATGTAGCTCAGCAGTAGAGTGCTCATGGGCGAGGCCTTTAGTTTGATCCTCAGCACAACTAAAACAAAATAAAACAAAACGACAACAAAACAAAAAAACCCAAGAAACTGATTTATGGTTGATTTAAGTGACTTACGGGGATTATTATTGGTGTCACCCAGACTTGAAATTGTGTTGGCTTGCTTGAAAACAGAAATGTCCAAAACAGAAGTGTCCTGTTACGGTACTTACTGGTCCACATGTACTTACTGTGTCCTGGGCATTGGCCTCGTCACTTTTACAGACTTTAACTGGTTCATTCCTCTCAAAAACTGTTGGAGGCCAGTAACATATTTTTTTGTTCCCATTTGCACAGGAGGGAAAACAAGACAAGACCAAGAAAGGTTATGTTTTTCTTTCTTTCTTTTTTTTTTTTTTATCTTAAGTCAGCAGCTGGGTGATGGGAGCGGTAGAACAGGTAGGATTGGAACTCGAGGGATCTGACTCCGGAATCAGGACTCTTAGTGGTGATGTCACACCTGCCCATGCTCTTGGTTGATCATGTATCTTATAGCTAGTGGGCAGGAAGTGGAAAGGGGCCTGTGGCCCTGAGGCAGTCTGGGAATGGTCATCTCCTCCTGCCCTGCAACTCCAGCTGCAACAGTGGTGCTGCCTTTTATTTCCTGTCCTATAGGCAAGTGATGTGGTTAGAAATAGCCAAGGCTTGGAATGGATGAGAGTATATTTGCTTTTTGGCTTGTTGCTTTATTTTTTTTAAACCCTCTTCCTCTCTAAAAGGCAACTAAAAATACAAATTATCTGATAGAAAAGGAGGGAGATTAGAATTGAGGGGAGGAAAGAAGGTCAGACGAAAGGGAAGAACAGAAAGATGAATCTAGGGGAAAGGTACAGGCCTGTGTGTCAACGAGTCCTACAAATTTCTGTAGGTGGACTATGGATTTGATTCTCAACTTCAAGCAGAAAGACGGATCCAAAATCCCTACTGCACCTAAGATTAAAATGTGTTATTTACTGAGAAGTAGAATTTCACAAGTACTGAGGTCTAAGACAACCTTTTCCCCTGGGGACTGGATTGGACATCATAAGAAATAGAAGAGGGAGAGCCAGGTGCCAGTGGCTCATGCCTGTCACCATAGCTACTAGGAGGCTGAGATCTGAGGATTGCAGCTCGAAGCCAGCCTGGGCAGGAAAGTCTGTGAGACTCTTATCTCCAGCTAATCACAGAAAAAGCCAGAAGTGGTGCTGTGGCTCATGTGATAAAAGCCTTGAGCAAATGTAGCCCAGGGATAGCACCCAGGCCCAGAGTTCAAGCCCTAGGACTGGCAAAAAAAAAAAGAAGAAGAAAAGAAAAAGAAAAGAAATATGATCACAAAGTACCATCACAGTGATCTCTCTCTCTCTCTCTCTCTCCCCTTCCTTCCTTTTCCTTCTTTCCTTCTTCCCTTCCCTTCCCTTCCTTTCCTTCCCTCCTTCCTTCCTTCCTTCCTTTTTTCTTTTTTCTGTAATGGGTCTTGAACTCAGGTCCTTATACTCTTGGTGATTTTTTTTTTAAACTCAAGGCTGGTTTTCTACCATGTCACACCTCAGCTTCTGACTTTTTCTGATTAATTTGGAGATAAGACTCGCACAGACTTTTCTGCCTGAGCTAGCTTTGATTAAGTCCTCAAATCTCAGCTTCCTGTGTAACTAGTCAGGGAGCTAGCAGCTAAGGATCTTACAAGGGTTTTTCTTATTCCATTTCCAGAGGGGAAAAAAACAACACTTCCGGCAAAAGAACACTGCGGAAATCAGTGTGCAATACTGCAAAGAAGGAGCTAGGTGAGAGGGGACAGAGGCCTTGCTGAACGATTTCAATAGCAAGGCGTACTAAGCTATGATGTGTGCTAGTGCATCTTTCTAGCTGACCAGCATGTTTAGCAAGGTGACCACTCCCAGAAGGAGGCCACCAGGCAAGTCCGGAACCGCTGCTGGAGGGAAAACTCAGCCATTTTTCTTGGCAACATCTGGGGGATCACAATTTGTTGGCTAGACCTTTCTTCATATGTGTACCTTATACTTTAGATCTTGTACTAGATACTGGAGTCTAAGGTAAAGTCAAATCGATTCTCATTCTTGAGTCCTAAGTCAATTTAGGGAGATTCAGCTAGCTACAGGTATTATCTTAGATTGTCCCATGTCTCCAACTGGATGACTGATCTCAATTCTGTTTAAAAAAAAATATTCTAAGCTGAATGCTGGTGGCTCATGACTGTCATCCTAGCTACTCAGGAGGCTGAGATCTGAGGAGTCTATGAGATTCTTATCTCCAATTAACCAACAGAAAACAGGAAGTGGCATTGTAGCTCAAAGTGGTAGAACATTAGCCTTGAGCTGAAGGGCTCAGAGATAGTGCCCAGGCCAGAGTTTGAGCCCCACAGTCGACATTTTATATATATATATATATATATACACATAAATAAAATATATATGTATATAAATAAATATATGTATATAAATACATATATATGTATATACTAGCTAAAATAAAAGACAATATGTTTTCTATGAGAAAGAAGTAGGGAAGGCTATTCAAGATTTGTCATTGAAACTCCTCCTCTAATTGTTATATGCGCCACTATGGAAACCCTACCCAGATGTGTTTCAGTTTCATGGTCTTTAACGAATTTTTCTTTTCTTTTTTAATGTTAGTCCTAGGGCTTGAACTCAGGGCCTGGGCGCTGTCCCTGAGATTTTTTTACTCCAGGCTAGTGCTCTGCCACTTGAGCAACAGCTTTATTTCCCGTTGTTGTTTTGTGTGTGTGTGTAGGTGTGTGTGTGTGTGTGTGTGTGTGTGTGTGTGTGTGTGAGTGCGTGTGTGTGCATGTGTGCGAGTGTGCTTAACAGACTTTCCTACCTGGGCTGGCTTTGGGCTGTGATACTTAAATCTCAGCCTCCTGAGTAGCTAGGATTACAGGTAATCGTGAGTGCATTGTTTATGGGATTTTCCTTACCTTTTTCTGAACGAGTTCAGAGTTCAGCTTCTCTGTTGTTTCCAGCTATTCTCAGGGAATTTGCACTTCGATTAAGGTGAATCTCTCAGGCTTGTCAAAATGTATGACAGAATTTTTGGCTGGGCACGTGTGGGTATATTCCTGTAATCCAGCCATATGGGGGATGCTGGGGTGGGGAATCCATGGCTTGACACTAGCCTACAGGGGGAAAAGGAGCTAGAGATGTTATCTGAAAAAGAACTAGAGCAAAAAGGAGGCTGGAGGTCTGGTTCAAGTACAAGGGCCTGTATCTAGCAAATGTAAGACTCAGCTTTCAGTACAGTCAAAAACAGGGAAAAGAATAAAACAATAAACAAACCCACCTCAACCCCCAGACTTCTTATCCTCACAGACTATCTTAAAGACTGTGTTCTCAGACCTTTTATAAAAATAGGCCTATGGACCTCAAACAGAATTAGACCTTAGAACCTCATTCTAGGACAGCTTGTTAACAATCCGCTGTGGTCAGAAACCTGGTGTCTAACCTTGGCCACGTCTTTCAAATGGCTTATCGATTTTGTGGTACAAGTGAAGCAACATAAATATTTTATGTAGCTTGTAAAAATAAATTCATGGAATTTAGGAGAAACAAATGGCAGTGTCCTGGGTTCTTTTGTGATTTGTAGTAAAAAGCATCGTAAAACTTCAAAGACATCACACATGAGCTGCATCTAAATATCAAAGAGGAAAAGGAGTCTTAAGCTACAGGGATTTCCATTATTGTTTAGCCTTCCTTCCCCCCAGTGAGTGAGTCAGGTGAGAGTGTGAGATTGGCTTTGAATACACAGATCTTATTTTTTCTCCTAGACTATGGATTAAAAGCAAGTCTGAAGAAAACACCCAGAAAAACCCACGATGATAATAATACTGACCTTGGTAGAAGTAGTTAACATTAATTTGTCCCTATTTGTCAGGTACTATGTGAAGCACTTTATGCCCTCTCTACACTTCAATGGCTCTGATGTCTCCATGATTTGGGCATATCTCTATTTTATGAATTGAAGTAATAGGTTAAATACACTACTTAAGATCTCAAAGCTAGTAGTGATTAATGTGCCCTTAAGCTTGCTAGGCTGGTGCTGGATCTCTAAACCATCCCTCTAGCCCCAGAAAGCAAGACTATTAAGTGTACACATCAACTCCTCTATAAAGATGCATCTCTGTATAAGCATATTTGTCCGTGTAAATAGCTGTGGTATTTAGCTTGCAGCCAGAGATAAGTGAGTCATTTACTCAATAAGTATATTATCCAGATATACTGACTGGTGTGACTGTTTTAGCTGCCTTTTTGTTTGTTCAGTATGAACATCTGTGGAAGTTTAAAAAAATGCAAAGGCACATTCTTGTTGGCATTGATTGAGGGAAAGTTTTGTAATTATATTTGTGCTTTTGTGTGTGTGTGTGTGTGTGTGTGTGTGTGTGTGTGTGTGTGTGTGTGTGTATGTGCCAGTACTAGAGCTTGAACTCAGGGCTTGAATGTTGTCCCTTAGCTTGTTTTACTCAAGACTGACACTCTACCATTTGAGCCACAGCTCTACTTCTGCTTTTTGGTGGTTAATTGTAGGTAAGAGTGTCACATACTTTGCTGACCAGGCTGGCTTTGAACCTGATCATCAGATCACAGCCTTCTGAGTAGCTAGGATTACAGGTGTGAGTCACCAGTGTCCAGTGCTTTTTTTCTCCTTCTTCTTCTTCTTCCTCTTCTTCCTTCTTCCTTCTTCCTTCTTCTTCCTCTTCCTCTTCCTCTTCCTCTTCCTCTTCCTCTTCCTCTTCTTCTTCTTCTTCTTCTTCTTCTTCTTCTTCTTCTTCTTCTTCTTCTTCTTCTTCTACTATTTGGAGGCCTGCTGTCTTCATGAGTCTGTGTAGTTTTGACTGAACTAACCATATCCTCACAGGTTCTTCGGGTAAGAATAATGGCTTTGAAATATTATAACAGAAACCATTCTCTCAGATAATTAGTATACCGAACTGGTGTGCCACACTGGAAATGTTTTCAACCTTTATTTTTCTGAAGAAGATAATAAGTACATCACCACATGTCTGCATTTAGGGTATAAATGTGAAGTTACCCAGCCAGCTGCCCACTAAAACCTGGACCTACTTGAGCTGAGATGTAAAGTAGGAGTTGCTGTGAGTAACATATGCCCAGCTACATTCCCTGTTTATTTATTTATTTATTGGGTCCGGTCGTGGGGCCTGAACTCTGGGCCTGGGCACTGTCCCTCAGCTCTTCAGCTCAAGGCTAGCGCTCTACTACTTGAGCCACAGCGCCACTTCCGGCTTTTTTCTTTTTGCTTATGTGGTGCTGAGGAATCGAACCCAGGGCCTCGAGCATGCAAGGCAAGCGCTCTACCACTGAGCCACCTTCCCAGCCCCTCCCTGTTTAAATAAATACATACATAGAACCTCAAGCAGAAAGCCTTGTGTTTTAGGATAGAGATCATAGGTCCAAGAGACTCACTGGAAGAAGAAGAGACCAATATATAAGAATGGAAAATAAACATCAGCTTTCAGATTAAGTTCTGATCCCAATTTACAAGTTAACTTGGTAAGGGTCCTTGATACATCCCTGGACCTATTTCTTTATCTTTTTCTAAGCCTGGTTCTAAAGTTACTAAATTACTCGACTAGCCTTTCATGGGGGTGCAAACATGGAGGAATAAAACATTTTCCTAAATCCAGATTTCTGTGACAAACGGGAGGAGGGGGCTGGAGGATGGAGGATGGGGTGGTGAGGGGGGGAAGGCGGGGAGGGGAGCATCATGTGCTGATATTTGGGTTGGACCTGATTTCACTGAGATCCTGGCCACCCAGGGCAATGTTTTTCACAGCTGACTGGAGAAAGAGAACATGGAGATAACCTGGCCAGGATAGGTCGGAGGTACTTTATTCACAAACTCTAATGAGGCCATCACAACAGGTGCCTGCTCATGAATAGCCACGGAGACCGTGGAAATCTTTATATCAACCCCAGGCCTCCGATGTAAGGTTTTTAGAAATTAATTCTCTTTGCAAGATGTCATTTGGCACCCTTATTTCTCGAGGGCTCCCCACTTGTTCCTTCCTGTCCCTTTTGGAGGTGACAGGTTAAAGCCATGGCTTCAAATTTAGACCTTGCTTTATTGAAATTGTAACATTGCATTCCAGGGAGCAGGGTCTTTCCTAAGAGAATTGTTTTGTGTTCATGTGAGTCTCATCAGAGAAAGCACCCTCCTCCCCCAACTCTGCCCCATCTCCCCATGCAGGAAATACCACTTACTTATTCCAAAAGGTTTCTGATATAACAACAGTTTTAAGGACATAGAATTATACTGGGAATAAGTTTTATGACCATTGTTTTATGCTTCATACAAAGATAATTTGACTCACGGTAGAATTATTTAACTTTCCATTAAATATCTTTAAAAAACAAAGGCAAAGTGCTGTAATTTGTTTGGACAGATGGCAAAGTATATCAGGGTATTTGAGTATTTGGGCAGTGGGTCTAGAAAGCAGATTTCTGTGATGGGTATGGTTCAGTGAGCCGATTTCTCTAATGTCCCTGCAAACAGAGAGGTTATTTTCACGGTCGCTCCATTCACTGGGGTGGACCTGGGGCTTAGAAAGGAACCAGTATTGTTCCTAGAAGTTTAAGGGCAAAGCTCAGGGTCCATCCCTTCCAGCACGTCTCCCTGCTCATAACAAGACTTGTGGCTCATGCTTGTAATCTTCTCTACTCAGGAGGCTCTGAGATCTGTGGATCATGGTTCAAAGCTAGCCCAGGCAGGAAAGTCCATGAGATTCTTATCTCTAATTAACCACCAGAAAACTGGAAGTGGAGCTGTAGCTCAAAGTAGCTTTGTGCAAAAGAGCTCAGAGACAACACCCAGGCCTAGAGTTCAAGTTCCATGACTGACAAAAAAAAAATCCTTTGAGTGTCCACAAGAGAATTTAGTATTTTTTTTTTTTTGGTTTGTATTTTAAAATAACTTATAGCCAAGTACTTGTTTATCCTAGCTACCCAGAAGCTTAAATCCAGGGGATTACATTTTTGAGCCAGTCGGGAGGGAAAAGTTTGCAAGACTTCATCTCTAAATTAACTGGCAAAAAGCTGGGCTAGGGTTTTGGCTTAAGTGATAGAGCACCAGCAAAGCAAGCAAGCAAGCTGTACAAGTATGAGGCCCTGAATTTAAACCTGAACACCAGCAGAAAACTTTCAGAACCCAGCCTGTAAGGCAAGTGCTGTCTCCAGTGCACAAGACCTTAAGCCATGGAGTAGCCCAGGGATAAGGCACTTCAAGTAAATTTCTGACCCTTTTGGTAGTCAGTACAGAAAGGGTCTGTGATTTTCCCCTGTTATAATTACAGTCCCTAGAAAACCACAGCTGTGGTATTCTGTCATTTTCTGGGGAAAGTCTAAAGGATTCTGTTCCCTTGAGAATCCATCCATTTCTCCCTAGATCTGAGCTCATTTGGGAAAGAACCATGGCATTTCTGCAGGTTAAGATTCTCCCCTGGCCTTTTTGGCAGCCTCCTCGATTCCCTGGGACTTTCCAGACTCTCCCACTTCTGGGTACTCTCTCCTTCCCATAAATAATCTTGACTTTTAGAGCCAGGGCAATGGGAAGATGCCACCTGGGCATCTTTTGCTGGGCAGCCAGGGCTGAGTGGGTAGGCGGATGCCAGGGCTGGCCCTGGAGTGGAATGGTGGGTGGAAGTGTCTTCAGATACATGTTCAAGGTCACCTTTTATGATAAAAACGTGGCCTGGAGAAACATAATCTAAGCCTTTGAAGTTAGGGCTGTGGAGACTTGAGACAGGATGTGATTGGAGAAACAAAATCTGGCTTCAAGGTTATTGTGTTAAGGAGGCGTTGATCTTGGAAGAAATGAATGAATGTCTTGGACATCTTGCTCATTTCTTGCAGATGGCTTCTCGGAACCAACTTCTCCCTTCTTTTGATTTTGTTGTGGGTTCTCTTGGACGTATTGTCTAAGTAAAAAACAATAGAGGAAAAAGAACAAACTACACACAGGGTTTGATAAGAACCTCTTGTTTCCATAAATTGGAGTTCATGTTGATATGCTTCATTATGTATAGTCCTATGCACTAAGCAGTTGGGTTGTTGAGAACCCCTGTTAAGAATATCATATTCAAAACAACAACAAAAGAAAAGCTGGGCACCGGTGGCTCACACCTGTAATCCTAGCTATTCAGGAGTCTGAGATCGGAGGATCACGGTTCAAAGCCAGTCCGGATAGGAAAGCCCATGAGACTCTTATCTCCAATAAACCACCAGAAAACCAGAAATGGTCCTGTGGCTCAAGTGGTAGAGGGCTAGCCTAGCTGAAGAGCACAGGGACAGTGCCCAGGCCCAGAGTTCAAGCCCCACAACCAACAAAAACAACAACAAAACAACAACAACAGCAAGCGTATCATATACATAGTCTAGTTCTTACAAATGAGGGAGATCATGCGATCTACTTTTCTTTGAGCCTGGCTTACTTCACTTAATACAATTTTTTCCCAAGTCTTTTTCATTTCCTAACAAATGGGGCAATGCCATTCTTTCTGATGGAGGCACAGAATTCCATTGTGTATATATACCACATTTTCTTGATCCATTCATCTACTGAGGGGCATCTGGGTTGGTTCCATATCTTAGCTATGGTAAAAAATGCTGTGATGAACATCATCGTATGGGTGGCTTTAGTGTGGCCTTGTCACACTCACAATTAAAAAAAAGGAGTTTAAGAAATTTCTAGTGTATTTGCACCCCATGACCCACGGTCGAATCTTTCACCATTTTCTACCCCAGACAGTGACTGAGGCTTCTAGATCTCATACCTGACCTTCAGCCTCTCTGTTGTGTCTTTCTACTCCTATCTTTTTTGGGGGAAAAGTGCTGGTACTAGGTTTAAACTCAGTTTGCTCCACTTGCTTACTCAGTTGGTGTCCTTCTTCAATGCCTCCCGTTCAGCTTTTGCTGGTTATTTTTGATATGGATTCTAGTAGGCTTTCTGCCTGGGATGACTTCAATCCTCAGCCCTCTAGCTCTGAGCTTCCTGGGTTGATAGGATCACAGTTGTGAGTCACAAATGCCTATCTCTACTGTTTTGGTTCTAGAACTGCCTACCATGCACCTTTTTGCAACAGTATTGTACCTCTTTGCAAGAGTACCTACTGTGTTAGGTCTCCTCACTGTGTTTACTAACTAAGGCTGGACTTCTGTTTGTTTGGGGCATGGAAGATGCTTCTCTATGCATCTTTTTCCCACTGAAATTCAAGAGAAAAAGATATAAAAGGAAGCTCATTAGTCAATACTCTGGTGGTAAATAAAATGCTAGTCACTTCTAAGTGTCCTTAATGGAGCATTAAAGGAGAATACACTTTATTAGATGTGCATGGAATTTTTATTCTTGTAGACAATTTAGAAGATAAAGAAGAAAATAAATGTGACTCAGAGGTCTACCACCCAGAGATTACTGTGAACAAGTTGGTATTTTTCTCGCAGGTTTTCTTGGATGTATGTTTTTGTTTCATGTGGCTGATTATATGGATATTAGCTCCAGCCTTTTTGTGTAGTAGCAACATGTAAGTATATTTCTAAGAGCTACTTTTTAGGAAACACGGATACACCTTTGGGGAAAAAAACATCATTATGATAACCTGTATCTCAGCGTACGTATACATTTCCACACTTTGTTTTTCCCTCTATGCATAATTCTGTAGTCATTATACTAGATTTTTAAGAAATGACAGATTTAGGGTTAAGCAATAGAGCACCTGTCTAGCAAACATGAAGCTTTTAAGTTCAAACCTTAGTACTTGCAAAACAAAGCAAAACATATGGTAACTTTAAATTTTCTCTCTCTCTTCTTTCTCTCTCTCATGCATGTGTGTGTGTGTGTGTGTGTGTGTGTGTGTGTGTGTGTGTGCGCGCATGCGTGCATGTGTGTGTGCATGAGCTTGTGTACCTGTAGGAATTACACTCAGGACCTCATGCTCTCAATTGGCTTTTCCACTCAAGGCCGGTGTGCTACCACATGATCCACACCTTCACTTCCAGGTGTTTGGTGGTTAACTGGAGATAAAGTCTCAGATGTTATGCTCTACTTGTTTGATAGAAACATCAAGATTTTTCTGCTGGGATGTTGTGGTGATAAATTCTCTCATTTGCAGAACTGGTTAGTCCAATAATGTCAAAGATAACAAAAAACAAGCTGTAACTAATGTAAAAATTCATAGCAATTAACAATAGTTGACATTTATGGGCACAAACCCTCTGTCCGGACCTACACCTATTATTCCCCATGGATGGATGCATTTCCAGCTTTGAAAACCTGGAAACCCAGGTAGTTCCTGCCATCCAGTCTGAGGCTGCTGAAGTTGGGGCCTCAGAGTTAGCCCCCTTCAAGTTGTGTGGACCAGACTGCTTTACCCTTCGTTGTAAAATTGGGCTAATTAAGGATTTACATCCTTGCATTCTTGGGTGGATGAAGTACACTGCTGTAAGTTAGTGCTTTTTGTGGTGTCTGGCCTTTGGTAAATGTCTTGGAAATGTGAGCTCAGATAGGTAATTGGGTTTTGGATGAAAGAACCGAATCTTCGGGAATTATCTGTCTGTAATTCTGGCTCTGTAGAGTTCAGTTATGATTTTCTTCTCTAGCCAATCATTTCATACAGGAGGAGTTCCAGCCCAGGTGGGTTTTGGGGGTGTTGAAGAGGCCTTTTTAGAGCTACAGCTCCTCCAGCCATGGTATATTGGTCCTTTTGTCTGATTTGTTACTTCTGGGGGAAAAGGGACCACCAGGGGGAAGTTGTTCTGTTCAAAGGCAGATAGTAAATATTTTCATCTTGGTGGGTCACGCAAAGCCTGTCACTTTAAGTCTGCGGCCCAGACAATACGCAGATCAAAGACTGTTTTCTAAGCAAGCTTTACTCAGAGCTACCACAGTTGAAATTTCATATCATTTTCACATGCCATGAAATAACTCGGTCATCTCTCGCTCTATCGCACTTCACTTATTGTGGTTTCACTGTATCGTGGGTTTTGAAAAAAAATTCCTTATTGCTACTTGAAGGATTTTCACCTATCCCGGGGTGTCTGGACTGTCCTCCCGTGACAGATGAGGGACTCACTGTATTTTCTCTCCAACTGTTTAAAAATATGAAATTCATGGGCCATACATTTCCAACCTTGCTGTCATGGGTCATACTGCAGACTTAATCTACCTTTTGTAGAAGATGCTTGACCACTAATTTTGTTTGTGCTGTTTTGCTTTTTAATTCCCAGGCCTGCAAAAGCTTTCTTCTGTGCTTAAGTCTTTAGGGGCTGCTCCTCTCTTTTTCTATTATTTAGTCAGTGAAGATATAGTTGGCAAAGGGCGTGCCATTGGAATATTTGAATTCTACTCTTTGAGACTTTTACGTGCTAGGGGAAAGGAATAAAAATAACCAGCAGGCATGATCCTTCAAGATGTAAAAGCAACCCAGTTTGCTAAAAGACATGGCAAAGGATAAGCAAATAAAAAAAATGGATTAGAAAGGCACACTGTTAATAACAGAACCCTCTTGTCAGAAAACACATAGCTACTGTTTAAGAAGTCTGCCGTTCATTCCTGCAGCTGAAATCAAAATACATTTCAAATTCTTTCCTTTTTTTTTTTCCTTTCCTATTTTTTTTGATTGCATAAAGAGGCAATAGCTACTGTTTGACTAAGGAGGAATAAAAATGCCATGTCCTTTGTGTTTTCTTCTACTGGCAAATATCTACTTAACTTGCTTTAATTAACTCAAAATACGTGATGAGAAATTTGTTATATTATTCATCACAGCTCTTGGATAGTAGTGCCATTCCCCAAATCATGTGGTCTTGTTTTTCTTTCCAAAGAGTACAGCCTCTTTCTCTTTTCAAGAGCAGTGGGCTTTTGTGGAATGATACAGGGAAGTTTGAGCCAACCACGCCAGTTTTGAGCTAATCACTTCATTTATGGCCGCTGGGATCCTTCCACAAAGACCAGGGGAGGGCTCTGTGGACCTAACAGAGCACAGCTGTTTCCTTTCGCCCCGGGAAGCCAAAGGATGGCCTTGACTCTTGGATGCCTCTGCATAGACTTCTTCTGTTTGACTTGGAGCAGAAAACATCCTGTTTCATGTGCGTTTAACGGGGTAAATACGTCTCACAGAAGTCACAGTTAGTACTTTCACTTAGAGCTGAGAATTTTCCTCAGGTCATGACACTTTTTTCTTTTTGGCGGTGGTTGTTCATTTTCCACCATTTACTCTCGTTATAAAAAAATAATTCAACTCTTCTTGTCAAACAAAACCAAACTAGTACATTTTTGGACACATACATCACATTTTTCTAGCTTTAGCCCACCCCCACCCCACCAAAGGAGACCAAAGGTGTGTGTGTGCACACCCCTACACCAAGACAATGCAACAACTCTCCCTGACCACATTCACAGAAAATAACACCAGGATACACTGCAAAACAGAAGGCGTCATCGGCTCTGTGTCTGGAGGGTTCCTCCCATTGTCTTGTACCAGGTGAGTGACTATCAAAACCAACGCTTTGTCAGATCTGGGGATAGAATAGGAACTGGAATTTTCCCAGCAGTATGTTCTTAGAGTAAGCACCCTTGGAGTAGAAAGTCTTTTCAATCAAGGTTGTCTCTTCACCTAGGCAGTCCTTGTCTACTTGGGCTCTGCTCTTCAAACAACTGACCAGATGTCCCTTCAACAGAATGTTTGGTTTCCCCTTAAAAATTAAAGGAAGGACTGGGCACCGGTGGCTCACACCTGTCATCCTAGCTACTCAGGAGGCTGAGATCTGAGGATCACAGTTCAAAGCCAACCCCTGGCAGGAAAGTGAGACTCTTATTGCCAATAAACCACCAGAAAACTGGAAATGGTGCTGTGGCTCAAGTGGTAGAGCTGTTTGCCGTGAGCTGAAGAGCTCAGGGACAGCACCCAGGCCCAGAGTTCAAGCCCCACAACTGATTCCCCCCCCCCCCCCCCCCCCCCCCCCCCGCCAAAAAAAAATTCAACTGAAACAGTTGGTGCCTTACATGCAGAAGAGCATTCTAGAGAAAAATCCTCTTTGCTTTAGACCTACCTAACTGCATAGGCTTTGTAAAAAGACATTTTATTAGGCCTGGATAAAGAAGCCCACATAATGAAAAGCCCCCTAAAAAAAAAAAGAGCATGTTTAAAACAAAGTCTGTGGCAAAGAAACAGAAGAATAAAATAGTGGCAGTGGCCAATAGAAATTAATATAATGCATACATCTAAATATGGTTGGGGTAATTATTCAAATATAATTTAAAATAAATCCCAACTTCTAAATAAAACCTTTAAACTTAAAAATAATTGTCATGTACTACTGTCTGAATTCAAATACCTTCAGAATAAATGATTTTGGCATCATTTATCCAATTAGAACATTGCTCAAATGAAGGAAAGATCTCAAAATTTCTCCCTAGAAATGAGTCAGCCCTAACTAGACAGGTTTCTAGGATCATGAGACTTTTTTTTTTTTTTGCATGCCAACAGGATATACATTAAGAAGATCAATTAAGAAGATTTCATTCTCTTAGACAAATATGAGAAACATATGTATATAGTAAAATTCATGTATCTCACAATTCTCCCTTGATCACATAACCTTTTTTTTTTTTTCTGAGAACTCTATAATTGGTTGTAGCTATCTGGTTTTGAGAAAGAGGAGAAAATATTGATTTTTGATATATTAACTACATTTTGAAATTCATAAAATAGAAGAATATCACTTACTTTTTATAGAATTCTTTTTTTTTTTTTTTTGTCGGTCGTGGGGCTTGAACTCTGGGCCTGGGCGTTTTCCCTCAGCTCTTCAACTCAAGGCGAGCGCTCTACCACTTGAGCTACAGCGCCACTTCCCTTTTTATAGAATTCTGTCTGTAGCAAACTCTGAATTTGGTCAGACAATTAGAGCAAGGATTTCTTAAGTTTTTGTATGAGTGCCAGTATTGGGACTTGAATTCAGGGCCTGGCTGCTGTTTCTTACCTTTGTTGCTCAAGGTTAGTAGTATTCTACCTTTGAACTGTGATCCTCAGAGGTCAACCTTCAGAACAGCTAGGATTACAAATAATTTTTTTTTTTTTTTTTTTTTTTCCGGTCGTGGGGCCTGAACTCTGGGCCTGGGCACTGTCCCTCAGCTCTTCAGCTCAAGGCTAGTGCTCTACCACTTGAGCCACAGCGCCACTTCCGGCTTTTTTCTTTTTGCTTATGTGGTGCTGGGGAATCGAACCCAGGGCCTCATGCATGCAAGGCAAGTGCTCTACCACTGAGCCACTTTCCCAGCCCTACAAGTAATTTTTTTAGACCTTGACCTTTAGTAAGGTACTTTACTTGACCTGATACATTAAAAAAATCACACAAATACACATATACACAGGATCATGGGGATATACCATGAAATTCACCTTAGCCTTACATTTCTTTCAGAATCTGCCATCAACTTTGGCTATCTGGCCAAGTAAAGTTGTGCCCACTTCAGTGTTATATCTATTACATCGTGACTGCATTAGCAGGGATTCTAGATTATACAGGCAACTCTCATGCCTAATCATAGAAGCTGCAGGAATAATGAAAATAAGGCATACCACTTGGATTTTTTGTTACCTTAATATTCATTTTGGAAAAGGAGTGTTGTAAATAATTTATCCCAAAGGTATGCTTTATATGTTTTGTGATTCATAGCTTATCCTTTATTTATTGAAATTCTCTCAATCAAAAGCATCAGAGTGTATTTACTACTGGATGATAAAACTATTAAAATTAATGATACTTAGGAGGCTGTGAATTTTCAGTCTGAAAATCATTTAAGGACTAAACACATATTTGGAATTTTGTAAACACATTGGATTTCAAAATCCAGTACTCATTTTTTTATTTATTTGTCGGTTGTGGGGTTGAACTCAGGGCTTAGGCACTGTCCCAAAGCAATTTTTCTCAAGGCTAGCACTCTACAACTTTGAGCCACAGCACCACTTTCTCTTTTCTGGTGGTTCATTGGAGATAAGAGACTCACAGACTTTCCTACCTGAGCTGGCTTCGAACCATGAGCCTCAGATCTTGGCCTCCTGAATAGCTAGGATTACAGGCGTGAGTCACCAGCGCCTGGCAAAACCCAATATCTTTTTTATAAGTGCCCTGAAGAAAACTGGGTATATAAGGATCGTATCTCACCACAGTAAAGGCTTTGTACAGCAGACTTATGGCTACCATTACATCAAATAGGGAGAAAGAACCAAAAGCATTTCCCCTAAAATTAGGAAGGAGACACGATCATCACTTATTCAGTATAGTTGTTCAGTTCTGAACCAGAGCAGTAAGGCAAGAGAAAGAATTAAGAGATAAGATTGGAACTGAAAAATAAAAAAAACAAATTGTCCAGGTATCAGGTATGATGAACATGTATGATGAACAAAGTTTCAGGATACAAAATCAATACACAGAAATCTGTAACTTTCCTACACACCAATAATAAATTTACTGGAAAAGAAGTCAGGAAGGCAATCCCATTTACAACTTTGAAAAAAATGTAAAATACTCCTAATACCTAAATGAGATGTTAAATACTTCCAAAATGAAAACTATCAAGCACTAAAGAGAGAAATTATAGAAGATGAACCCATCTCCCATTGATCCTAAGTCAGCAGAATTAATACTACTAAATGGCCATATTACCAAGGGTAATCTTCCAGAGAATATCAAAATTGTAATTGACATTGTTCATAGAAAAAGTCAAAAAGCAATGCAAAAATTCATCTAGAAACACAGAAGGACCCCAAAATAGCTAAAGCAATCAAGCAAAAGAGGAATGAATGCTAAGCTGGGTGAAGACATGCATTCCTGTAATACCGTTTCTTAGGTGGCTGAGTGAGGCAGGAAGAAGAATTTGAGGTCAGCTTGGGCAACATAACAACACCCTGTTTCAACAGAACAAAACCAACATGAATAATGCTGGATCTGTCATAATAACATGAGTTCAGATTATATTATAGGACCATAAAACAGACACATAGACCAATGGAATAGAATAGAGGATCCGGAAATAAAACACCACAGCCATAACCGTCTGATTTCTCACAAAGGTGCCAGAAACATACATTGGGAAAAAGACTGCCTCTTCAAAACTGGTTCTGGTAAAACTGGGTGTGTACATGTAGAAGACTGAAACTTGACCCTCATTAAGATCAATGATCTTAGTGTAAGACCTGAAAGGTTGCAATGACTAGGAGAAAACAAGGGAAACAGTTCAAGATCTAGGAGTAGGCAGTGACTTCCTGAATAGGACTCTAATAGCCCAGGAAACAAGAGCTTGGCAAAAGAAATAATTGAGTGTAAAGATAGTCCACAGAATGGGAGAAGAATCTTTGTCAGATATTCATCTAATAGGGGATTAATATGCAGACTATAGAAAGGATTCACCACATTAAGTGACAAAAGAAAATTCCATTGACAAATGGGACTGAACCAGTGGAATCGAACAGATACTTTCAACAAAGATATGAAAAAATATTCAGCCTTTCTAGCCATCAAAGGATGCAAATGAGAACTACTTGGAGTCAGCTGCAGGTGGCTCACCGCCTGTAATCTTAGCTACTCAGGAGTTTTAGATGTGAGGATGCCGTTCAAAGCCAGCCCAGGCTGGAAAGTCTCTAAGACTCTTATCTTCAATAAACTACCAAAAAGCCAGAAGTGGAGCTGTGGCTCTAGTGGTAGAATACTAGCCATGGACAGTGCCCGAGCCCTGAGTTCAAGCCCAAGGATCAGCATAAAAAACCCCTCAAAACTGCATTGAGATTCTTTCTCAGTGTAATCAGAATGACTATCTTCAAGAAAACAAATGCTGACTAGGTTGTAGCAGAAGGGGAAGGAATCCTTTTTAGTAGGAACATAGTTTATTCTAGCCACTAGGGAAGTCAGTGTGAGGTTCCTCAAAAGAGTAGAAATAGAGCTTCCTAATCATAGAGTGACACCATTTTTGGGCATTTGCCTAAAGGAACAAAGTGAACTTCCCACAGAGATACCTAGGCACCTCAGCACTATTCACAACGGGAATCAGCCTAGGTGCCTTGAATGGAGCGTTATTCAGCCCTGACGTTATATCATTTTCAGGAAAATGGATGAGACTAGAGATGGTCATGGTTAATAAAATAAGCTAGAACAAGACAAATGTTGTTCTCTTGGAGTGAGGGAAGGCCATGAAGGTAAAGGGGGACTCAGAAACACTGAAGGAAAAGGAAAGTGGGTGGGAGATACGGAAGGGCAGAGAGCCAGTGAATACGATCAAAGTACGTGTTAGGTAGGTGCAGATATATCCCCATGAGACTGTATTGCGAAGAAGAAAAGCAAAACAAACAGGTATAGATTGAGAATGTATGTTGACTTCGCTTGTTCATGAAGACATGTTGAGAAGCTGTTGTAATCTCTGTGGGATTGACTACCTCCTGTGAAGTCACCTGATAGTCATTAAGCCCATCTTCTCTCAGGAGGTGAGGAAATATGCTTTGACCTACTTAGGTTACATAGAAAGGAAAGTTTATATATTCTTGCAACATTACCACAGGCAGTAGCCTGTGCTTTCCCACCAATTATTCTTTTCCTATTAAAAAATATCTTTAGCTAGTTGTACAAAGGAGGTGCCATGTAACAAAGCAGATTATGAATACATCGCTTCTGGTTCAGTGTCATCCCTCTCAACATTCTTACCCTCCATTGATCCACCCCTTCTCTTATTATTGTTTTTTTTAATCTTGTGGTATATACAATGAATTCTTGACTGCGTTCTCGCTTTCCTACTTCAGTGGTCTACCCTTCTCCCCTTGGCCCTGGCCCTTATTGGATGTATCCATTTCCTGGTGTTGATTTTGGTGGACTTTGACCTAGTCTATTATACTCGAGCTAATTCATTTGTAACCATTTTCATAAGGCCTGACCCAGTGGGTTTACTCAGATTTTTCTTCAGAGAGAGCTTGAGTTTAGTTTTGCGAAAGTCCAATCAAGCTTCATGCAATCGTGGTTCTTTGCTCTTTTATTTCTTTTTCTTTTTGGTTGGTCCTGGGGCTTGAACTCAGCCTGGGCTCTGTCCCTGAGCTTCATTTGTTCAAGGCTAGCACTCTACCACTTGAGCCACAGCACCACTTCAGAAACAGAAATTTCTCTTACCCTGTGCCGGTGAAAAGTCCCACATCCCCTCCTCCACTTTCCCCCTGTCTTCATGCTTGAGCTCAGGATCCATGCATGAAAGTACCGCAGCCATGGTGGGCTTGCCCCTTCTCTAGAGGGGCCTGCTAGGGTTGGAGAGGAAAAGGAAGAGCTGAGAGCTGGGCTGGGACCTGCTGCTCCTGTCCTGCCAATTTGCTTATCTAGCTATGTCAGGAGACCAGCCCTGCTTAAATCTTCCTATGGTACTGTTCACAGGATGCCTGTTGATCTACCTGCAGCATCGCACCAAAGGTTGGGCCTCTTTCCAGCTTTCACTCAAGTGCTTTCCAGGGTGGTTTGAGGTCTTTTTCAAGGTCTCCTCAGCTCCCCGTTCTCTAGTTACATAAATTCGGCAAGAAAAAGACCAAGTTGGAATATCCCTGAGAAGTAAAAGAAGGCAGCCAGGCACCCGATGGCTCACTCCTGTAATCTTGGCTACTCAGGAGTCTGAGATCTGAGGATCCTGGTTCAAAACCAACTCAGGCAGGAAAGTAGTGGGACTCTTTTCTCCAGATAATCACCAAAAAAAGCTAGAAGTGGAGCTGTGGTAGAAGGCTAGCCCAGAGCAAAAAAATCTCAATGGCAGCACCCAGAATCAGCTTCACCAACACAACAACAACAACAACAACAATAAACAACAAGAAGGCATCTTCTCATTCAGCCCCCTTGCTGGCACAACAGCACAATCGCTTTTTGTTTTTGTTTTTGGTGTTGACACTGTGGTTTGAACTCAGAGCCTGAGTGGCTGTCCTTTAGCTTTCTCCCCTCAAGGCTGGTGCTCTACCACATCTGGCTTTTCGGTGGTTAATGGGAGATGGATTTCATGGACTCTTCTGCCTCCTCCAACTTCGATCTGTGATCCTCAGATCTCAGGCTTCTGAGTAGCTAGGATTACGGGCTTGGACCAACAATGCATCATAGCTAATGGCACAACTGTTCTACATTTAAAGCAAGTCAGAATTGACCTCGGTGCCTGTTCTCGGTGCTCTCTGTGATGTCCCAGGAAGATCATATAGACACACAGCACTACAGAACGTTGCTCAAAGCCAAAGGACCCGTGATGTAAAAAAATGATGAGTGAATTATGTATTATTAAATGGTTGTTTTCCTGAAAGAAAAGCCAGGAATGTTCAGCTCTAAGTCTAGAAATCTGTTTTTCTGTTTTATGCATTTCTTTCATATCCTCTGGCTCTTTCTACTGTTTCTTTGATTTTTAGTTGTTTCAGGTTTGAGAACAGAATAATTAAGGCCCTGAACTTTGGTCCCCTGGGGATTTAAAGGGATCTACAAAAGGTTAATTTCCCAATATTTAACATAAGTATGACTATATATATAAATACGCATTTTTTTCTTGCAGAGTGACACGAATAAAATGGTCTTGTGTATAACAGCCTAAGGAATTGCCTGCTGTTCAATGTTTTTCTTTTGTTGTTGTTGTTGTTGTTGTTGTTATTATTTTGTGCCAGTCCTGGGGCTTGACGTCAGGCCCTGGGTGCTGTCCCTGAACTTCTTTTGCTCAAGACTAGCCCTCTACCACTTGAGCCACAGCACCACTTCCAGTCTTTTCTGTTTCTGTGGTACTGAGGAATTGAACCCAAGGCTTCATGCATGCTAGGCAAGTGTTCTACCACCAAGCCACCTCCCCAGTTTTTTTATTATTATTTTAAAGTAATTGTATAAAGGAGTTTATGAGGACAGTGTATCTTGATGAGTGTCAGTCCTTTCTATTGTTCACTTTCAATCTTTCACAATATTTATTTTATAAGTGAAAATGCAAAACTATGCCCCCCTTCCTTTCTGGTCTATGAAAATTTTAAATGAAAGCATCACAAGAGATACGGTTATAAAAATCAGTGGTTTAGCCGCACTCTATGTCTTTGTTTTGAGGTTCTTTAATTTTTATTGAATTTTACTTGACATTGGATCTTGTTTCCAAAATGAGCCCACGCATCTCATCGTTGTCGCGCCCACTAGGAAGTTTTGTTACTGTGAATTTTGGTCACAGGTGGATTGCTATTTTGTGTGACTATGCTTGGGAAAATATGAAGTCATCAAGAGAACTAATCTTCTGCAGCAGAGACACAATGGAGTCCGCAGAAAGTATTTCTCCTGGCAGCTCCTCCTTCTGTTTGATGTTATCATTCTCCAGATGGGTTGTGGGTGTGTGTGGGTAAAAAAAAAAAAAAAATCTGTGAACCCAAACCTTTTTATTTCCACTTTTCCTTCTGCTTGTGACCCTTCCCTCCCCTTCCCGAAGCGGATAGACATGGCTCCGGAATTCTCATGACAAAGTACTCTCTGGAAAACGTACCAAGCTGTAGGCTGTGAGCTGCGCCCTGCTTTAAGATGCTGAGAGGAGGAAGGGTTTTTATTCCCCAGTGAAGTGTTGTTGCTGTTTCCATAGGTTATGAAAATTAGACAGGATCAGTGCAATGAATGTAAACAGTATGGTAATGTGGAATGTGGAGGCCTGTAAATGCTAGCTGATCAAGGTCTGGAGTGCAGTGTGTGTGTGTGTGTGTGTGTGTGTGTTTGTATAGGTAGTAATGGAAATTTTGTAGACTGTTACCAGTGTCTGTTAACTGACTGTAGAATCCTTTTCTTTTTGACAAGTAAAAATACTGTAATTTATGGTGTACAACATGATGCTTGATCTATGTATGCTTTGTACAATGACTATATCAAACTAACCTATTCTGATATACTTGCCATTTGTAAGGACACTCTGTGTATGTGTGTGTGTGTGCACATTTGCACCAGAATGCCAGTACTGGGGCTTGAACTCAGGGCCTTGACATCCTGCTTGACATTTTTTGCTCAAGACTGGTATTCTACCACTTGAGCCACACCTCTATTCCTACCGTTTTGCTGGTTAAAGCCTTTCAGATTTATCTGCCTGGGTTGGCTTAGAACCAGGATCTTCAGGTCTCAACCTCCTGAGGAGCGAGGCTTACAGGTATGAGCCAGCAGTGCCCAGCTTGATGAGAACACTTAATATCCACCCTCAATGTGTACTGATGTTTGAGTGGGTCCTTACTCATTTAGCAAATGTGTTTATCTTGGGCACTGGGAGGCACTGGGAAATTGAGCAAGTTGGGGTTCAGGTACTCCAATGAGACAGGCTTGAAAATAAAGCGTTGCTTGTAGAACAGAGAACAGCTCTTGTGGAGTTCTCTTTGCTTGGTTATTTTATCCTCTTCTCTGGAGACTTCATGAAATCACAGTTTCTTCAACAGATTCTTTGATTTATTTCTCCATGGTATTTTACTTTCTTTTGGAAAAGATAAAATTCTAACTGATTGACATAAAAAATTTCAAGCAATGTGAATTGCTGCAAGTGTTTTTGTTGATGTGTGTGTGTGTGTGTGTTTGTGTGTGTTGGTTCCAGTCCTAGGGCTTGAACTAAGGGCCTGGGTACTGACTCTGAGCTTTTATTTTGTTGTTGGTTATGGGATTGAACTCAGGGCACAGACACTCTCCCTGAGATTGTTGCTCAAGGCTAGTGCTTTACCATATTGAGTCACAGCGCCACTTCTGGTTTTCTGTTGGTTAATGAGAGATAAGAGTCTTGAGGAATTTCCTGCCCAAACTGGCTTTGAACCATGATCCTCAGATCTCTGTCCCGAGTAGCTAGGATTACAGGCGTGAGCTGACTCTGAGCTTTTTTGCTTAAGACTAGTGCTCTACCACTTGAGTCACATCTCCACTCTGGCTTTTTGGTGGTTTATCAGAGATAGGAGGCTCACAGACTTCACTGCCCAAGCTGGCTTTGAACCATGGTCCTCAGATTTCAGCCTCCTGGTTAGATAGGGTTACAGGTGCGAGCCATTGGTGCCCAGCTCATGTTTGTATTTTTAAATTTGGATATTAGTATTAGAAGCACCCACTCTATCTACAAAGAAGACACCTATAAATAAGGATGTACCTTTTGCTGTTAGGAATAAAGTTACCCCAGTGATGTATGCTTCCTCTGACATTCATTTAACAAAGTACATCCTAGGTAGAAAACACATTTCATTTGCAACACTCTTTCAAGGGCTTTTAGTGAGGGAATTTTGATGGAGATAATGGATAATACAATTTAGAACAAAATGAGAAGTGAAAGAGTTGATCAGATATTCTTTTTCTTTCCTTTTAGGACAAGTCAAAGTCTTCAGGGCTCTGTATACCTTTGAACCCAGAACTGTAAGTATTCTGTTTTTGTAACTTTTATGTTGGCATAACAAAGTCAGGCGATTTTAGGTAGATTCTTACACTGGTGTCACTGGCCTGCCATTTCTTGGATAGAAGTTCGGTGAGGTCACAGGAATGAGCGTTTCCTCACTTCCCACTGCTGGCCCTAGATGCGCATGCCCAGCCCCCAGGTTGTATGTCCTGTGATCTGGATGCGCATGCTCAGCCCCCAGGTTGTATGTCCTGTGATCTGGATGCGCATGCTCAGCCCCCGGGGGGGTTGTATGTCCTGTGATCTGGATGCGCATGCTCAGCCCCCAGGTTGTAGGTCCTGTGATCTGGATGCGCATGCTCAGCCCCCGGTTGATCCGTATGTCCTGTGATCTGGATGCGCATGCTCAGCCCCCGGGTTGTATGTCCTGTGATCTGGATGCGCATGCTCAGCCCCCGGGTTGTATGTCCTGTGATCTGGATGCGCATGCTCAGCCCCCGGGTTGTATGTCCTGTGATCTGGATGCGCATGCTCAGCCCCCGGGTTGTATGTCCTGTGATCTGGATGCGCATGCTCAGCCCCCGGGTTGTATGTCCTGTGATCTGGGCCTGAAGATCCTGTGGTCCGTTCCCTACTGCTTGTCCCCTCACGCTGACACCGCCGAGTCACCAGTGATCTCATGGAGAACAGTGACCCTCTCTTAGTGGTCCTTCCTTCTATTTCTGCTCTATGGCTTTTCCATTGTTGCAGGGTCCACCATCACCGCGCAGACCCCGCAGCTCTCTGCAAACCCGGCTCCTGTGAGAGCTGTTATTTCATGCCTGATTGACCCATCGAGTTCGTTATATTCCAGGGCCCCGAGGAGGGCAGAAGTGGGGAAGGATGGGAAGACCATCAGCCCTCCTGGGCCACTCCATGGAGTGATTCTTTTTTTATTGTGAGAATACCGTACAGAGGAGTTACAATTACATGGGCAAGATAACGAGTCCATTTCTTTTTTTTTCTTTTCCTTTTTTTTTGGGTGGGGGGCTCCGGTCGTGGGTCCTGAACTCTGGGCCTGGGCGCTGTCCCTCAGCTCTTCAGCTCAAGGCTAGCGCTCTGCCACTTGAGCCACAGCGCCACTTCTGGCTTTTTTCTTTTTGCTATGTGGTGCTGAGGAGTCGAACCCAGGGCCTCAGACATGCAAGGCAAGCGCTCTACCACTGAGCCACCTTCCGAGCCCCTCCGTGGGCTTTCTATTGATTTTGCTAGCTGTGTCCTTTGCCATGCAGAAACTCTGTAATTTCATGCAATCCCATTTGTCCAACCTTTCTTTGATTTGTTGTGTTTCTGGGTCTCTATTAAGAAAATTTCGGCCTGTACCAAGGAGACCTAGGGTTTCTCCTAGTACTTCCTGTAATGTTTTCAGAATGTCTGCTTTGACTCCGAGGTCTTTGATCTTAGTTGATTCTGGTGCAGGGTGATAGATAAGGATGTAGCTTTAGTTTTCTACAAGTAGTTAACCAATTTTGCATGGAGTGATTCTTGATGTGTTCTCCCCTCTGCCCCCAGTTAGCATTACCTTTGTCCTTTCTCAGTGACCTTTTCCTCCTTCCCCCTTGGTTCTCCCTGGCCTTATGTCTCTTCTCATCCAGACACCAGCTTCTCCTTTTGTCTTCATTCTCTGCTAGACCCATCTTCCTAAAAATGTGGCTTCCATTTTACCACCTGCCTCAAATCTTCATCCAATGGAGGGTATGACCCTTCATAGTCCTTCCTTGAATCATGAGATCTGACTCCTGGTGAACCCATAGCAGAACCATTGCTGGACCTACAGTGTTGCTCATTCTAAGCTCTGTGAACTACTTCCTCTTCCACAGACCCTTCTCAAACCACTTTACTTCCCTTACCTCCTCCACCTCTAACCCAAGACTTGGCCCGTGTTTCAGCACTTCAGTGTACTGTGTAAACTCAGGCAGGTTTTCTTTTTCTCTCTTTGTGGGTCTTGAACTCATAGCCTGGGTGCTGTCCCTGAGCTTTTTTGCTCAAGGCTAAGAGCTCTACCACTTGGAGCCACAGCGCCACTTCCCATTCTCTGGTGGTTAACTGGAGATAAGAGTCTCATGGACTTCTCTACCCAGGCTGGCTTTGAACTGGGATCCTCAGAACTCAGCCTCCTGAGTAGGCAGGATCACAAGCATGAACATCACCAGCACCCTGTATTTCAGGGGTTTTATGTATTATGTGTACAGCTGAAGTTATTAGTAAGCAGTGATTGTTATTATTGGTGGTAGGAGCAGTGGTTGTTGTATTGAGAAGTGTAACACTTAGTTCTGGTTACCTGGTATACTAATTAATTTACCTTCAGTTTGGCTCTGAGATGGCGTTTCTCCATTAGTTTTGTTGTTGTTGTTTGTTTTTAATAAATTCTTAGTTGTTATTGAATGTATAGGAGAAATTTGAAAGGTGAACATATTGTCTGGAGGATCCTAGACTGTGGTTAGGAATGGCCTTTCCAAGCCCTATGTGCTTCTCAAATCGAATCACAAAAGGCATCAACCTCAGAGTTAACTCTGTGATTGGAAGCTTATAAGGCTTCACTTTCTCCCTTCTTTAAATCCAGATCTTGAAAGGTCCAGTTTGATGGGCCAGGGAGCCCCTAGGTTAACTACGCATGTGTTCCTGATGTTAAATTTTGAATATCGCCCCAGAACGGGGTTTGTTCACATTCGCTTCTGAATGAGAATTCCTAGTGGACATGTTGGAAGCTCAGGTTGGTCTTTTCCCACTGTGTCTGGCAGCCATTTTCTTTTAGAGGGACAAAGACACCATAACTCCCTGGGGAAGGATCTTACCTCCTCAAACCCATAGGGACCTGGCAAGATTGATGGGCTGAGATGAAGGACCTTTTGCCAACATAGGCAACACTTTAAGAAGACCTAAAGTCTTTGGACTCTGTGTGTGTGTGTGTGTGTGTGTGTGTGTGTGTGTGTGTGTGTGCTGATCCTGGGGCTTGAACTCAGGGTCTGGGTGCTGCCCCTTAGCTTTTGCTCAAGGCAGGTGCTCTACCACTCAGGCCACACTTCCATTTCTGTCTTTTTGGTGGTCTTTAGCTGGAGGTAAGAGTTTCATGGATTTTACTGACCAGGCTAGCTTCAAACTGATCCTTAGATCTCGGTAGCTACGATTATAGGATGAGCCATCAGTGCCTAGCCTACGGCTTGTTTTTAATGACTATTCTGTCAGCAGGGGATAGTGATAGCATCATCTGAATGATCCTTGGGACAGGTAGACCATGATACCGCCTGTGCTTCTGGGTTCTTCACAGAAGTCCATTTGTCATCTTAAAGCCCACCTGTCGTACTTAAAGGCAGGTAATCCTGACGTCATCCAGCCCTCCATCTGATAAAGTGTCCCACAGGGACCAGTCTGGACTGGATAGACCAGTGCAGAGACATCTGGCCGGGTGTGACCGGGGAGTGTCCATGTCAGAGGGAAACCATCTGGACCCCAGCAAGGCTTTGCGGAGCTGCACTGCGTTTGCAGCACAGATTATGAAGGAAAGGCGTTCTAGAATGGGAATCCCAAAGCTGAGGTAGCAGGCCAGCCAGGCTCCACACTGTGAGGCCGGCAGCACATTCTTTTAACGTCTGTGGGTCTGCTTGTGAAATGGATACTGCACCCTCACCCAGCCACACCTAGCGGGTTGTTTTGAGGACCAGATGAGGCTGGTTTTGTTCATTGTGTTATTACTCCCTTCTCCCCACCCCATCTCCTCCCCCCCCCTCCCCCCTCTCCCCCCCCCCCCCCCCCCCCCGACCTCCTGACTAGGAATTAGAGCCCAGACCTCTAGCTTTTATACAGAGGGGTTGTAGTTATGTAAGTCAGGTAAAGAGTACATTTCCTTTTGGACCATATCAGCCCTTCATACTTCCCTAGTTCTCCCTCCCGTCCCCACCTACAAGTTGAATAGTTCATTTAAAAAAAAAAATCATTGTAAAGGTGATGTATGCGGGGGTTACGGTAAGTACATTTCTTTTTGAGCAGTGTCACCCCTCTCCCTCATTTTCTCCCGTTTTTTTTTTCCCCTCCCAGTATAGTTCATTTGTAACATAGTGTCTGGTGAGTAGCACCACTCCATTTTTACCCTTTGCCCTCCATTTCTGTCCTCCTCCCCCCCCCCCATTCCTCCCAAAGACAAATACACAAACAAACAAGACAACAAGAAAAGAAAACAAAAATCGCAATTAAAAAACCCCTCTTGTTTCCATTTCCTGGAGTTCATTTCAATAACTATATATTTTTTTTTAGAGCGGCGACGCACGGCCCTACCCCGCTCAATAAATGTTTTGTATGCTGACATGCACATAGGCATTACACCTTTGTTCCTCTCCTAAGACAATCACTGTGTGTGACTTATCATGTCCTAGTGATTTTTAGATCTAGCTTCTGTGTAGGAGAGGAAACACGTGCTGCGTGTCTAGCTTGCTAGGCTTGGTGGTGCTTGACCACTTTTGCCACCCTCTAGCCCTGGACTATCCCACTATTGTGGGAAAGACTGGGAATAAGGAATGACAGATATTTTCCAAGACTATCAGCTTTGAACCCTATCAATGGTGATTAGCATGACAGCAAATAATGGCTGTGCAGGATGTGTCTCTGTAGGAGAGCCCTGGTAGGCTTACCAGCAGGGCCTCAGTATTCTGACTGTCACATGCTCTCTGGTCTTGAACTGTATGGCAGTCACAATAGCTCAACTCCTCAGTATTGTTGAAGTTTGTCGAGGTCAGAGGTGCACCTGACACCTGATAAACATAATGAAGTGTTCAGTGAAAAATGTGGAGAATTTGTTTTTCCATTCTGTTAATTTTTGGGGCCTTTAAGGTTACCAAATCTGAAAAAGATCAACGGTTTCTGTAAGCTTCCCATAGAATATATACTTGAGGAAACCAACAAAAATAACACCTTGGGCCAGGTCCTGTTGGCTCATGAAGTGTGAAGATCAAAGTTCAAAGCCAGCCTAGGCTAACAAATCCAAGAGATTCTTATCTCCAGGTATGCAGCAAAATGCTAGAAGTGGAAATATAGCTCAAGTGGTAAAGCAACAACTTTGAGTGAGAAAGCCACAACTTTGAATGAGAAAGCCAACTGAGTTTAAGCCCCAGTTCCAGAACACACACACATACACACACAAACACACACACACACACACACACACACACACACACATACAGAGTAATGCTTCGGGAGCCATGTTAATCTGGAATATACACAATAGGAATGAGAATATATCCCCAAGTATGTACCTACCTAGTGCTGGAGCTTTCTTGTTCTGATATCCCATGGTTCTTCAAGGAGAGAGGAAGGGGAAAGCTATTAAAAACCTGGGAGCAAGCTGAAAATAGAGACAGGCTCACTTCACCGAGCTGTGGTTTTCTCTTTTCTGTCCCATCAACAAGATGCCAGGAATTTCAAAGTAGAGCCTCAGTGAATAATTTATATCGAGTGTCCTGCTGGTGGTTGCTTAATGGAAAAAGTGAATATTGTAGGTAGAAATCTGATTTTTAAATCAGCTTTGCTATCTCTGTGACCTTCAGCATTCTGAAGAATTTCAGAGACTGCCTTTCTAGTCCTGTTAGGAAAAAACAACCCCTCGCTTCTTTGCAGGTAGTGGCGTGGTGCTTCTTGGAGTTTTTGATGAAAAGAAAATAAACTGGCCACGATCATTCCTCAGTCTGAAAAAAAATTATGAAGACCTTTTCTTTTATGTGACTGAAATTGACCCCTATTGTGGCCTTCATTGAAACACTACCCTCACCTGGGATATGACAGTGGCTGATCGGTATGGATCAGAGCTGCAGCCATTCACCAGCACGAAGAAGTATCCAGATGATTGCTCTTGGCACTGGTTTCCAAATAATGCAGCTTATCAAACCACAGACACTGAGTTTTAGCTTTGACATTTTTGCACTTTTAAAATGGAGGTAAAATTCACATGACATAAAATTAGCCATTTGAAAGCAAACTACTTAGTGGTGTGTATACTGTCTAGTCAGAGTGGTGGACGGTGATAACCTCTGTCCCCCAAATGAAACCCACTACCATTAGACAGTTATTTCCCTTTTCCCTGGACTTCACTATTAGCGTCATGGAGAATAATAATCATGGTGATTTTGTACATGTGTGTATTCAGTGTATTTGGTGGTGCTGGGGTCGTGGGGCTTGAACTCAGGGCCTGGGTGCTATCCCTGCCTTTGTCTGCTTGTTTGTTTTTTTCTCAAGGCCGTAGTTCCACTTCTGGCTCTTTGGTGGTTAATTGGAGATAAAGAGTTTCATGGATTTTTCCTATCCAGGCTGGGTTCGAACTGCCATTCTCAGATCTCAGCCTCCAGAATTGCTAGGATTACAAGCATGATTTGTTGGGTACTTTTTTTTTATAATGTTTCTTTTTGTGTTAAGAGTGAGTGATCTGATTGGAAGTAGGAATTTAGCCCAGGGATGGTAGCTTGTATCTGTAATCCTAGAAATTTGGGATGTAGAGATTCTGAAGATTGAGGTTCAAGGCCAGTCCAGGCAGCAAACGGATATCTCAACACAAAAGCTGGTTGTGGTGTCACACAGCTGTGGCTGTAGTTTGAGGCAGGCCTAAGTAGAAAGACAGAAGTCCAGGCCTGCCTGGAGGGGTGAGACTGGCAGGATGATGACAAAATAAAGCAAAAAACAACCCACTCTGCCCAGCAAGCACGAAGCCCGGGGTTCAGACCTCCACTGTTTCAAATAATAAACTAATACTACTACTAATAATTTAGCTGGACTTGTCTCTTGCAGTGGTAGGAGGGTGAAACCACAGGGCGAGATACTTCCTTTCCTGAAAGCAGCAGTAGAAGATCTAGGGAGACATAAGTGAGCAAGTTTACACTAAAAGAAGTCCAGCACAGCTCTGACGCCGGAAATCAAGGCATCTTAAGTAACTCCAGGAAATGGAGTCATTCTAGGAAAAAGCTGCAGTTCACATCTATCCTTGTTTTTGTTTTTGTTTTTGTTTTTTCCTGAAATACCATCCATTTTCTTTCATTCTCCCCTTCCATACCTTCGTGTCTTCTGAAGGAGAGGTACAGTCTAATTAAAATTCCTAGCAAAGGCCACCCTCACCGTATGGAGGATGGTCACAGAGTAGCTGGGATGCTATGGTACTGAATGCATCTCTACAGCCTGTCTGACCATGGCGGATATTAAAGAAAATAATTAAAGATAATAAAGGCATAATTAAAAGAAGTATGAAAGGAAATTGTTTCCCTAATCACTTCCTGCAGGCATCAAATATTGGTAGTAAAACTGCTCCTCAATCATCAAAACATTTTAGGGACAGATTAGAGGTCTTTAATTTCCTTTCTCTGAAATATTTATTCAAATGAAATTATGATGCACCTCATCAGCTCTAGGAGGTTAATTTTATTTAGTTTCTGTTGTGTGGAAGTAGAGTCTCTGTAAATCAAAGTGTAAATGAAACAGATGCTTTAGGAATTGTCTTTTAAAGAAATTCAGCTGTTTGGGCCAGATGCTATTAATCATTATCTGATTTACATATTCATATATTGCTATTGCTTCAAGCAAATACGGTCTTCACTTGTACTCAGGTCAAAACAAATTAGAACAGTAATCGTATAGATTACCTTTGAAATGAAGTAAATACTAATGCTGAGTCTTATTTATTATTTATTCCAATCTGCTACCAAGAGGAAATAAACAAACAGAGAAATGAATGGATGAACGAACTAGTTTTTCTAGTGTAGTTTTTATTTGTAAGGAATAGTTACATAATCAGAAACGTCCAAGTCTTTTTTTCAAGATATTTCACCACTAGTATGATCAGCTCTTCATGGTAGAAACTTTGGAAAAATTTCTATACATGTTGCATGCACAATTGGGATCTTATGTGGAATTTTGTCCTCTGCATTTTTTTTTCTGCTCCTGGGCCTAGAACTCAGCCCCTGGGCACTGTCCCTGAGCACTTTTGCTCAAAGCTAACACTCTAATGCTTGAGTCATAGCTCCTATTCTAGCGTTTTGGTGATTACTTGGAGATAAGAGTGCAGACTTCTTTCTCCAGCTGGCTTTGGACCACACTCTTCAGCTCTCGGTCTCCTGAGTAGCAAGGATTACAGATGTGAGCCACTGGCATCTGGCAGCATGTATATTTTTCAGAAAATGATAAATGTCTAGAATTCCAGTCACAAAGCATACCAATAGTTGCTATCTAGTTATTTTAATAATACTATCATCCAGTCTCCTCATGCTCAGAGAGAATGGAAATTACATGGGTGGATAATTGATATATAGTTCAGCCATTAATAAAGCCAAAGATCTGAAAGATAGAAAGCAATTACCTAGACAGTCTAGAGACCACAAACAACTCTAAGGAGTTAGCCAACTACTTAGGCTACGTGTGTTCTGGCTGTATAAAACAAATGTCCTACCAACTCTGAATAAAGTGAGCAACTTAATGAAAAAATCTGTTTCTCATTTGATAACATACACATACACACACACACACACACACACACACACACACACACACACACTCCTTGCTTTTGTTGTAGAAGAATATGAAATAGATGTGTGGGAAAGGCATTATCATATTCTAATTCATAAAAAAGCAGAAGGACTCAAATATTTTTTTTTTTCTTTCAGCCAGATGAATTGTACTTTGAAGAAGGTGATATTATCTACATTACTGACATGGTAAGCCTAGCTAATGTTTTGTAATATTATGTATGTTCTACAGTTATAATGAAGCTAATATGCAGTTATGAAATTGTAATCTTATTTAACGAGTATGTACACTGACATACTTGTGCAGAAATTTGTTGAATTTAGCACAATTTATAGTATCATAAGGCTGAAAGTAGGCCTTTAGTTGATAAAAAGGAAAATTAGACGAATGAGTTATGTTATATCCACAAACAGAGTATTATGCAATTACAATAAAGAAACGGGAATGCTGTTATGGAGAAATTTAAGCAAACAAAATGCAAGGTGAAACAATGTCTATATTATGTTTTTGATATTATTATCAAAGGGAAAGTGGGAGAATATATATATGCATATATATCTATATATATATATATATGATACATACATCTGTTTCCCCCTATTCAAAGTAAAATGAAAGGGCGAGTTATTAAATTAGTTTCTTTTTCTTTTTTGTCAGTTGTGGGGCTTGAACTTGGGCCTGGCCATTGTCCCTGGGCTCTACCACTTGGAGTCGTAGCAACACTTCTGGTTTTCTGGTGGTTAATTGGAGATGAGTCCCACAGCATTTCCTGATCTGGGTGGCTTTGAACCGTGATCCTCAGATCTCAGCCTTCTGAGTAGCTACTATTGCAGCCATGAACCAGCAGAGCCCGGCTAAATTAGTTTTCTTTATATGGAGGAAGGGAAGGCAGGAATATACAGAAGGACTTTGAAAAATTATGCTTTGTTTTGAAGATTGAACTTTGGAATGCTTATAAACATTTACATAGTTATAAAGTTAACTAGTAAAATTCCTAAACATGAAAGGTAGAATGTATCAAGTGACTTTAAGAATATCTTGGCAATTGGTATTATGATGCAGAGAAGAAGGTATTTAAAATGACTTTAAAACTCAGCAGTTTGACTACTAGAATACATTTGAAGGACAAAAAGAGCTAGTTTAAAAAAAGGAAAGGAAACTTCAGTCATGATCTAGTTGAGGAAGCGTGGCTATTTTGCTAATTCTTAGATCTTGCATATGCATCTTGGTTCTGAAAAATGAGCCATTAGATTAGTGTTGATTTTCACCTTGGGAGAAAGGATACACACACACACACACACACACACACACACACACACACACACGTAAGATCCTGGAGGTTGAATAGAAACTTAGTAACCCTTCATTTGAGTTGGAAATATTTTATATTTTACCTAAAAGGAAAGAAAAATGTCCCTTCTCAGTTCTTTGAAAGGGCCTAAAAACTACCAAAACTACCATCACAAATGTTATTTCCTACTATAAGGAAAAAGTTTATTTAAGAGATGTTTGAATCCGGCACTGGTTCACGCCTACTATCTAGCTATTCAGGAGGCTGAGATCTAAGGATAATGGTTCAAAGCTAGCTTGGGCAGGAAAGTCCTGTGAGACTCTTACTAACCACCAGAAAACTGGAAGTGGCACTGTTGCTTGATGTGGTAGAGCAAAAGAAGCTCAGGGACAGTGCCCAGGTCCTTTCCAAACAAACAAACAAATAAATAAAAAAGCAAAAGAGAGAGAGGCCAGCCTTGGATATGGGGCAACAAAGGTACGAGATAAACCCAGCACATCCTGTTAATAAAAAGCAGGAAGAAGCCCCGAAGGATACAAGGGCCACATTAATGAAAGGACTCAGGAATTAGGAATTAGCTTAAATGGCAACTTCCATTGGCCAGACTGAAGAGTTTGAGTATCATTTAGGACAACAACTTCCAGGAACTGGAATACATCAACAATGGCCAGCTTTATGAGTTCCTAATGTTACACTGTGGTCTGTGGTGTGAGGGAATGCTAGTGAACCGCAGTTTTATTCTGTCCGCCACTAAAGGAACTGACTAGCACGAAGGGACAAGCATTTACTGTCTTTCCTCCATCAACTTTAACTTTGAGTAATGTGAGAGTTGAGGTGAGGAAAGTTTGTTTTTACAACGTGTGCTAGTTATTTAAATGAAAGAAAGGTAGAATAGCCCCCTTGTGCAACTCGTGTGAATAATGGTTCCAAAGGGCAGTCACCCACGGTGACACACCAACCACACAACAGCAGAGCCAACCACACCTTACATGGTGTTCCCCTAAAGAAACTGACCCCAAGCCTGGGGCTGGTGGCTCACGCCTGGAGTCCTAGCTACTCAGAAAGCTGAGATCTGAGGATTGCTGTTTGAAGCCAGCCCAGGCAGGAAAGTACAAATAACCACCAGGAAACTGGAAGTGGAACTGTGGGTCAGAGTGGCCCAGTGCTAGCCTTGGGCAGAAAAGCTCAGGGACAGAGCTCTCAGGCCCCGAGTTTAAGACCCACAATCCACAGGAAAAAAGAAAAAAACAAAATAGAAAGAAAGAAATTGACCTTACCTATAAAATAACCCTAGTAAAAATGTTAAAAGCAGAATCTAACTCAGCCTCTAAAATCAGCTATCCATTTGTAGGCGAGACAAGACAAGAAGTAGCATATGCCTAATAACATAGGCAAATAATAATAACAGGCAAAATCTAGACTGAAATTTTACAGAACAAGGCTCTTCAACAGGTATGTTGCAAGAGGTAGAATACAGGGCGGAAAGGAGCCTTTGTCTCGAAAGATGTGTGCTCCTTCTTTGGGATCCCAAATTGTCGACCAATTAGGAAATTTGAATATTGACCTGGAGATTTGACGGTATTGAGGAATTCTGGTTGTGAAACTTTTAAGGTGTGATCATTATCTTTCAAAAAGTCCTTGTAAGTAGACATGTGTCTAAAATGGTCTAGCACCAGCCCTGAGTGAAAAATCAAGTGAGAGTTTAAGGTTCAAAGTTCAAGTCTGAGTACTAGCGTATAAATAAATAAATGTCCTTACATATTGAAACAGCTGTAGATGAAATGATGTCAAATTTTATTTTAAAATAATCTAGAGAGACTGGGTGTGATGGGATTTATGGAACCATATTGGTTACAAATAAAGGATTCATACAGTTTGGAACCATTTATTAGAATATTCTTTCTACTTTTTGCATAGTTTTGAATTTTTTTCTGTGAAAAAAATTGAAAAAGTTGTCAGGCACTGGTGGCTCATGCCTGTGATTCTAGCTACTCAGGAGGCTGAGCTCTGAAGACCATGGTTCAATGCCACCCAGGCAGAAAGCTTGTGAGACTCATCTCCACTTAACCCCTGGAAGTGGAGCTGTGGCTCAAGTAGTAGAGCATTAGCTTTGAGCAAAAAATCTTAAGCACCCAGACCCTGAGTTCAGGCCCTAGGACCATAACAAAATAAACAACAACAACAAACAACAAATAAAGTTACCCAAAAGATGAAGGTAAAATAGAAAGATCATTAGAAATTCTTCCAGAACATAACATTTTAGAAGAGAAGAACAATTAAACCAGACCAAAAAACCCCACTTCCCCTAGTTAGTTTTCTCTACTTCTCTTTCATGTTATCTCTGAGTTGTTTGGCAGTTGAGGCTCTGTAATGAAGTCTATTTGATTCCTGTGTACATTGTAATTTGCTGGTAAGGGAGGTGGCTACCCCTAGCAGTGGTATGGTATGAGGGAGTTTGATGAACATGGACATCAAGAAGAAAACAGAAACAGCTCAAGTAAATAACCTCATGATTCATACAAATAAAGCTGCCAGGAAAACAGGAACAAACCAAACCCTAGACGACCAGAGGGAGAGATATAGTAAAGATTAGAGGTGGAATCAATGAACTGGAGGCTTAAAAAAAAAGCTATACATAAGATCAATGAAACAAAATGCTGGTTCTTTGAGAAAAAAAAATCAATCAAATTGACAGACCACTAGCTAAATTGGCAAAGAAAAGGAGAAAGGAGACTCAAATCAACAAAATCAGAGACATCAGAGGTAACATTACAATCCAAAAGATTGTGAAGGACTACTTTCAAAACCTGTACTCAAATAAGATGCTACACATGGGCGTGGGCAGGTACACTTTACAGTACAGGTATGTGTGGGAAGCAGGTGGTTTTGAGAGAGGTTGAATGGCATCTGGATTTGGTGCCCTGTCACTGAACTCTTTCTTTCCCCAGAGTGATACCAATTGGTGGAAAGGGACTTGCAAAGGCAGGACGGGACTCATTCCAAGCAATTACGGTAAGTGCTGCAGGGGTGGCTTTACTGTGCTCATTTTTGCCTCCTGGTTCTTGAGGCAGATTTGGCTTCCTCTGCTTGCAGATGTGGAGTTATTGCCATTCTAGGACATTTTCTAGTCTCTGAGCCTCCTGTCATACAGTGGCCAAGAGTAGCAGCTGTGCTTGGGGCTGTACACTGCAGTAGCATGAGATTTCCCCGGAAACACCATGGTCTTAGGTCAGTCAGCTCTTCTCCCAGAGTCTTTCTTGAATGAATTTGTGATTTTTGTTTTAAAAAGCCCCACTTCATAAGTTCATGTTTGGGGTAATGGAAATCATAGCATGAAAGTTTGGGGAGCTGGAACATGGAGATAGGGTGCTTGCCCCAAAGCTGTTTCTGGTTAGAGAGACAAGACAGACAAGAATAGATAGGTAGAAATAAGAAAAGTCAGAACATAAGACTAGTAAACAAGGGTACCAAGGTATGGGTTTTAATAGGTTTTCTTCCACTTGTATGTTTGTTTACCATGTAGGCTAGGCTAGTCTTGAACACATGACCCTCCTGTTTCAGTCCCCCAGCCCCCAGCAACTGTTAGGATTATATTCATGTCCCATCATACCCAATTCTTGTACCTTTTAATAACAAGGCACCTTAGTTAAGACTACTACCTTAGGAATTTAGTTTTCCCATATGTATAAGAACAGGTTTGCATATTTACCACTTCTATGATTCCTTTAGAATTTAGCATGATGAGTCTTTAGACTAATAGAACTGGCTTCAGGCATCAATTCCCAAGTACCAGAGAGAACTTAGAAAATACCAATCAGAATCCTTCAAAGTTCTGGTGAAAATTGGGGTGATATCTAAGGCCTGGGACCCAGCCCAGGGATCCTGCTCACCTTGGTTTTAGGATGGTACTGTTCTTTGCCAATGCCCATAACCAACAAAATACAACACAAGAAGAAGAAAAAGATCAAAAAAAGAATTCTTTAAATATTTATCTATTTCTGCATTTTTATTTTCTGTTTTGGCGCTGGTCCTGAGGCTTGAGGCTAGGTTCCTGGATGCTGCCCCTAAGTCTATCAGTTGAGTCACAGCTCTACTTGGGCTTTTTGGTGACTAATTGGAGAGAAGAATCTCAGGGACTTTCCTCTTCAGGCTGGCTTTGAACCACAATCCTTAGATCTCAGCTTCTTGAAGAGCTAGATTACAGGTGTGAGCTACTGATGTCCAGCTTGTGTTGCCTTATTTTATTTTGTCCTCAAACTGGGTCCTTTTTTTCCCTCTGGAAATTGTGGGATATAAACAAGAAGACCCAGCACTCATTGAGCAGCAAAGCAGACTTTTTATTCTTGGCCATGAATAGAAGTGGGAGATAAACTCCTGAATGCTTAAGGATCAGAGCTTATAGATACAGAATAAAAGAAATGGGCTAATAATGGGGAAGGATAGTCTCCTCTTCTCCAGGTCTGGGTGGAGTCTCCAGGAGTTCAAGCATTGTCTGTTTTCACTCCTTTCATGGTTCAGTCCAGTTGTCCCTGCGGAACTTGTCAGGTGCCACAGCACTGCAGGATTGTGTCAATTATCACACAGATGGAATTATCATGAACTCAGAGGTGGCCTGGAATTCACCCTGGCAGCCATCTTGGCTTCCAACCACCTAAAGATGAGCTTCTGGCCTGCAGGCACCATGTCCTCAACGATCACTAGATTGAGGGCATGGTAGAAATTCAGCTAGGTCACCTGGGTGGTATTCCAGGAAACATTCGACACCCCCAAATATACCTTTGTAGTACACTCCATTCCAGCCACAAGAACATTCCGTCACAGTTCTTCCGTGGTGGGAAAATGTGGTCTTGAAGTCACACTTGAACCCCTAGCCCTCCTTGGAGTACACCTCCTCATTTGAGGACCACAGTCTCCCTCAGGGACTTGTAGGTCTGCCCATTGTCCTTTCTGAACACAGAAGACAAGCTATGTCCCTCGCTCTCTCCTACATGTACTCACACAGAGGAATCAGAATTATCTTTTAGCTATCTTCAACATAGGTTGGTTTGGTGAATGAGTGGATATCAGATGCTATCTTTCAAAGTATTTATTTATTAAATACTTGGAGAGTAAATTCCTGGGGTTTGGTACTAAACACCTTAGTAAATACCCAGGTTGGACGGTCTGTTTGGCTTTGTTCCTGTTTCAGTGAATTGCTATGCGATTGCCCCACTGAACGCAGACTTCAGCTTCCTTTAAAGCAGGCAGTATCTGTTTGGTTCCTTGTTAGTTTTTATCCTCATTAAGTAAGTGAAACTGTATTGTCCGAGGCTTTGGCTCTCATAAAGTTGGGATGTGGGTCACTCTGGTAAATCATGGGGCACCCTCAGCGCTGGGATTATACTTTTGCTTTTCAATTTTTTCTAGTGGCTGAGCAGGCAGAATCCATTGACAATCCACTGCATGAAGCTGCCAAAAGAGGTGGGTGTGATTTTCGGTGTTCTGACCGACAGCGATAGTACAGTAGAATGCAGTGATTTTTTTTTGTTTGTGTGTTTTGAGTGATATTGGGGTTTGAACTCAGATCTTCTTACTTGCTAGGAAGGTGCTCTACTACTTGAGCCACACCTCCAGTGAATGGAAGGATTTAAAGTATGCAATATGTTAACTTTTGGCAGATGCATGCATCCAGGGAACCAGTACCCAAATTTGAATGTAGAAAACTTCAGCCACCTCTAAATGTGCCCTCACATACTTGAGATCCTCTCCTCTCCAAAGCCAGCCACTGCGTTGACCTCTAACTATAGATGATTAAAATGTGGTAGGAGAGGTAGAGCAGTTGAAATGTATTTAAGTTTGGACAGGCTGTAGTGGCCATAATGAGGAAGTGGAGAGCAAGAGTGTGTCCTGGGGGTGCATTAAGAGAGTGCCCATGTGGAGAAGGAGTTCAGGAAAGGGGTTAAGTAACAATTCGTCTGAAGAGGATGTCTATGATGAGTATGCCCTCCCAGCCCAGTTCAAAAAAACCCTAGTGCTCCTGGCTTCATATTTGTCGATGCTTGATCTACTACTTGAGCACGCTCAACCCTTTTAACTTTAGTTAGTTTGCAAATAGGATCTGCATTTTTTTACCCAGGCTAACATGGATTGTGATTCTCCTGTTTACACTTCTTGTATAGCTAGGATGGTAGATGTGTGTCACTATGCTCAGATTATTGGCTGAGGACCTGCTTTATGTTTTATCTGGGCTGGATTTAAACAGTCCTCCACATCTCAGCCTCCTAAGTAACTAGGATTACAGGCATGTATTACTGTACACCCATTTATCCGTAATTCCTTCCTATAAGCTCTAGGGCATTTTGCTATATTTGGAGACATTTTTACTGCCATGACTTGGGAAGGATACTGCTGGCATATTTTGGGCATGTCACTGAAGCTCCACAACACAAAATTCTCTGGCCCCAAATGCCGGTAGCACTATGGTTGCCACAGATAATGAGGTGTTTTGGTAAAGCCTTGGCGAGCTCTTTCCCTTCTGTTCTGGGTCTTTTTAGAAGCTGAATGTACATAAGGAAATTATGGGTTTAGAGGTATTAATCTGCCATTTAAAAATAATTCTTTGTAAATTCAATACTTAGAGCATTAGCCTGAAGAGTTTTAATTTATAGTTATGTTTTAGCATGTAAGGACCGTAGATTAGAGTAGCTTATGTAGTATGTCTTGTCTTATAGGAACTTTAAATATGGATAGGAATGCTTCCACTTTGTTTTTAGGTTTGACTTGTTTTCATTCCAAGCTTCAGAATTTCATAAAGAAAGACAAATGCATATAGAGTGTATATATATATATATATATATATATATACATATATATATATATATATTTACAGAATATCTTCAGCAAATCTACTTAGATAGCACTTCCTGTCACTCTACCATTAAAGCTTGATGTGAATGCTTTCCTTTAATACACGGAGAGTCAAAATGTGCAAGAATAAATGCAGCAGATGGGCAGGTCTCCATTTAAGACTTGATGACGATCCGCCACAAATGGAAGCTGATGAAAGATTAAATTGACTGAAAAGCAGAGCAAAGGATAAGATCTTCTTTCTGGTGTTTTTGATGCCTGTCCACTTGTTCCAGGCAACCTGAGCTGGCTGAGAGAGTGCTTGGACAACCGAGTGGGCGTGAACGGCTTAGACAAAGCTGGGAGCACAGCCTTGTACTGGGCTTGCCACGGGGGTCACAAAGGTACTGTGTGTCATTGGCGGTGACAAATCCCTGTGCTGCTGGGAAAAACAGTGTGTCACCTAAGGGAGCCAGAGTTACGAGAATGGAAACCCAACGATGCTGGTTATTCTTTCGGAATTCCCTAGAACTTCAGCCCAAAGCCTGGCTCCTGGAGGCCCTGCCGAGCAGCTTGCATCCTCGCCGTACATGCTGCTCCCTGGAAAGGCTGCAAAGTGCTTTTCTTTTTTCCTCTCAGGCTTAGAAAGTTTGCCAGAAAACAGAAGTACTTCAAACACAAATCCATTGTTTGAATCTTGCAGAGAAGGAAAGGGAAAATTTAGCTTGTCCCAAGACAGGTTTTTATGATTGGCGTTTTTTAATCTCTCCCTTACTTTTTCTTCCTCAAAGCTGGTGCTCTACCACTTGAGCCATGTTTCCACTTCCAGCTTTTTGTTGGATAATTGGAGATAAAGAGTCTCGATGACTTTTCTGCCCAGACAGGTTTTGAACCACAATCCTCAGATAGCAGCTTCCTGCATAGCTATTATACCCAGCTATGATATACATTTTAAGTTAAATGCAAGCAATTGACTTCAGAAGAAAGATGTTGTTGTCTTAAATTTATAATTCATTTGATGGTCTCTCTATGGAAATCAGTACAAATGACCAATTACATTTCTAGTTTGTTTTTTTTTAACATTGGCCCCAAATGTACCATACCAATCTTTCTATCTCTTTCTCTAACACAAAAAATACCAAACAAGAAAAAAAACAGAGCCCAACTAACTGAGTAGCCTACAGCACAGGGAAACTTGTGACTGCTTTCTCTCTCCAAAGAAAATCTGTCTTACTGTAGGTCACATGCAGATCATGTGAACTTGCAAGCAGCAAAACCATTTGTATATTTTTTCTCTGTAATTCTACTTCATAGATTCTTTTTTTCCCTGTGTATAGATGGTTTGGCAAATTTGTTACAAGAATTTGCTTGAAAATCTTCCTAAAAAAATCTTCTCTTGAAATATGATTGTGCCTACTTTCATCAGGTCTTGTATTTCTTGCTTAAAAAGCATCTTTTCTATTTGACTTTCAGATGTGGTGGAAGTTCTGTTTACTCAGTCCAATATTGAACTGAACCAGCAGGTGAGTCTGCTCACTGGGAAGGCTCTCCAGACACACCTGGCCAGTTGTGTTTGGGACAGGACAGCCTACGGCGTGCACAGAGTTTTAGTCAGAAAACTGTGAGCACCTAGGATTTGTTTCTTGTTACTTTTATTTTGTGTTGCTGTCTTGAGGATGCAACCCAGGGCTTCACACATGCTAAGGAAGCACCCTACCACGCAGTGACAGTCCCAGCCCTTCAAGCATATAAAAAGTATTATTATTTTAGTCTGTAAGTTGTTATTATAAAGGTGATGTACAGAGGGGTTATAATGTCATAAGTCAGGTAATGAATACATTTCTTTTTGGACAATGTCATCCCTTCCTTCACTCTGTTATTATTTTTAACATTCAAATTAGCCAATACCTCTGCAGATGTAGTTTGGCCTCCTGGTTGATTGGAGAAGGTTTAAGCTTGCTGATTGTGCCCTGATCTCATCTTACAGTATCCCAGCACTCCATGTGTCCACCCGTGCTCCTCCTGAAGTGTGTGATCCTAGGCTTGGATTATATTACCTAGGATAACACTGTCAAAATAATGGCCACTGCTTGTATAATTTCTTTCTTTCTTATTGTCTTCTGTTTATCTTTAAAGAATCTTATTCAGACTTTTATGTTTTATCCTCTCTTGGTATCCTTGTATAAAATGCTTAAGATAATCAGTGAGTTCCCAGAACCTCCCACCCTGAGCAACTTAGCCTCCACTGCCCGTTGCTACCTTCCCCTCTGTTCTGTGTTGTAGCTTCATTGTTCTGAGTCCTGTGTCTTTTTTGTCATGGAACATCTTTGGGTAGAGTCTTGAAAAAAGAGAAGGTTGAGATGGGTTATTTGGCTTGACACAAGTTTATATTCCTCAGTGCCCACTGCCCTGTGGGATTCTCATTTCGGGGGTTGTTTTTGAGAGGTTTGATGTTGGTTTGATTCTTTTTTATTTTTGAGTCCAGTCGTGGGGCCTGAACTCTGGGCCTGGGCGCTGTCCTTCAGCTCTTCAACTCAAGGCTAGCACTCTACCACTTGAGCGCCACAGCGCCACTTCTGGCTTTTTTCTTTTTGCTTATGTGGTGCTGAGGAATCGAACCCAGGGCCTCAGGCATGCAAGGCAAGTGCTCTACCACTGAGCCACCTTCCCAGATCCCTTGGTTTGATTCTTGTATTAGGCAGTTTTCTGTTACTATCATGAAATATCTGAGGCAGGTTACTCTATAATGAAAGGAGGTTTATTCAGCTAACAGTCCTAGAGATTCAAGGGCGTGGTGCCAGGATCAGTATGGCTGTGGTGACGACCTTAAGGTGGTTGGCATCATCATGGTGGGAGCATCTGAGAAGGACAGACCTCATTCCCAGATAGGAAGCCAGACTGACTACGGCATCTGTTCCTTGTAGGTTAGGATTCTAGGCATGCCATCGAGAGCATCTGAGCTCAGATTCTCAAGGGGAAGCCCAGATATCAACTGTGAGTGGGCTTCTTCCAGGCTCACTTAAGTCGTTGGGAAACTTGAGTTTCTTGCCTTGCAGTCCTGAGACCCTCTGCTTCCTCTCCATAGACAGTTCACACCAGGGCTGTTTACATTCTTGCTCAAGGTGGCTATAGGAGATGGGATGTCTGCCTCTGAATCTTTTTTGTTTTTTAACTAGTGAAGGACTAATGTATGATACGCCTATCTTTCCCAACCAAAAATCTGGTATTTCAGCAGCCTAGCGTTTCTCAGAGTAATTGCTCCTGTACTTTCCTCAGCTCCCCACATGCCTACGGAGCAGTGTGTTTGGGGAAACTCTATACTACTGTGTTCCTTTTTGATTAAGCAGATGTTTACTGAACCAGTTGTGAGTTAGTTAATGCACATTGAAGAGGATGTAGGTAGATTCAATGTAGAGAAGCAGATTAATCAATTAATTTTGCTTAATGTAGGTTGGAGGGGAAAAGGTAGGAATAGGAATTAATTCCTATTAATACGAATTTCTAAATAGGTTTGTACAGAGGATAAACAAAAAGGAGTTTGAGCTCTTATCCCTTAGCTCTTTCTACCAATAGATTCTGCAGTCACTAGCTCTTGTTTGTCAGGAACAATTCTGGCCCATTTGACCAAACCAAAATAACATATTATGGGGCTGGGAACGTGGCTTAGTGGTAGGGTGCTTGCTCTGCATGCATGAGGCCCTGGGTTCAATTCATCAGCACCACATAAGGAGAAAAAGACGGAAGTGGCACTGTGGCTCAAGTGGTAGAGCACTAACCTTGAGCTGAAGAGCTGAGGGACAGTGCCCAGGCCCAGAGTTCAGGCCCCATGACCAGCAAAATATAAAAATTAAAACATTAAAAAATGCATATTATGGACATCTTTCCCCCCAATATTAAGTTTATTTTGTTTACCATTTTTAATGTTTAATTTTAATTGTAAAGGTGATGTACAGAGGGGTTACAGTTATGTTAGGTAATGAGTACATTTCTTTTTGAACAGTGTCACAACCTCCCTCATTTTTCTCCCAGTTTTTTTTTCCTCCCTCCTTCCCTACCCCCCAAGTTGTATAGTTCATTTCCAACATAGTATCTAGTGACTATCACTATTGACTTATTTCATCTTGTGTCTCACCATTTCTGTGCTTTCCCTTCCCCTCCCTAAATCAGATAAACTTACACACAAGACAAAGGGTGCAGAAATCAAGAACAGCAACAAAAGGAAAATAAACAGAAGGGGGGGAAAAGACCCACAAACAGTACAATAAAAAGCCATTTCTTGGAGTTACATTTCTTGGAGTTCCTTTCAATAAGCATCATTTCATGTGATCATAGGCACCTAGCTGTTGACATGTTTAAGCAGTTTCTTGCTATCTTATTTCTGTTTCCTCATCCCACTCCAGTGTCTCCAGGATGATGCATTCTGGATTCTTGCTGGGTTTCTGTACAGGCCAACCAAGCAGCTTCCTCCTGCTGTCTCTCTCCGCTGCCATCTGCATTTCATTCTGAACTTCCGCCATGTTGCTTTCCACCCTTCCTCCCAGGCCTTCCATCTCCCCACATCATTCCCTGTTCTCCTTAGAACTTTACCACTCAGTGTTCTCACTTCAGGCTTGATGAGAGTAGATCTAACGTCTCCATTCAAGCCACTCCCTCGTTTTCAAATGTCCCTTGCTCTCTCTGCCACCACAGAACAAGCTGGGGGACACGGCTTTGCATGCTGCCGCCTGGAAGGGCTATGCCGACATTGTCCAGTTGCTTCTGGCAAAAGGTAAAGGTGGTGCTGAGTTGATCTGGCCTTGGCTTACTGGGAAAGATAGACTCCATCTAGTCATACCGTTCGCAATAGTAGGAAGGTGATCACCTCCTTATTTGAAACTGGGAATTTGAAACTGTTTATATCATAGAGTTGTTTTTGTTGAGTGAACTTCTGTACTTTTTGACCTTTGTGTCAATATATTTCTAGATTCTGAAGTAATTTTATCACAAAGACAAGAGTGGGTGGTGGAGTTCTCCCTTGAACAGTGAGTTAGGCAACTAGTTTCCTCTGGGAATGTATTACAAAAGAGTATACCTAAAGATGTAAAATAGCCCCTCAAACTCAGCCCCAGGGTGTGTGTTTGTGTGTGTGTGTGCATACGCCCGCATGCCAGTACTGAAATTTGAACTTGGAGTCATGAGCTCTCACTTGGCTTTTCTGCTCAAGGCTGATGCTCTACCCCTTGAGCCACATCGCTACTTCCAGCGTTTTGCTGGTTAATTGGAGATAAGATTTTCATGGACTTTTCTGCCCCAGCTGGCTTCAAACCAAACCACAGTCCTTAGATCTCAGCCTCCTGAATAGCGAGGACTACAAGCATGAGCCACCACTACCCCGCTGCCAGCAGTCAAAGATGTGTCTTTGGAATTCACAGATTCCTGCTCAGATGCACATACCTTCTAGTGTGTGGGTACATGGTTTAGGGCTTGCCAAGGGTGTGATAAACACATCCCCGAAAGTAGTCCTGTAGGGACTAGAAGGGAAAGCCTCTTTTAATGGAGCATATACTTCCACAGGTACAGCAAGAAGCTATTTGGCTATTCACGCCAAATACTGTTTAGTCCTAGGCCCCAATTGTTCGCTAGTTTGATAGCCTTGGTGGAATAAGCATTGACTCCTGCTATACACTCTTGAAAGACGACTGACTTTTTCTTGTGTTGGGAAGGTGCCAGGACAGACTTGAGAAACAATGAGAAGAAGCTGGCCCTGGACATGGCCACGAATGCGGCCTGTGCGTCTCTCCTGAAAAAGAAGCAGGGAACAGGTATTTACTTTTTCAGTTCTTTCTCTGTATATTCTAAGGCTTATTAGGTCACACTGGGAAGATTTTTTTCTTGGTAAATTCTTTAGATGATTCTGAACTTTGATTTATACATCCTTGTTCTAACCCAGAACCTCCAAAGTTGAAGAACACCCAGACACAGACAGAAATCTGGAGAAATATAAAGACCTTCCACCCTGTTCTTGTCTCTTTTGTTCCTTGTAAGCTATGTCTTCTCACCTTGTTCTTCATAGTAGTCCATTCTGGAGATCCAACTCCTTTCCCCTGGTCTAGAAAAGTTCTTAGGAGTAGTTTTGACTATATGTTGTTCAAATTGAGCATCTCATGGCTCCATGGTTATATTTTGCCTCTAATTTAAACAAGGATACTTGTAAATTTTATTTTAAAGGATTCTAGATTTTGTTAAACATTTTGGACTTTGTGTGTGTGTGTGTGTGTGTGTGTGTGGCAATACTGGGTGCTGTCCCTGAAGCTCTTCAGCTCCAGGCTAGCACTCTACCACTTGAGCCACAGCACCACTTCTGGTTTTTTGGTGGTTTATTGGAGATAAGAGTCTCATGGACTTTCCTGCCCAGGCTGGCTTTGACTCATGATCCCAGATCTCAGCCTCTTGAGTAGCTAGGATTACTTTTTCTACATTTTTAGTGGTTTTCAATACATTTTCATACATGAATATAATGTACTTTGATCATATTAATGCTCCCTATTCAGGGATGGTTTTAAAAGGTACATGCCTTTTTAATTTAAAAAAAATTGGGGTGCCAGTACTAGGGCTTGAAATGAGGAGGGCCTTTAGTTCTTGCTTAGCTCTTCTGTTCTCAGAGTGGGAGAGTATGTGAGGAAAAAAAATACAGAAGCTCTTGTGGTTGCTTTGAAAGAAAAGTGTTAAGACGCAATGACTCACTTGTGATGATTATTCATGCAAGCTGTTTATTGACCTCTCTGCATGTAACTAGTGAAGGTGTCTTCCCTCAGTTATTCTGATGAATTCAGCAAGGACCTGTCTTGAACTACTGTTCATTTACTTCTCCCTCCCCGTACCACATTCATCATCAACCTCCTGGCCCATTCATTGCCAAGTCCAAGGGGTGAAAGCAGAGAAAGGTTTGAACAGAGGGGACATTAAATACCCCTTCATTTTACTTCTCAGACCTTGCTCCTTTAATGTTTGACACTTGGATACCCATTAAAATGTAAACGAACAGTAGTACATTATGGTCACAATTTTCTAGGAAGAAACTGGTGTCATAGAAGGGGTACTTTTTGCAAATCTTTACGTGGGTGTTCATTATGCCGGGCCTTCTTTAATGGTCTAAAGTTCAGCTGATCCATATTGATACAGAATTACCAAAAAGAACAGAATATATATCCAAAGAGGTAAAGGACATTTGTTTTCTTGGGTTTTTCCCCCCTCTTACTTATCATATTGGGGCTTGAACTTGGGGACTCATACTTATTAGACGATCTACTGCTTGAACTACACTCCCCAGCCTTTTCTTTTTGCTTTAGTTATGCTTCAGATTTAGTATCATGTTTTTTTCCTCGAGCCTGGTCTTGGACCAAGATTCTCCTACCTATGACTCCCACATAGCAGGGATTGCAGGTGTACACCAGCTACCACATCTGACACGTTTTCTTGTTGAGAGTTCATTTGTATAATGGAATACTGATTACATTTTGAATTAATTTTTGGACCATCGATCTCTAATATTTCTTGTTTTATCGGAAGAACCACATTTTTTTAAAATATAATTTTATCGTTTGTTATTAAGATGTTGTCCAGAGGGGTTACCGTTTCATAAGTTAGGTAATAAGTACGTTTCTTTTTTACCCTTCCTTTGCTTTCTCCCAGTTTCCCCTCCCATTGCTGCTCACAAGTTGCATAAGTCATTTTCCACATAGCATGAATATGAATAGCGTGATTGCATTTGTTCGCCCTTCTTCCCTCCCTTTCTACAACAGATGTTTTTTACTATCTCTTATTCAGTTGCTAGCAGAAGCAGCAAAATAGAAAAAGGCCCTTAGGCTCCTGCTTTAGTCCATCACAAGAAATAAACAGTTCTCTTCATGATTTGCCAAAGGAGCCTCCCAGAATTCATCTCTGTACTTGCTACCAAATTCCCATTGTAGACCTCCAGGAATCCCTTGTTTCTTTTGTCTTTTCTTCCAGATCTATCTTTGCCCTGCATTTTAATTTTACTCTTCCACTTTACTTCAGATGTAGAGTAAACCACTTACCAGTCTGAGATTTCTCATTCAAGCCCTGATTAATGCTCACTGCCAGAGTCAATCTTCTTTGATTATCCCTTCCTGGACACGGTTTCTCCTAAGAGAAAGAAAAGCATTTATCGGCTGAACTGGTGCTGCCCAGAGCCATTTTATTGGGAAGCCATATTTGCAGCTGTGTGGAGAGATACTCTAGCTTGAAGTTGGCCTCCCTGCCCCTCTCCCCACCCCAACTCCTCCTTGCTGCTTTGGTTGGGTTAGCAAGAAGGGACTGTGGCCCAACTTCCTTTCTCTGCCACTAACTTCCTGTGGCTAGACAAATACTCCCAAAAGTCTTGAGCAAGGAGTTAGGTTCTTCCAAGCTAAAGCATCTCAGAGTCTTATGCGTATCGTATTCTTGATCAGGATACACAAGGACTGTATCCAGTCCTGACTTGCTGGGAAGTGGGTTAAATTTGTGTTAATTGCATCATGGATTTATTAATGAGACAATCTCAGGGTCTGGCAGACAGTGCCCAGAAATGAACCTTCATATTTCAGATTTCATGCTATTTTTTTCCTTGCTTTATTCCCTCAATCATCCAATTTAAAATTTTAAAATTCATATTATGATCATAGGTGGATGCAGGTTGTATGTACCATTTGGCCATGTCCTCCAGCTTGAACTCTAATCTAGAAATGGTATAATTGGATATTATTTGATAAAAACCAATTTTCTTATTATCTTTTCTCAGGACAAAAAACTTACAGATTGTGATTATCATGAAGGATTACTTTGGGATGGAGGAGTGGAGGCCAGGGTCGTACTTAACAGCTGAGCCCCTTAAATTAAAAAAAATATAATTAACATTAAGTAAAGCACAAATGTCAGATGTCTAGCTAGATAAATCGTTTTCCTTACCACATGTACCCGTGTACCCAAACATGTGTCTAGCTGGAGAACATTCCCACACACAAGTAGTCAAATATGGTACACTCTGTCAGTCACCATAGATTGTTTTTGGGTAGCTAGGATTATAGGTACGAGCCACTGGGTGCCTGGCTGTGCCTGATACTTTTCACGTTATCTATGTGACTGTGTCTGTCCTTCTGCCACTTAATTATCCTTTGTTGGCTTATGAGCTTGTTTGTGTAAGTGCTGACCTTTGAGGAGCTTGTGGCTGAGGGGGGATGGACATGAGGAGAGGATCATGGGAATGCTGCTAAGCCATGTGTTGCCTTGCTGGCTGCACATCAGTGGACAGTGGAGACACTCAGTCAATGCGTTGTCTACACTTGCGCACCACCCAGCACATTTACCTAAGCGTTTGTAAGCTAAATCTAGTTTCTACATAGAAGGGAAGCCATACATCCTTTGTCTCTAGGCCCAAGTTACTTCACTTAACATAATTTTTCCAAGTCTTTCCATTTCTTGACAAATGATACAATAGCATTCTTTCTAGTGGATGAGTAAAATTCTATTGTGTGTGTGTGTGTGTTGTGTATGTGAGTATCACATTTTCTTTATCCATTCAAGAATTTGACCAGGTAGTTGAACAGATGACAGTAAAAGAGGAGCTGTCTTCCTTTTGACACTCATTCAGGGTGTCTTTACCATTTGATTAGTGCAACTATTTCTATTTTTAAACCTTTAACAAATTAGCACACATGAGCTGTACAGGAGGAATTTCACAGTGACATTCGCACACATGTGTGCAGTGTATCCCTCAGCCTTTCCACCCTTCTCTTATTCTCTTGCCATCGTAAATGTTCTTTTCTAAGTTTCCATCGTTTACTTGTGAGAATACTTTGATTTCAAGTTGTTGTAGAATGAAAGTGAACTTTAGATGTTTTCATCTATTCTCTTTCTCTCTACCCAGTAACATTGTCTCGAGGTAAGGGCTCAGGTTGTGGGCAGACTGGGCCACAAATACCTTTGTCCCCGGGCGGGAGGATGTGGGGAACTCCACTGTCACAGCAGAGTGACTCTGGTGTCCTGGTGTCATGGTGTGTGTGGCTGATCACTTTGCGCTAGAAATGGACTCACAGTGCTTCACTGCCCCACATGGATAAGAAGAGGTAGACACATTTATTCGTCAGGCTCTCCACTGGCAGAAACTTAGTTTCTTAAAAGCAAACACAGGAAGATCTCAGGGAAAATATTATCCCCGCTTCTAGGAGAAGATTGCAGTTTGTTAAATTGAAGGGGGAAAAAATGGAAGCAATTTGTACGTTCTGTGTTTTACCTTCTCTCCCTGTTCTTTTAGATGCAGTTCGAACATTAAGCAATGCTGAGGACTACCTTGATGATGAAGACTCAGATTAACTCCCTGCTGGAGCTTTGACATCTAGAACTTCTTTTGCTTTTGCCATTCCAAAACTTAGTTTTTGCCGGAAGAGTATTGATAACTGTAAAAACAAAAGTGTCTATATAGACATGGCAGTATTGCACTGTGAATAGGACCTGTAAGTGGATGTCTCACCTTTGTTTTGCCAATAAGTGATGGAAAACTTTGCTTTGTAAAATACATTTATATTCACCAGAGTAGAACAAGAAGAGATTATTTCTATTTATCAAGCTAAAGGAATTTTAAGAATATTTTGCCTTAAAAAAATCAGGATCTCTCTCTCTCTCTCTCTCTTTTTTCTTTCTGTTTCATTCAAGTTCTTTACCTCAAGGATTGGGATCTCTTGAATGGATTTTTAAAAGGGGGGATGCTTGTTATAATAACAGACCAAAATACTTAATAGAAAATTGTCAGCTGTTCTGACAGAAATAAACATTTTAAGAGACTTTATTCCTTTTGGGTGTTTTTGCGTCATCATTCATGGTTAGTAAATGGAGCCCACTCTTTATACTGAAATGAGAACTGGTTTGTGTTTTTTAAATTGCCTTTTATATTAGTACAGAAGAACCATGCTAGCGATGTTTAAGGCCACCTTCCTGTATCTGTTTTGATTAATCAAGACAGTAACCAATGAGAAGATGACTATATAGTGAAGTATATAATTTGAATAATTCTGAGATGTTTAGTTTTATTTCTCAGGTTATAGAGTGAGGAAACTCAGTAACTTGTTACAGTTTGCTTAATTGAAAAGTTAAACATGTTAATATCCTAAAAAAAAAAAGCTGCCCTCATTTTCCATAGGAAAAAGTTGAGTCATGCCTTTTTTCATATACATTATTTTCTCTTGCCACATTCCTTTTCTCACAATGCAGGTCTAGCCTGTAACAGTTCAGACTCTTTTGCTGAATTAATGAACCTGGCAGGAAACCCTGTGTAGTAATGACTGACGCTTCATTTGTGCTTCTGATTTTGTGTTTCTGCAGTGATGATGTTAAAAATGTCACACCCACGATACATTCGCCTGTTTTCTCCACTCTAGGCCCAGAAGTACTTTGGCAAGTAGACTTCAATGCTAAGTTCACAAATTACATTGGTGAAGAGAAGGAAGTGTTTGAAGCAGGAAGTGGTTCAGCTCAGGAAATGAGTATCTGCCTCTGTAAGAGTTTCTTTTGTCTATGACTGGCCTTTCTGTGTGTCTTGAGAAGGGACACCAAGAGAAGCCAGTGAAGGCCTTTTAAATACGCGCCCCCCCCCCCCCCCGAACTCTAGTAGATATGGAAATAGCCCCACTGGACTCTAGTAGATAGGGAATCTGAACATATTTTGACACCAAAGGATGAGCTTAGAGTCAGGAACTAATCAAAAGAGAATATTCTAAAATAAACAAGTTATTAAGTTTGGCTTAATTTATTTTTCATCCTAAGAGCACACTGGAAGATAGATGTAAAATCCTTTTTGAAACTAAGGATTATTCTTTTAAAAACAGGGCTGTGTCTATGGGAAAAGATTTTGGAGAGTCTTGTGATTTTTTTATTCTTCTCTACTTTGCACCTGTAGGTAATTAAAGAACTCGTGTGTGTGTGTGTGTGTGTGTGTGTGTGTGTGTGTGTGTGTGTGTGTGCTGATACTGGGTTTTGAACTCAGGGTTTGGGGCTGACCCTTAGTTGGTGTTTTACCATTTGTGCTTCAGCTCCATTTCTGGCTTTTTTTCCCTCCCCTTTGGAGGTTAAATAAAGATAAGGGTCTCCTTAAAGATAAGGATTCTTCTAAGTTTACCAGTTATATACGTTTCTGGGGAAGCACCACAGCTTGTTTAGTTGTGTTTGAAACTCCATGGGACTTTTCTTTCTTCTTGTTTGTTCAGCCTGGCAGATCAGAGTTTCCTCTCAGATTGTTTAATGCCGAAGTCAGCAGCAAAACCCCATTCTGGGAACTTGCCACTCCTCTGATTGTACAAGGTCAGCTGTGGTTATGTTCTGGAAATGATTGGAGGTTTTGTTGTAATCTGAACTTTCTGACAGTCATGGTAGTAGAATGCTGCCCTAGCTGTTGCATTCTGGCCTCTCAGACAGTAAGATACTGGCCCAGCTGTGTGTCCCAAAGCATCTTGCATATTCCAGTTTTAGTTTCCTCTGGGGTTGAGTCTGTTGTAATTTTTTTTTTTGTATTGTGAAGATGGGGTTACAGTTACGTGAGTAAGGTGATGAGTACAGTTCCTATCTAGTATTGGAGCATTGTTACCCCTCCTTTGTTTTTTTTCCCTACTATCCCTTCCCTCCTCCACCTCCCTCACTCCTCCGAAATTGTAAAGTTCATTTCCAACATAGTGTCTTAAATGTATATAAAGATTCAGGGTACCAAAATTAAGTACAGTGACAACAGGGGATATACCATGGGGGAAAAAACATATAAAAGAAACAAAAACAATCCTATAGTACATTAAAAAACAACAACAAAGGAAAACCTCTTGTGTCCATATCTTAGGGTTGAGTTCGCTTAGCATCATCTTATATGGTCATATGTACATAGCTTTTGAGCTTTTTTGCTCATCTGATAAGATTATACTGGACATATACTTGTTATTGGAAGTAAGGGAAACCATGGGTCTGGCTGAATTCACTTAATATGATTTTTTTCCAAGTCTTTCCATTTCCTAGCAAATGGGGTGGGGTCATTCTTCCTGATGGAGGCATAGAACTCCATTATATATATGAGACACATTTTCTTGATCTATTCATCTACTGAGGGGCATCTGGGTTGGTCTGGATTTTTTTTTAATGTTCCTCACTGGCTCCTTTTAGAAATAGATTGTTACTGCTGTTACTCCCCAAAGGCTTTGCCCACCTTCCCTTCCCTCCCTCCCTCCTTCCCTCCCTCGTTCCTTCCTTCCTTCCTTCCTTCCTTCCTTCCTTCCTTCCTTCCTTCCTTCCTTCCTTCCTACCTTCCTTTCCTCCTTCCTTCCTTCCTTTCTCTTTCTTATTCCTTTCTTTTCTTTTTTCTTTCTTCCTTTCTTTCTTTCCATCTGTCTTTCTTAACAATTGGAAAGCTGCAAGCTGGTGGCTTACACCTGTAATCCTAGCTACTCAGGAGGCAGAGAACTAAGGATCACAGTTTGAACCATCCCAGGATGAATGGTGAGACTCTTATCTCCAATTAACTACCATAAAACTGGAAATGGAAGTGTGGCTCAAGTGGTAGAGGACTAGCCTTGTGCAGAAAAGCTCAAGGACAGTACCTAGGCCCTGAGTTCAAGCTTAGTACTAGCATGCACATGTGTGCATGTACACACACACACACACACACCTGGAAATAGTGCTGAAAATGAAATTTCATATAATTTGAAGTAGAAGAAAATGCAATTTTTTTCTTATAACGTGTGTGTGTGTGTGTGTGTGTGTGTGTGTGTGTGTGTGTGTGTGTGTGTGTGTGTGCCTGTGAGTACTAGGCTTGAACTCAGGGCTTTGTGCTCTTGCTTGGCTTTTTTGCTCAAGAGTGGTACTCCATCTTGAATTTATCTAGCCAGGCTGGCTCTGAACTGAGATTTTCAGCCTCCTGAGTAGCCACAGTTACAGGAGCGAGCCACGGGTTCCTGGATAAGTCTTCTTTGCCAATGTTAGGTTTTATGTGCATATTCACTTATTGCTTGAGACACATTGCCCTCATTGCTGAGATCCTCCTACTCAGCCTCCTGAGTGGTGTGATGGCCACGCGTCACTATGGCTGAGTAGAAACAGTCTGTACGAGTGACATTTATGATTTACTGCTTTATTTTGAGGCGCACTGTGCCTCTCATATACATTGTGGTTTCTTTTCTAGTAGGCTGTAGAACATAACTTTTACATATGTTCATCTACATTTCTCTTCTGTCTTTGATTTCTCTTTGATTTCTTTTCACCAGATTTTTAAAAATTGTACATATGTCTGTGGCAGTAATAACAGAGCAGGAATCCATTCCGTAGCCAAACTTCAAGGTCTCAAATATCTCAAATTTAAGGTTTTGGTTCAAGAAGGAGTGTTCATGATAATGCAGCCAATCCCTGTTTTAATTGCAGGTTATAGCTTAGGAGAGCGAACATTTTTCTCTAGGGAAAATTGTAGCTCACAGATTTTTGGTTCCTTCTTATTTCTTAATTCCATGCCTTTCTATCTGACCCTCCTTTAAAATGACCTAAAATTAAGTAAAAATACTACTTATTTAATGCCGCCCCTGCCTATTCCTGTACTCAGCATTTTTACCAACATCATGTCATCCGAGCATTACCACTGCCCAGGAAGAATATTAACATCTCCATCTGTTTACAGAGAGGCTGAAGCTTGGAGAAGTTAAGGAACTGTGTCAAGGCCATCCTGCTTAAATGGACATGTGGATCTGGGGAAGTCTTAGTCCATGCACCTGCCACATTCTATGAGAAAATCTTGTAGAACAGAGAGTTCCTCTTCCAGTTCAACCCCAAACACAGGCATGTGATCAACCCAGCCAGGGTGACAGTCAATCATGTAAACCAACCTCAAGAACTTCTATAAAAATCTTGGGGGTCACCTCCACCATCCCAAGAAAGATTTTTGGCAAAACACCTTTGTTTCTAGTCACGTTAAATGAGTACTATTTAACCAGGTTTTCCCTTCAAGTATAGGAAGCTTCTGATCATTCTTTAAAGCAAGAGAGCTTAGAATAACTTTGACCCTACATGGCTGAGTTCAGAGTTGTCCTGCCCAGTCTGCAGCCCTCATACATTTCCATGCAAATGTGGATCCTTCCCCTCCCCAGGAAGGGTTGGTGAGAGTCCCAGTTTGGTTGCAGGTTGTGGACATTGAAGGAACCTCTCTTTTCAGATGCTTCTGCTCTTGTCTCTATCCAGGGGCCATCTGCTTGGGTTTCTTTCCCAGGAAGCTCAAATTCCCACCTAAGCGTTTACCCATCTGCAGACTGGGAGCTGGTAGGGGGCCAAGTCCTGGCTGTGGCTGCACGGGACAATTGAGACCGTCCAAGGGGAATGCATGGGGTAGCCGAGAGGAAGCAGGAAGGAAGAGGCTCCAGGGAAGGCTGAGCAGCAAAGAGGATGCGATCACCTTCCTTGGTTCTGATAGAAGCCGTTAGGATGCTTCAAGATGTGGCTAAGATCACAGGCTTCAACGTCATTCAAGTCTTGCTGCTTATTGGTGCATGATTTTGAAGCGGGCTACATAAACACTGATTCTTTTCCTAAAAATGGAGAAGCAGCAGTATCTACTGCCTAGACTTATTTTTAAACTTCATTTATTATTATTATTATTATAAAGGTGAGGTACAAAGGGGTTCTGTCTATACTTCTGAAGATTAAATGCGATGATTCGTGTAAAGGACTGAATTGCTTAGTGATTACTTAATAAGTCTTGTTTATAATAATGAGGGTAAATACAGTTTTCATGAAAAGTAAACTGGCGTATATGCATCACTTAATGTTTTGAAAAGGCACCAGTGTTCTTTGGAAGAGTAGAATTTCCTAAAACACTTTCAAAATAAGTGAAGGGCTATGATGTTTTCGCCTAGTCATCTACATATAGAAGCTTTTGTCATTAAGTTTGAAAAAATAGTACAATTTAGTTCAGTATCAAAAAGCTTATATACTCATGTATAATTCTAATAAAATGTACACAGGATCTATGTGCTAAAAATATCAAGTTCTGTTGAAAAAAATCAAAGGAATCTTTTATATTTTTTTATTGTAAAGATACTGTACAGGGAGGTTCCAGTTACATGAGTAAGGTAATGAGTCCATTTCCTATCAAGCATTGTTACCCCCTTCTTTGTTTTTCCCCTACCATGTCTTCCCTCCCCAACTCCTCCCCTCCCCCAAAGTTGTAAAGTTCCTTTTCAACATAGTATCTTGTACATCTCATTGTTATAATGGGTCAACTTTTATCCTTGTTTCAGCATTTTATTATTTCCCTTCCCTCCCCAAATTAGAACAATGTATAAACAAGATACAGGGCACCGGAATCAAACACAATGAAAACAGGGGCTATACCACGGGGGATGAACATACAAAAGAAACAAAAAAAAAATCACATAGTACATTAAAAACAACAGCGACAATGATAAAACCTCTTGTGTCCCTATCTTGAGGTTCATTTCGCTTAGCATCATCTTATATGGTCATATGTACATCGTTTTTGACCTCAAAGGGGTCTTAAACACATCATCATAAGATGTCTATGGTTTGGAGCATTCAATGTTGTTGACACATCAGCTCTCCTCAAACTGATGACATAGTCCAATTCCAAAGAAAATCCCAAGTTTATTTTTAAAAGTCATGAAGCTGATTCTAAAAATTACAAGAAAGAAAATCAAAATACTCAATTGTGAAAAACAAGAGCTAGCCAACCATTGGTGGTTCACAACTGCAATTCTAGCTACTCCGTATTCTGAGATCTGAGGATCAAAGTTCAAAGCCAGCCAGCAAAGCCTGGGAGACTCTTATCTCCAAGTAATTATGAAAATCCTGGAAGTAGAGCAATGATTCTAGAGGCAGATCCCTAGCCTTGAGCAAAAAAGTTCAGGGACAGCACTCAAGCCCTGAGTTCAAGCCCAAGCCCCAGGAGCAGTGTGCATGTGCACACATTCACACACACGCACACACACACACACACACACACGACTTACACTGTCAGATTTTAAGACATATCAATGCTCGACAAGAAATGTACTCATTACCTTACTCATATAATGGTAACCCCTCTGTATAGCATTTTTACAAGAAAACAAAATCTAAAAAAAGACACGTTATACAACTACTGAAGTCATGTTTGCAGACTATTTGGCTAAATTGTAGTCACAAAGATCAGTGGGACTAGTGGTAAGAAGTTGATTTGTTCAGAGGTTTATCATAGTGGTTTGACAGAAGTTCTGTGCTTAGAAGATTATTGGATTGTCCGTATGTAAAAGAAGAGACTTACATCTTGTACTTTACAAAGATTAACTCAAATGATCATAGTCCTCTGTGTAAAACATGAAAGCATAAAATTTATGTCACACTGGATTAAGCAGATTTCCTATGTCTGGAACTATAAAGCACAATCTATTTAAGAACAACATCAAACTCCATCAAAAAATTAAAATCTGTGCAGAAATGGTGCTATGGCTCAAGTGGTAGAGCAAATAGAGGCTCAGGGACAGCACCCAAACCCTGAGTTGAAGCTCTAAGATCAGCAGGGTTTTTGAGTATGAAGTTGCTTCTGTGAGATGCTGTGGAAAGTTACGTGACCAAACACAGCCTGATTATTATTAAAAATAATGCAGGCACCGAGGAGAATATCTCTGGTATGATGTAAGTTTATATAGTCACTTTGAATGGTTCAGCTTCGAAGATCATTGCTCTAATGTTTAAAATCAGAAGGGTATTTGATATTAACATCTTACTTCTATATCATTTTGAAACCATCCAGTTACTTTCAATGGATAAGCTCTTCAGTCCCATGTCCCCTACAAGGCCCATGAACTTAGTCCCATCCTGTCAATGAGATAAAGACAGAATTTCGGACTCTTAGAAATTAAGTTTGATATACTCATCACTAATCTTGAACGAGAAAGGAAGAGAGTAAGAATAAGTTGGATATGTCATCATTCCCTCCAGAAGGAAGATTCTCGAGGATATTTCTTATGTGAGTCAAAGATGTGGAAATAAAGCCTGTTTGGACCCAGGTTGACTTGAAAGATCAGTTCATGCAATCATCCACTGCAGCTAGAGTCAATGAAAAAATTAGCCTTGAAAGACTTTCCAAAGAAGATGACAGATTTTGATACTGGGCTCAGGAAAGCTTGCTTGGTCTGCAATCCTTCCTTTTCTTCTCTTTCTTTTTTTTTGTGCTGGTCCTGGGGCTTGAACTCAGGGCCTGGCACTGAACCTGAGGTTTTTTTTGTTTTGTTTTGTTTTTTTGTATAAGACTAGTGTGCTATCACGTAAGGTACAGTTTTACTTCCAACTTTTTGCTGATAAGAGTCACATGGACTTTCCTGCCCAGGATGGCTTTGAATCTCCATTCTCAGATCTCAGCCTCCTGAGTAGCTGCTAATAGGTAGACGCTGCTGGCACCTGGCTCATTTCTTAGCCCTGTAACATTGACGAGGCCTTTGGTCTCCTGATACGTCCATACGAAGCTCAGAGGACAGTAGCTTCTCCTACTGGGAATGCAAAGTGTCATTGCTATACCTGACTTTTAGAGTCTTCACCAATGACTTGACTTGAGCATCCCAGACATGGCATCATCCACCACAGTTCCTGTCTTGTCTACAGTGTGTCATAGTCCTCAGGAAGCCTGAAGGATACAGGATTGATCCTGGCACTTACTGGTTGAACTAAGGTCCAGTTGGTTGGTCTTGGGGTGAAAAGGCACCTAGGATTCATTATCTAGTCCAGCTGAGTATGTGGGCATGATCCAGTGTGGCCGGTGTTTACTAGCTGCATGTGAGATCGATAGCCAACAGTGCTGGGATCCTTTCTTTTGTGAGTCTTGAGCTTTTCACATTGCTATCTGGGCCACTATTGACCAAAAGTGTGTAATGTTTTTGTATCTCTTTCTTTTAAAATCAGAAACTTCCTTATCTTTTTTCACTTTTCAAAGTTATCAATAGTTAAATTTTTTTTGGTAATAGGTGAATTCATTGATTTCTATGACTACGTTATTCAGCCTGTTTGTTTGTTTGTTTGTTTATTTAGTGACAGTCACGTTTTGTCATCCTGGCTGACTTCCATCTTGACTGGTACTGGTGATCTTCCTGCCTCTCTGTCTCCTGAGTTCTGGAATTTGAGGCCTGTGCTACTGCACCCTGCTGAAAAGTGTTCTTAAATTTTGTTCTTGCAGTCCTTAGATACTATTCATACAGTCCAATGTCTTCTTCTCTCCCCCCTTGATTAGCTGGTGCTGGAGGCCCAAAGTGACTTGCTAGGAGGAATGTAAACTAATGCCCGCTGATCAGCAAGTGCAGAACCAGAGGCAAAGGGAATTGAGGTGCTTGCTGAGGGTGAGCCTTTCTAGATCATATTGCTGGGAGAAAGATCACTTTCCCACTGAAGTCTCTTTCCTCTGGTGGATTTCCTTTACTCCTTTCTCTTTTTCCTGCAACTACCTTTCAGCTACACAGAGGGTCTCATCAAATCAATGTTTTCTTTTTCCCCTCATGTTTATTCCCTGGTAAGGGTTACCATGGTGGGTGGGGAGAGACGTTGAAGAGCTCATCAAAGAGAAATTTGAGATGCTGGGGTTAATTTTCCATGTTTTGTCCCTTATTAATTACCTCCCCTAGGTAAACAGGAGTTGAATGTCTTGTGTCCTAATTTTCATGGTATCTTAGTTACTCCACTAGCAACGTCATTCAATACTATGGACATATCCAGTAACAGAAGAGCAGTGTTCCTGGTGCTTTCTCTCTGGTTGTCTATCAGTAAATGGCTTGTGTATGTTTAAGATACCTCCTTTCTGACTTCAGTGAACCCGCAAACTCTGGATGCTGAAGTAGGGGGATGTGCATTCAAGGCCAGCCTTTGCTATACAGGGAGATGCTGTCTTCAAAAAATAAGAATGCTTCCTTTTGATTTTGAGGAATACATTATTAAAGGTTTTACTTAGTACTTGTGTAACAGCCTGGTCATTTAAACACACCAAAGAATTCTAAGAATGAAGCCACGTACTGATTCAGTAAATACTTGTGACTTTTATGTTTTCTTTTAAACCGAGAGCCTCCTAAGCTTTGTAATGACTTCAAATAAATAAGAATGGACACCCAGTTTCCTTTCTAGTCTTATGATATGCCTTTCTTAGTTTAATGGTTTGCATATATTTTTATTGCATTGTTAATAATGAATTTATACCAAGACACATAAAATCTCATTGTGTCCAAATTAGTTTCTGCTCTTTTCTATTGTATATGATTGTGGCTTAATACAGTTGCTACCATATACGTCCAGTACTATCTAATTTTCCTTTTTATTTTTAACCACATGCTCTATCGTAAACTTTATTCTCTAGATAAGTTATGGTCATTCTCTCTTTTTTATTGTAAGAGAGCCAATGCTTATATGTCTTAAGACATTTTCCATATGATTTCCTAGTTCCCTATTTTATAAAACTCATAATCACTTTAAAAATTTTTCTATGCCAATGAGAAGAGTTGGTTTGGAAATCAGACTCTGCCTTCCCTCATGTTTGCCCATAGTTTTAGAAATTGTTTCAGATTGTAGCACTTCATTCAGTACTTTTTTAATACTATTATTACAAAGATGGCCTTGCAAACTGTGTTGTCTGTGTTTCTTAGCTTGTGCTTAGCTAGTGTTTTGACAGAGACTTCCTTCAGTTACAAGAATTTAAAATACAGAAAAAGAGAGAGGAAAAGGGAAAGACTACCTCTCCTAACAGTCAGCTCTGTGCTTTGTGCCTTCCTTGAGCATTTAGCCCAGCTCATTCTAAGTGTAGAGATCAGCCCACCATGAAAGCTGAGGATCTGCCTAAGATTTTTTTCTCTCTTATGCCTTGCCCCAGGCATACAGGGGCCTTCGAAAGCCCTAGCAGACTAGCTGCTTTGGATTGTCCTCTTTTCCCAAAGAAGCTCACCCTAGTTTTTGCCTCAGGCATGTGAGAGTTGTGAGTTTGCTTTCTAGTGTATTTGGACATTGCTTTTTCTGGCCTGCTATCTGAGTGAGGAAAACAAAGATGGTTGATTTCTGTGCGTCCTCACATGAATTTGAACAAACACGTGAAATTGTAAGTAGAGTCTATTCTGCTCTCTCTGGGTCAGAGAAAAGAGTTCCACAGTGAGAATGCAGGCAGCCATTGCTTTTAAGTGTGTGTGTGTGTGTGTGTGTGTGTGTGTGTGTGGTCATGGGGTTGAACACTGGGCCTGGGCGCTGTCCCTGAGCTCTTTTGCTCAAGGCTAGTGCTCTACCACTCTGAGCCACAGGTCCATTTCCTGTTTTCTGATGGTATTGAGATGAGAGTCTCACAGGGACTTTTCTGCCTGGGTTGGCTTACAGCCTTGATCCTCAGATCTCAGCCTCCTGAGTAGCTAGGATTACAGGTGTGAGTCACTAGTGCCCCGCTCAGTGTTTTGCTTGTTTGTTTTGTTGTTGTTGTTTTGCTAGCAGTCTACAAAGTTAATTCTGACAGTTTGTATTCAATCTTCAGTGGAGAATGAAGGTGGAGCTGCTACTTCACTGTTTTGCTGATGTCATATAGCACACAGTTCACAATTCTTCCATGAAGCCCTCCATTCTTGGAGAACATGAGCTAGGCCTGTTCTCTCATTGTATTCTTCTTTTCAGACTCTTGTGTGACATTGGGATTCATCTGTGTTCAACTTCAGCAGAGCCGGACTCATCATCATCTGCTTAACTCTCCAGGAATAAGTCATTTGTTTTTATTCACTCAACAATATATACTGACCTTGTCTTTTGTTCAAGATGAGGCTATAACTAAGAAGGGTGAATCAGAGACAAGATTTCTTCCCTAAAAAAGCTATGGCCTGCTGGGCACCAATGGCTCATGTCTATCGTCCTAGCTACTTAGGAGGCTGAGATCTGAAAGATCGAGGTTCAAAGCCAGCCCAGGCAGGCAAATCTAAGAGACTTATCTCCAGTTAACCAGAAAAAAAAAACCAGAAGTGAAGGAATGGCTCAAGTGGAAGAGCACCAGCTGTGAGGGAAAAAGCCAAGGGAGAGCACAGAACCAACAAAGAAAAGAAAAGAAAAGGAAGCTAGTAAATCTAAAGGAAAGCAATGACTTCATTATTGCAGGTTTTTGTTTGTGTTTGAGAGTTTTCCTCCTCTAAGATAATGGAAAGTTAAGAGTAGTTTCTGGAGAAGGATGTACAAATAAAAGGTCAAATTAAAAAAAAGAATCATAAATCATAATATAATAAAGTTTTCTTGAATCCATTAAAATTTTCATAGTTCATTTTAGATTTCTAAAATGTTGGTTCCTGTAGGCCAGTGGTCTTATCTGAATGGAATATAAATCTCACACCCTTCCACAAAGTGAACAAACGAGTATTTGTGAAGTTATTTAAGACATGGAAGACTCAGAAGAATTTTTCTTCTCCGAAACATACCATTAAGGTCAGTTAATGGCAGACCGCTGTGTCATCGTATTCTGCTCATGGATTGCTGTACCCGGGAATTTTCTAATTTAAATGAATAGTTGAATAAAGTCATGGAATGGTGATTTCATTTTGGCTGGGTTGGCCCAAATCCTGTAGCATTCGGCATTCGGGCCAAGCCCAGTGCTTTTCTGATAGTGCATCAGAAAAGCTCACCCAGTTCCTCATTTCGTCACTCAAGTATTTGGGGGGCTACTAGGACATAGCAAGTGTTGATGATAACAAAGCTGATGCGGTGCCTTCCTTTATTCCCTGGAAGTCTAGGTTAGCAGATAAACAGTGGACAAAGAAGCACATACAGAATATGAGTGGTTCTAAGTAGCAGGAGATATGGGCGAGATGCTATGCGGTCATGGAATTAGCGCGTTACTTCAACTGAGATGACAATTTGAAGAAGAAGACTGGGTGAGACGCAGCTGTGCAGACAGAAGACCGGAGGGTGACAAAGCCTCCGTCTTCAGGGAAAGAAACGTGTCTCAAAGACGGGAAGAAGTTGTTCTGTGTGAGATCCAGAAGGAAGGGCTGGAACAGAGTTAAGGAGGGAGAGAGCCCTGAAGACAACACTAGAGAATGAGACAGGAGGTAAATGGTGTAGTCACGGCTGATCCTTGGCCGGGCGCATCAGTGGAGTTGCTGAGATAGAGAACTTGAAAACAAGCACTTAAAACTTTTTCATGGTTTCACAGAGTGACTTTATATCTGTCCGGTCTAATAAAAAATAGACAAATATTTTATGTTCCCTTCCTGGCTTCATTTTCCCCCGGTAATTTATTTTTTTATTAGGTCTTATAAAAGTATCGATCAGTCCGGCACCGGTGACTCATGCCTATAATCCTAGTTACTCAGGAGGCTGAGATCTGAGGATCACAGTTCAAAACCAGCCCAGGCAGAAAAGTCCCTATGAGACTCCAATTAACCACCAGAAGACTGGAAGTGGAGCTGTGGCTCAAAGTGGTACCACGCTAGCCTTGAGCAAAAGAGCTCAGGGACAGTCTCCAGCCCTGAGTTCAAGCCCCACAACCACCACCAACAACAAAAAAGTATCTATCACAGAGGGCTGGGGCATTAAAAAAATACAAGCTGGTCCTTCACCCTTGGTTGGTTGAGGTATTGCCCTACAGACCCAACAGAGAATTGATTTTCTTGTAAATTCAAAGGGAAATCATTGAAAAAATAAAAATTTAGGATTCACTTGACTTACTTTTACTTTATAAAAAGATTACCCCAGGGCTGGTTCAGCTGGCACACATACCAAAATGTAGATTCCCTTGGCAGATGAGAGATATACTTCCTAGGCCCTTTTCTGTGCACATGGAAAGGTAATAAAAGCAGAAAAGTATATTAGCAAGAAAAGAAAGATCACCTCTTAGAAAGATTAAGAATTGATAGCTCGACTGTTACTGACGTTGAATAAAAAATTCTGGAAGTCATTTCCTCCATAAGCCTTTTGCAGGAGGAAAAATGGTAATATGCACGCGCTGAAAAATAAGTCATTTTTCAAAAGAACTCGAGTTTCTGATGGTTGAATAGATTTGGACTTGTCAAGATGAGAAAAGAGAGACTTGTTAGAATGATGACCGCTGTAATGTTCAGCACAACAGGGGCATGAAGAATAGTGTTGGTCAAGCAACATTATGTCTTGCATTTCAGATGGGTGAAATACAGAAGCAGAAATATCCCTTAGCTGGACATGTGACGTGGAACATTTTTTCCCTTTGCTACTGGGGATTGAACCCAGGACATGATCCTTGGTAGGCAAGCGCTTTATCACTGAGCTACATCCCAGCCCGTGAAGTGGAACTTCTTTGAGGAGAGGTCTGATCTCAAGATAGATATTTCTAGATGATCAATATATAGGTGGTATCGATTTTATGTCTTGATATAGGAAGAGAATGGTTATCGGCATGGAACATGAGAACTCCCAATTTCTAGAGGCGATCTTAAGGGCTGACAAAGGAAACTTGGAAGCAGTAGATTGAGATGGGGACGAAACAGAGAATGCAGATTCTCAGAAACCAAAAGAGGAAACTGCTTTAAAGAAAGAAAATGGAATGGAACACTATATGTCAAGCTGCTGAGATTTATACGATTAGAACAGTGTGACTTCTGGTCCTGATAACATCAAATCAGTGGTGACTCCCCTTTAAGGTCTTGAACTGTTCACACTCTTGCATTACCTCTTTAGGCTCTGCAGAGTCTACGTGCACTAATACACTAGGGCCGCCACAGCAAAGGGCTGGGTGGATTGAACAACAGAAATTGATGTCCTAGCCAGGCACTGGTGGCTCACACCTATCATCCTAGCTACCTGTGAAGCTGAGACCTGAGGATCACGGTTTGAAACCAGCCCAGACAGGACAAAGTCTGTGAGACTCTTATCTCCAGTTAACGACCAGAAAACAAAAACAAAAACCAAACAACTGGGAAGTGGCACTGTGGCTCCAAGTGGTAAAGCACTAGCCTTGAGTGAAAAAGCTCAGGGACAGCACCCAGGTCCTGAGTTAAAGCCCCATGACTGACAAAAAAGGAAGGAATAAAAAAGAAAAGAAAAGAAAAGAAAAGAAAAGAAAGAAGCTTATGTCTTTACAGATGTGGAAGAAGTTAGAAGTCCAAGAACAAGATATTCGTGGAGTCAGTCTCCGGTGCCATCTCCACTTTGGCTTGTAGGTAGGAATCTTCTTCTTGTATCTTCATATGTTTGTCCCTGTCTGATTGTTGTCTGTGTCCTGCTTTCTTTTACTTAAATGTATACGTATCCGGTCCATCTCTATGATCTCACTCTATTCTAATTACTTCTTTAAAGACAACCGTCTGCTGTCTTCTTTTTAATCCCTGTCTCTGCCTCTTCTTCCTTAATTCTCCTTCTGCGCTTTCACATCTCTTCTTTTAACTAATTAAGACTGAAATGGTAACTTGAAGGAAATCCTTTTTCAAGACTCAAGGGGACAATCTGGTGCCCGAGGCTCACTCCTGTGTTTCTAGCTACCCAGGAGGCTGAGATTTGAGGATCCATAGTTTGAAGCCAGTCCAAGAAGGAAGGCCTGTGAGACTCTTTAATTAGCCACCCAAAACACAGAAATGGAGATTTGGATTAAGAGTTAGAGCATCAGGCTTGAGCAAAAAAATACTCCTAAGAGACATCCCTGAGTTCAAGACCCCCTTGCCCCTCTCTTTCTGTGAATACCAGTACAACCCATACATGACTCTGTTCTTCACCTGCCCCGTGTATATGGTCCCCTTGTGCTTTCTTTTGGTCTGGTGATACCGCCTTTCCTATTATTCAACTTTCTACATACTTATTCCCATGTTTTGTTTTTGTTAATCATTTCAATAGGATTTTTTGGAGGGAGGAGAGGTAAATGTGTATGCTCAGCCATCTTGAACTGATGAATTACCAAAGCTAAAAACAAAAGGACTCAAAAATGAACATTACAGGTTAAACACATTTCAGATAGTTAAAGTTTTCATGTCAGTGTGCAAAATTCAAAATTCGTTATGTTACACTTAGGCTTTCCCATCTGAGTGATACGTTTATCACTCGTGTTCACAGATAGGTTTTGGTTTTTGTTGTCTTTTTTTGTTGTTTTTTGTTTTGTTGGTCCTGGGGCTTGAACTCAGAGCCTGGGTGCTGTCCCTGAGTTTTTTTGCTCAAGGCTAGTGTTCTACCACTTGAGTCACAGCCCCACTTCTGGTTTTCTGGTGGTTAATTAGAGATAAGAGTCTCACAGACTTTCCTGCCTGGGCTGACTTGGAACTGGGATCCTCAGATCTCAGCTTCCCAACTAGATAGCAGATAGCAGATAGTAGATAGCGCCCAGCTTCACAGATGGGTTTTTTGAAATATGTATTTATTATTATGTAGTGGTACAAAAGGGTTTCAATTCCAGAAGCTGGGAAATGAGTGCAGGGCATCTTGGCCAGTGTCACCCCTTCCACTGTCCTCCCTCTATTTCTCCATCCCATAGATTTTAACTCATAGGTTTTAACTCATTTTTATGCACAAAAATTTTTCTGAAATTATTCCTTTGGGTAATAAAAATTTTATTCTCTAGAAATTCTACATAGGTGTGCTAGTGATCTTGGAATCGTTTTCACAGAGTCTAGTCCAATACATATTTCAACCAGGTATTATTCATCTCAACTTGCACATACTCCTTTCCTTTGCTCAACATTCCTCTCCTTGTGACCGATGTTGACACCAGAGTGTTACATCTATTACAACTGTTGAAATTAACTTGGCACATCATTTTCAACCAAGGTTTACAATTGCCCTTAGGATTCACATTTCCTTTATTTTTCTTTAGTGAAGTAGAACGATGTGCAGTCATCATTACAATATCACGCATGCCAGTTTCACTGGTCTAGAAAATCTTCTCTGTTCTACTTATCTATCTACCCCTCCCCATTAACATGTTGATGATGTGATCTTTTTTTATTGGCTCTACAACCTTTAGTTGAAGTAATATGGTTTAAAGAATCTAATTGAATAATACAGCATACTGAAATTTTAGTTTGGCTTCTTTCCTTAGTATTCTAACCACATTTAAGATTTTTAGCGGCATTTTCATAGCTTTTGTTTCCTGAGTTGTTTCTGTTACTATTGTTTTTAGTACTGAATAATATTCTATGGCCTGTTTTTATTTATCTATTAAAGACCTGCTTGATTACTTGCAATTATTGCCAATAGTAATAAAAGTGTAAGTCAACAGCAAATACAAATTATAAATAAAATAAGTTATAAATAAAAGTGTAACAAATATTTGAGGGAAAAAAAAACCAAACAAATATCCATCTCTCTGAATAGGATGGGCAGGAGTTGAACTACTTAGAAACAAGGTCGGTATTTCATTTGCTTTGGTATCATCTGGCTTCTTCAATGTCTGACACATTACCTGACTCATGCATGTTATTTGGTCTGGACACAAGAAAATGTATATTTATTCTTGCTTTTTTTTTTCTTTTGGTATTTTTTTCTATCAGTTCCCATATTGGCCACTAGAGGACACTGCTAGCAATGGTTTATAAAAGGTAGAATTACTAAAAGTTATGGTACAGTATTTGTTACTTAATTCATCTTAAAATCAAATCTGATCACATTTGATGTGCAACACTGTCTTTTCATTCAACCTGAGAAACGAAGGCTTATTTTATTATTCTGAATTTTCGGCTAAAATAGAAATGCAGTTTGCAGCCTGATGGAATCTGTTAGATTTGCCGATTCATGGCAACTTAAGAATGTAGGAAAAGAGAAGAGATTAAGTAGAGGGACAAGAAATAGAAATCCATCACAACCAGGTGGGTAAAATGAAGAGAAGCGAGTGAGCAAGACCAGGGAGAGAAGAAGAAGAGAGAGCGGTGGACTCGTGTGATACTGAAGGAAATGTCTTCTGATGTTGGAATTTCCTCATTCATTACTCTATGAAGTTCTATAAGGAAATATCTGACTGGTTAACTTAAAGGAGAAAAGGTTGACTTAGCTCACAATTTGGGGAACTTGAGTCTAATAACCTTCGGTGAACCTGTTGCTTGGGCCTGGAGTACAATGTTGTCAGATAGCGGCGATAAGGAACATCTGTCGGCATAAACCGCTCACCTCTGTAGCTAGGAAACAAGAGAGAGGAAGTCCCATAATCTCCTTCAAGGCTACACCCCCCAGTACAGACCACTCCCACTAGGCATTGCCTAATGAGCAGTCTACCCGTCCACAGAAGCACCCCCCTGGGGAACAAGCCTTTAACACATAGGCTCTTGGGGGAGTCCTTAACATTCCAACTGTAGCTACACGCCCAGAGCTGGGAACTGGAAGCTCATGCCAGTTATACAAGCTACTTAGGAGGCTGAGATCTAGAGGACTACAGTTTGAAGCCAGCCTGGGCAGAAAAGCCCTTGAGATCCAATCTGGAATTAACCAGTAAAATGCGAGGCTTGAGGTATAGTTTAAAGGGTGGAGTCTGCAAGAGCCCTGCTTCAAATCCCAGGAATAGAAAAACAAAACCAGGTGATCCATACACATAGGCGATGTACACCTCTCCAGGTGCTGTCGGTGGTGAGGAACAAGGGTCTCCAGGGTTTTTGGGCTGCAGTTGCGGGAATCCTGGGGTTGTATCACCGACTGACTCCATGATTCATCATGTCCCAGCTGGAACCTCTGTTCCCTTTCTGCTTCTCTGTATGGAGAATCTTCCATGTCATGGGTTCCTTCTTCATAAAAAGGATGAGAAAAAAGAACATGGCCACTATGATGTTGTTTATCCAAACCAATCTCTTTTTTTTCCTCTGGAAAACCAATGCTAAGTTACAGGAAGTGGGAACCAAATAAATCTTATCAATACTTACACTTTATTGACAGACCTTACATAAACCTTGCTCTTGCATTCTTGAATAAGATGGACAGGTTGCATACCCACATATGTTTGCTGAATTGGGGGATGAGAAGTTAGGATAATTTGCCAGATTTGAAATCGAAGGGTAGCATGTACAGAAAATGTATTTATTTATAAGGCAGTGTTCTTCTTGGCTAAGACCAATGCTTCGTTAGGAAAATGTCACATCTGAATTGGAAATATGTATTTGAAGCCATTTATTTCTCCCAGTATGCAAACACAATTAGCCTTACTTTTCTAGAAATGCTAAACACACCTTTCACAGGCCATGGAGTCTTGAAGTCTCTGCTTCTTCCTGGGCAGAGAGCTGCTCAGGTAGCAGTATGCAAGTGTGTGTGTGTGTGTGTGTGTGTGTGTGTGTGTGTGTGTGTGTGTGTGTGTGTGGTGTTAATATTTGTGCAGAATACTGTGGTCCTATGACTCACCAGAGATTTTTTTCTATGCTAATAACTTGTACAAATCCACAAAGTGATGAATCAAGGCAAAGGTGAAAGAATTAGAAACTGGCCTCATATTTTTTTCTAGCCCATTTTTTTTTGTAGTTCTGCAAAAAAAAAAGTTGGAGAAATCCTAAGTAGCTCTAAACTACATCTGTTGGTGGTTCAGAAGGGCTTTCCAATCTAAGCCATGAGGATAAAGTCACTTGGACAAGAAATTCACTTTTCTCTGGACTTTTGTGTCTCAAACATCACCGTCCTTAATAGGTATTTATTAACCATTTATATTTAATTAATATTTATTTATTTAATAATTATCTAATCATCCATTACTCTGTGGTTGTTAAAAATAGCTCAGGATGTCACATAAGAAGAAGGACACCAACTTGAAAGGAACTCAGCAAGGCGAGGTTGCCAAAACTCTGGCAAGCAAGCAAACTGAGCAAGCAGGTGGCTCCCATTTTATTATTAATCCAGCAGGCCCCGCCCCTCTGCTCCCATTGGCTGAGCTCAGGCGCCCAATCAGCAAAAGGCGAGGTTGCCAAAACTCTGGCAAGCAAGCAAACTGAGCAAGCAGGTGGCTCCCATTTTATCATTAATCAAGCAGGCCCCGTCCCTCTGCTCCCATTGGCTGAGCTCAGGCTCCCAATCAGCAAAAGGATGTGGCTTAATTCGCTGGATGAAACTAAAAACTCAAGCAGCTTCTAACAGGATGCCTTAATTAAATGAAAGGGCCAAGCCACCTGGCCAAAGCACTACCTTTTCAGAAAACAAGTCTCATAAGAGGAACAGAAAGGAAGCAAACTGCCTTGGTAGGAAAAACACTTTTCTCCCAGGGATAAGGATTGTGTATATTCGAACTGATCTAGCACATACGTTTTTATGTGTTTGCTTCTATGATTGCATAGAATCTGTGGCAAGTGAATCTAGAGTGAGCTACCAATATGGTGTACAAGGGAAAACATTAATTGGGGAATCAGAAGAAGGAGGAGAGCTAGCGAATGCCTTGGCCCAGGAAATCATTACAGACTTTTGCTCTCCATTTCCATCTGTGTCTACGGATAATTTTGAATGGCCTCTGAATGCTGTTTAAAATAGCTGAAACTCTCAGCCCTGTGAGAGTTTAATCTGAAGAATGTCTTAAAAGACTTTGCCACCCAAAATGTCCATCCAGAATTGTTTAGAAAAATCTGAAAAAAAAATCACTAAATTTTCCCAAACTGGGAACTATTTAAATAAATTATAGTACAATCACCTCAAGGAATTTATGCAGCCATTTCAAATACTGCTGTCAAATTGTATCTATGGCGTGCAATGGGTTTTCTCTTTTTAGTTCCTGAACTTTAAAAGGTAGTACAAGAGGGTTACAATTTATGATGATTTCATATGGAGATTTCATTTCACATTTGGTGCTCTCTCTCTCTCTCTCTCTCTCTTTCTCTCCCTCTGTCCCTCTCTTCAAGTACTGGGGCTTGAACTCAGGGGTTGGGCCCTGTCTCTTAGCATTTTTGCTCATGGCTAATACTTTACCACTTGAACCACAGTGCCACCTCTGGCTTTTTCTGAGTAGTTTATGGGAGATAAGAGTCTCATAGACTTTGCTGCCCAGCCTGGCTTTAAACTGCCATCCTTGGTGCTCATCCTCCAGAGCAGCTTGGATTACAGGCATGAGCCACAGACGCCCAGATAGTTTTAAGCTTTTACATTTTTGAAGTGAAGACCGGGTCATGACCAACAGTTTGGAAGACTGCACGAGTCCGAGAGCCGGTTCTGTTGCATAAAGATGAGAGAAAGTCTCCCTGGATGTGGAAGGAACAGAAGGGAAAGGGAGAAGGCAATGGGTCTTGAGTGGACCACACCCTAGAAGTTTGAGGGAGCAGGAATTGGAGGGCAGGAAAAGACTTGGTGTGCTGGAAGAATTTGGCGGGGGGGGGGGGGGGGGGGGGGGGGGGGGGGGGGGGGGGGGGGGGGGGGCGGGGGGGGGGGCGGGGGGGGGGGGCGGGGGGGGGGGGCGGGGGGGATAGGAAGGGGAAACAAAGGAGGAGGCAACAATGCTTGATAAGAAATGTACTCATTACCTTGCCCATGTAATTATAACCCTCTCTACGGTATTTTCACTATATATATAAAATTCTCAGGTGAACAACCTTCTCAAAGTGAAATCAATGATCCACTGTGGATAATATCTTCCTCCTGGGATAATTAATGAGGGAAAGGAAAGGGGGGGGGAGGAAAGGGGAGGGAGAGGAGGTTGTGCGTCTCAGAACTTACTATAATCCAGAGACATGTGTCAACATTAGACTGGAGAAGGTCTGTCTGGGTCAATATAGATCCTGATTAGAATAATGTGCAGCATAATATTATCCTTGAACTATACTAATGATAACCAGTGTTCCAGCACACACAGAAAATGTCTTTGGAAGTTACCTGGTGTCAGCATGTGTTTATACTTGTTCTCAAGTCTCCTTGCAAACAGCAGCTCTGAAAGCTCCGAGATTCACCAGGCTCCATTTCTATTAAAATCTAATCTGAACCAAACATACCAACCTAGCAGCACACAAGGTTGAAATGTGACTTCATTTCTAACCTGCCAAAATGGCCTAATTTAAAAAATAGCATTGCACAAATAACGTATCTTTTTATGCCTTCTGGTAATGAATTCTGTCTCACTATTTACATCTATTAAAATTACAACTCAAGGGTAAAAATATTTGCAAATATGAATTGACCTTATTTCTCTTGTTGCTTGGTTGCCATTTATCTTGAAGTTTATTCTGCAGCCTCACCAAGAATTCTCCATCTGAGGTCTTCAGTACTGTCCTCATTGCTGCAACATTGATCTTATTGAGTTTATTTTCCAATTGCATCTAACACTATGGCTCATGCCCTCTGTCTTGATACCATCCTTCTCCCCCACTCCCCCCCCCCACCCCCGTTCCACCATATTCTTGGATGTTTTCCTTTTCTTTTGGCCAGTCAATCCTGGGGCTTGAACTCAGGGCCTGGGTGCTGTCCCAGAGAGTCTTTTTATCTCACTCTGAGTAGTTTATTGGAGTTAAGAGTCTCCTGGACTTTTCTGCCTCGGGCTGGCTTTGAACCTCTAACCTCAGATCTCAGCCTCCTGAGTAGCTAGGATTACAAGGTATTACAGTGTCTAGCTTTCTTTCTATTCTTAAACTTCCCTAAGAATACTTATTCTCATTGTTACAATGGGACAACCTATATCCTTATTTCAGCATTTTGTTATTTCCTTTCCCCTCCCCAAATTAGAAAAATGTATATACAAGATGCAGGACACCGGAATCAAATACAGTGACCACAGGGGTTATACGGTGGGGGAAGAACATACAAAAGAAACAAAAAATCACATGGTACATTATAAATACATTAAAAACAACAGCAAGAAAGATAAAACCACTTATGCCTCTATCTTGGAGTTCATTTTGCTTAGCTTAGCATTATCTTATATAGTCATATGTACATAGCTTTTGAGCTTTTCTGCTTGTCCTAGACATATACTAGTTATTGTGAATAAAAGAAACCTTGTAACAATGAGATGTACAAGACACTATGTTGAAAATGAACTTTACAACTTTGGGAGTGGGAGGAGGGAGGTATTGGAGAGATGGGAGGGAAGGGATGGCAGGGGAAAAACAAAGGAGGAGTAACAATGCTCCATAGGAAATGTATTCATTACCTTACTCATGTAACAGTTCCTCTTTTTTTTTTATTTTGGTCGGTCATGGGGCTTGAACTCTGGGCCTGGGCGCTGTCCCTGTGCTCTTCAGCTCAAGGCGAGCGCTCTACTGCTTGAGCCACAGTGTCACTTGCTGTACTCATTACCTTACTCATGTAACTGTAACCCTTCTGTCCAGTATTTTTGCAATAAAAAATAAATACAAAAAAGGATCCTTCTTCTTTGCATTCTTTAAATATTACTGATTGTTTTAAGCTCACATTCTCAACCTTTTTGCCCTTTTCATTTATCTTCATTCTCTTCCTGAAAGATGTCTCATCTGTTGTCAAAGCTTTAATGATCCCAAGGCTCTGTCCCTTTTTTTTCTGTGAGCTTCAGATTTACATAGCTTCCCTGCCAGTCTATACATAGATGGTCCATAGATTCGAGATGCCTAGAATGGGTCTACCCCACTGATCCCTCCACACAAGACTTTCTCCTGGCTTCTCTGTCAGTGGCTGGTGCTTCAGTCTACCTAGAGGCCACCAAAGAAATCTGGAGTCCCAGTTCACCTTGCCTGAGTCCCCATAGTACACACTCAGTGGCTTATATAACAGAAATCCAAGACAAGGTGCTGGTAAATCTAGTTTAGGTTCTTTGTTTTGTTTTGCAGTGGTGGGGCTTAAACTCAGGGCCTGGGCACTGTCCCTGAGTTTTTGTTTTTTGTTTTCCTCCTCAAGGCTACTACTCTACCACTTTGAGCCACAGAGCCACTTCTGGTTTTCTGATAGTTAATTGGAGAGATCAGAGTCTCACGGACTTTTCTGCCAGGACTGGTTTCAAACAGCGATCCTCAGATCTCAGCCTCCTGAGAAGCTAGGCCTGCGACACCGGTGCCTGGCTGTAAATTTAGTTTTGAGAGAGGGTTTCTTCCTACTTCGAAATGTTTACCTTCAGAAAGCAGATAAGAGAGTCAGAAGCAAGAAGAGAGTTTCCTGGTGTGTTTTCTCCTAAGGACACAAACTGTTAGATCAGAGTCCTACCTGTATGACCTCCATTTAACCTTAATTGCATTCTTATAAATATGCCAGGCTGAGGGTTTAGACTTCAACAAATCAGTTTTGTAAAAGAACCCACATATTCAGTTCCCAACACCACACATCCATCAACCAGGTCTTGCTAATAGTGTTTAAAACACTCTCTTCTTTCAACTTCTATGATCATTAGTTTATCTCTGGACACTATAATCTCTTACAGGGTCTTTTACCACAGCAAGTCCCTGGGTCTCCCTGTTTCTAGTCTAACTCTTAACCTTGTGGTTCCTACACTGCAATCAATGCAAATCATGTCGTTTGTAGGAAGATGGATGGAATTGTAGAATATCAGGTTGAGTGAGACACACCAAGCTCAAAAGCCAAGTATTGTGTGTCTTCATTTATATTTGGAATCTAGACCTAAATGATACTCAGATATATATGTGCATAAGAATACACGTGCACATGTGTACATGTAGTCATACACACATACACGTGTATAGATGTAGATGTGTGTAGGTGTGTTTGTATATAAACATACACTTAGCTGTTTTTATTCTTTAAGGTTTCCGTGCCTCACACAATGGATAGCTAACCTTTTCTGTGGAAATGGTAATTATTTTTTATATGGTATCTCCTATTATTAAAATTGACAATGGTGGTTACCAGAGGTTGAGGGAGTAAAATAGCAAGCAAGTGGTCAGTGGATAATAGTACAGTTAGATAACATTAAGTTCTGCTAATAGTACAGTTAGATAACATTAAGTTCTGCTTTCTGTTACACACGAAAGAGATGAGGTCTAATACAATTGTACTGAATATCTCAAAATAGCTGGAAGGTAACCAGGTGTTAGTGGCCCATACCTGTAAGTCTAGCCACTCATGAGGCTGAGATTGGAGGATCATGGTTTGAAGCCAACCCAGGCAGAAAAGTTCATGAGACTCTTATCTCAAATCAATCCTCCAAAAGCCAGAAGTGATGATAGGGCTCAAGTGGTAGAAATCAGCCTGGAGCAGGACCTAGCCATCTGAGAGAGACACACACACACACACACACACACACACACACACACACACACACAAGAAAAGCAGGTGGAAGAAAGGATTTTGAATGTTCTCACCACCAAGAATTGATGTACGCATTGAGGGACATGCTACTTACTCTGATTTGATTGCTACACAAAGAATACATGTGCCAAAAGATGACATTGTACCCCTTAAGTATATTCAACGACTACATGTCAAAAGCAAGCTTAAAAAAAAGAACCTGGAAAGAATGAAGTGGAAAAAAGTCCACAATGATTAAAATATCATAATTTTTATAAAGACAGGATCAAAAAGTTAAAAAAAAAAAAAGAGAATCAAGTACTGATCCTTTTAACCTTGGATTTGACTAGAGAAGAACAACTGGGCTCCTTCCTACATAATCTGAAAAACATCATCTATAATAGCTACCTTCTAATTCTCTCCAGCAGAGGGCAGTGGTAGTTAAGCTAACAGTCAAAGGCTTTCACAGGTCACCTTCATCCATCATCATCATCATCATCATCATCATCATCATCATCATCATCATCATCCGTGCGAAGGGGATCACCTGAAGGGTGATAAGGTTTTGCAATGGAATTAGGGTGCCCTTTGTAACCCCAAGTCTGGGGGACTAGCCAACTCTTGCAAACTGCCTTACCTCTACCTCCCACTTTAATAGATAGATGTTTTGCAGAATTGATTTGAGATGTATCCAGATCAGGACTTCAAGCCAGGCAGCCATGTGGCAAAGAGAATTCTGTAATTATTTTTGGCTAGTTTTTGGAAGCAGCTGCCAATAATTGGCTGGTTTCCCGTTTATCCCCTCTTTTCTGTCTTTCCACATTCGAATTGGGGACTTCAACAGGAAGCCTTGTCATTCAAGAGAGCCACTCATTTGTTAGGTGAGAATATGGATCCAGGAGAGGTCAGCTTGTTTGTTGATTCACACATTCATTCATTCATTCACGTTGTTATTTGAGGGCTTCACAAACGTGTTATCTATCACATGACCAGCACAGTGGTGGTGGCAGTAGACACAGTGACAAATACAAGTCACAAAGCTTCTCTTTCATGAGCAGCTATTGAGAAGAAGAAATAATGGCAGTGATCTGTGCGGGAGATTTTTAGGATGAGTTTCCTTGCAGAGTATACACCAAGCACCTTGGGAATTTGCTTGTACAGCAACTAAAATACTACTAAGAGTATTTTAGACTTACTCTCGGATCTAAAATATGAAGTTTAGCAGGGTATTGGTGGCTCACACCTCACCTCAGGAGGCTGAGATCTGAGGATCACAGTTCAAAGCCAGTCTGGGCAGGAAAGTCTGTGAGACTCTTATCTCCAATAAACCACCAGAAAACCAGAAGTGGTGCTGTGGCTCAAAGTGGTAGAGTGCTGGCCTTGCTCACAAAGAGCTCTGGGACAGTGGCCAAACTGCCAGGTTCAAGCCCCACAACTGACCAAAGACAACGACAAAAAAAGAAGCTTAGTGCTTTTATTTGATTATCTATTATTTATTTGATTATTTATTATTATTTGATTGTTTGCCCCCCCCCCAATCTCTAACAAAGTTCCATGCATTCCATAGGTTCTAACTAAATGATCCCAGTCAAAATGGTGACATCCCATCAAACATATTTATTGCAGGACCATTTGAGAAGAAGAGAATAACAGTTTGTAGAGAAATTGTGAAGGTTTGTAGTGCTTCAAGTCTGTTTTTGGAATCAGGAATTCTAGGACAGTATTTCTTCAGTGCACTCTGTATCACCTACATCAAATACTTGGTAGGACTCCTAAACATTCCCCTCTCCTTCTGGGAGACTCACAGAATCCAATTGGACAAGGATTGAGGGAATCTGCACTTACACAAGTGATTTTATTTAAGAGGCCCAAGGGTCAGACTCTTCCTCTTGCCTCTACTAGTTTATAACCAGAACAGTTGGCTTTAGCTTTCTCTTTCTCTCTTTTTACTTTCCCTCTCTCCTTCCTTCCTTCCTTCCTTCCTTCCTTCCTTCCTTCCTTCCTTCCTTCCTTTCTCTTTCTCTTTCTTTGATAGGACTAGGATTTGAACTCAGGGCCTTATACTTGCTAGGCAGATGCTCTTCTACTTGAGCCACACCTCCAGCCCTAGACTATCTCTTTTTCTGACATATACCTTCTGTGAAGTCATGAGATTTTTTTTTGTCTCTGTTCAATGCTGAATCTTCACTACTTGAAAGGGTCTGTTGTGTAATGAATATTAATTGACTAATTAAATGAAAGTAAACTTTTACATTATTTTATATTATTATATAATTGGAGTTGTAGAAGCTCATTTTGATAAAGTTTCTAATCCTAAAATGTCAGAAGGCTTAGGCAGTAGTTTGGCTTATCTTCTTTCTTTAAGAGGAAAAACACAGATGATTGAGAGTCTACAGATTTATGAGTCCCTTTTAAGTACTTACACTGGGTATAAACTTCTTATAACCATGTTTTCAGGGCCAAGTTTTGATTGCATTCTAAACAATAATTTACCAGGTGTGAGTATCATCCCCAGATTTATTTCCGTGGGGATCATAACTCACCAAGTGCCAAGTGTCCATTTCTGTTGAGCTTGTTTTCCTACCCAGCCACCATGACCTGTAGATGGAGTCTCTTCCTGTCTGCGCTGCCTAACACTTGGATTCCAATTAAGGAACAGTGGTGATGTGTCTTCTGTGGGCATTTCTGTCCATGGTGTTGGAAGTAGGGCTGGAACTTCCCACTTGGAATTCTTACATTCAGTTCAGTGGTCTTCTAATGTTTGTCATGAAGGAGCTCTACATGTGCTCACTTCTACAGCTGGAAGTCCATTCATTCATTCATTCATTCATGTACTTGTTCTCTGTGAACAACTAGATTGAGCATCTCTGTCCATGAGAGAATTTCCCCCACCTAGATTTATAGAAACAATTGGCTAGTCTTTCTATATTTATGAGAAGAACATACTAAATATTTAAAAATGCGATCATTGGGTGTTTGTGGGTACATTATAAATTAAATCCTTGGATTAAAAAAAAGTACAAAAACAAATGACCCCTTACTACTAATTCCTTTGTTTCAATCTAGAGATCATCTTTAGCAAAACAACCACAGCTGGCCACCGGTGGTTCATGCTTGGAATCGTGGCTACTCAGGAGGCTGAGATTTGAAGATTGTGGTTAGAAGTCATCAGCTCCAGGAGAAGGACTCTTTTCTTTAATTAAACAGCAAAAAGCCAGAAGTGGAGCAGTGGCTCAAGCAGTAGAGCACCAGCCTTGAATAAAAAATCAGGCAGGCACATAACGCTGTGACTTCAAGCCCCAGCACAGGTACAAACAAGCAAGCAGGCAACCAGACAAATAGGAGAAATGACAAAGACAATTCTTTATAGGAACTGAAGACTGCAGTTAGGGGAAGGGAAAAAGAGGAAGGGAAGGGGGCACTAAGCAGGAGAGCAGCTTGCTTGTCGGTGGCCTTTGCTTAATGCTCACACACTGTTTGGGGCAGTAGGGACAGGAGACAGGGCAAAGTCATCAGACCTGTCATTATCTCCTCCTCAAGATGAGTAGACTGGATCTCTGAGTGTCACAAAGAACTTGAGATCCTCTACCAACACCTAGACCTTATTCACGAAGAGTGGGCTCTTTGTTTTAGCTCACTTCCTGGTACTTCCAGCATCTTTTCCTACCTTGAGCAGCCCAAGATTGGCGCCAAAGAAAGGAAAAGCAGGAAGGTAGAAGAGTAAAAGAGAATGCACTATAAACAGTGGAGGTAATAGAGGCTCTGAGGTAATAGATATCTAAGTGAGGCTTAATTTTATGAGTCCCCTACAGGCTGTTTAAATAGATTCAAATTAGATGGATTTCAGCGTAATGTGGGCGGGCCTCTTTGAGTTTTGGATCTTTATTCTGGCCATGCCTCCTCCCTCCCCCTCCTTACCCCCAGCCCAAGATGGACAGCACCATCTTCTCTTTTCTTCTCTTTGAGCTGGGCCTCAGCTCTCTCTGGCTGTCCTCCTCCACCCTCTTCCTGCTACCTTGCAGATTTGTGCACCTCCAGGGTCACATGACCCAATTCTCCCTCTCCTTCTCCCAAATGGTTGTAGTTGTGTTCTGGAGAGTCCTATCTAAGACAGTATGCAAATGTTTTTTTCTTTTTTTCTGGTTAGGAATAAAAGCAGAAACATTTTTTTTTTTTGACAAAGAAGGCAAAATGTGTCATTTTCATCCATTTGTTGAAGCAGGCTGGTATTCTGATAATTTTTTTAAAGTTGTACAACATTTTGCTTAAATATGTAAAAAAAAAAGATAACAAAGCACAAATCTAGATCATTAAACTTTCAAAACCAAGTAACCAGACTGACAAGTGCATTCTCTTTCCAGAAGCATTTTATTCTGCACGAGAGAGGAATGTAGTGGTACAAATGTGTGCTCCGTCTTCTTGTTCTTCTTGGAATTCTGAATCTACAAGCTATAATTTTTCAGAGTGAGTTTAGCTCACAGTACATTCTGTCCACGAAACACATTACTGCTGAAGGTACGTTTGGCCCTTTCCTGTTTATTGCTACCCAGAGTGATTATAATTAGAATGAATTTATTATTTCCTAGTACATACTAGGTACCTTAGTCTTATCTCTATTTCTCTTGGCTCCCAAGTTTCTGAAAACAACTCTTACGGATGGCTCTGGCTGCGGGTTGGCAATTAATTATGTCCTTATTTGCATGATCTGAATTTCTCTATTGAATAGACTGTAGTGTTTTTGCTAGATGTCAATCAATATCCGGTTGAAATCCCCAGAACATCTGAAAAAGCTAAGCCTGATTAAAACGCATTAAATATGATCTGATTTTCTACATTAAAAAAAAAAAAAACTAATTTTCAGAGCAGTAATTTGTAGGAAGCAAATAACCAGATTATTTTCTTTATCTCTCAGTGTTTCCCAGATGGAACAGCCCATAGAACAGTATATTATGCAGCTTGAGTTGGATGTACATCAAAATCATTCACTCACTCTCAAAGTTCCGCGGAGATGATTAGAAATAGAGTCGAGATGACATTTGCTCTTTGAAGATAAATTCCAATGAAGTGGAACCAAATGTGTGTGTGTGTAAAGAAAAGAAAGCATCTTTTTGACAAAACTATTTGATTTCGTTTAAGATTCTGGTGCTTCAGGTGGAGCAGGGGAAGCAGAGAAGGGAGGTGATGGAGTAAGGTATTCACTAGGAGGTCAACTTAGGAGGCCTGCCCTGTCATTAGAAGAAGAACTCTGGCTGCCTGTGTGTATGGAAGCAATGGGATGCTAGCGAAGGACACTCAGCCCTCAGAAGCGCCATGCCAGGGAAGGATGCTGCTGAGCAGCTGAGCAGGCACCCCTCCCAGGGAGACAGGATTCTTAGATTGGCAGTTGGTGGCGTTGTGGCTGAGCCTCGCGGATGGTCGTGGAGGTCAGGAGCAACGCCTTTGGTCCTGGGATGGTTAACGCCCAGGTAGCATCCAGCCCCCCAGCCCCAGTCCCTGCTCCCCCCAAGGAAACAGCACGCAGGCTGAGAAACGGTGACAAGGAGCCAAACCAGCAAACCATGCCTCCCCTGTAGGCATGGAAGGGAAGCCGTCGGCCCACCGCCCTCCTGCAGATGTGTTCTCAGACCTGGAGTTTCACACCATCCTGCTGGTCCAGCCGTCCAAGAGGCCGGAGGGCAGAACGTACGCCGACTACGACTCGGTGGATGGGTGTATGGAGGGCGTCTGCAAGATGTACGAGGAGCACTTGAAGAGGATGAGCCCCAACTGCCCCTCCATCACCTACGACATCAGCCAGCTGTTTGACTTCATCGACCACCTGGCGGACCTCAGCTGCCTGGTGTACCGAGCGGACACCCAGACCTACCAGCCTTACAATAAAGACTGGATCAAGGGGAAGATCTACGCCCTGCTTCGCGCGCAGGCCCAAAGGCCCGGGAGCAACTGAGCTGGCCACCCCCGCGCCCAGGGCTCTGGGGTTGTTGGGGTTTGGGATACAGGAGTGTGCAGCGTTACTGTCTGAGCCTGTTTCTGAGTGAATTAAATGGCACTGGGAGGAGCTCATCCGCGGGAACACCCAATGGCCCTTCTGCTCTTCTGTTTCTGTGTTTTCCTAATTTAGATGGAAGTTGTTCTTTTGTCAGTTCGCATTGGTTCCAGTTTCTTGATCTGCTTTCTAGCATGTGGCCAGCAAACCCTTGCAGAGGCCGTGTGTGTGTGGGGGGGAATGGGGGGGTGGGGGCCTGGGGGATTTTGGGGTGCTGTTATAAGCCCTCAGGACAAGGTCTTAGTGCAGAGTAAATAAATGTTCTTTAGTGATGTATAGATAAATAAAGGTTTTGTCTTCTTTTCGTTTCTCTGTGAATCAGCTTGGAGCTGCTTAGGACAGACTGGCTTTCCCCGTGAGGCAGAGGTGGCTCTCAAGATGGGCATCTTTACTTCCACTGACTGAAGAAGCAAAGACTGATGTGCATAGCACGCACGCACACATACACACCACACACACACATATTCTCGCTCATCTCTGCCACCTGTCTGCCTCTCTCCAAAAAGAAGGAGGGCATTCATGATTGAGTGCGGGCCAGGGGGCACCATCATTAAGTAAGTGGCAGATATTACCTGGCACTTTGCTTATGTGATTTCTCTTCAACATAGGTTCAGGTCAGACCTAAAGAGCTTAGATCACCCAAAGGGTGTTAATTCATTTTCTCTCACCACGAGTCCTAGTACTACCACACAGTACACCCTCTGGCCTGCTGGGTACCCTCACTTGCATCATTCGTTCTATCCTCCAGCAATGGAAAGGGGGTGCAACACGGAAGTATTCAGCTTGAGGGTTCCCTCTGTCTCACCCAGCGTCATGGCTTAGTGGGGTTTTCACATGTTGCCTCCAGTTCCCACTTTTTTCCTTGTGTTTGTCGCGGTGGATCTTCACCTGGGCTCCCCTCCCCCACCCACCCTGGTGGGTTTCGGGGACGCAGCTCACTGCAGGGCACCCCCTCTCCGCTGTGTAACTCAGGTAAGTCCGGCTGTGCACGCTCCTGTCTCCTCGTGACCTCTGGAGCTCTCCTATTTCCCCGTGAGAGGCCTTTCCAATGTCTCCCTTTGTTTTAGTGATGCGCTGAATGCCTCGTCCAGAAACCAGCTAGACATGGACATCAAACGGATTGAGACTTCTGATTGCAGCATCAACCTCTCCTGTAAACTACCCGTCTAGAACTTGTTTCTATCCACCTACCTGTGAAAGTATAAGACTAAGGCTAATCCTAACGAGACAAGCTCATCTTTAGATCAGGTATGCTTCTGCTGCCACAGACCCAATAAAATTAATTTCTGGATTCAATTTTATACTTAACAAGCCAGATCCATTCACGTAAGAAACCTTGCAATTCTTCCAGTCCACAGGGCCACGGGCAGTTCACGCATGCACGCATAGACACTTACGAATATGAGGCAGGGTCTTAAAAGAACGTTGGAAGTCATAATAAATGTGAGCAGCATGCCTCATTTACACCTGCCCTCCCCCCCACCAATCATCAGTGGTGGTGCTATCATAAATTCAGATTCACGTTCATGCTCCTGAGGAGGAAATCACACCGGTGGTTATTGTCATTAAACATTCATCTTGGAGACAGATACAGGTGGATGTCTGCATCTATATGGTTTGCCTTTCATTTTGGGAAAACGTCATGAGTTCTGCTCCTACCACCTGTCATAGTTGAGGATCTCATATAACCGGAGCGCTGTGAGGCCAACTCTCTATTAAGTGTAATTCAAACAAGCAGCAGCCTACAACAGTGTCATTGGCTGTGGGAACATCGTGAGTGGAGGCTCTGGTTGAAGGGAGGTCTTCCCAGGCATGTCTCAGTCACACCAACCCTCTCTACTGGCTTTGGGGATTAAACAAGAACTATAAAAACGAGCATAAACTGAAGGTTTATTTAAGCTTGAGGAGGAAAAGAAAGAACAATGATTAAAGCAAAGTGGATGTGTAGATTGTGTGTGAGAGAGAAAAATACAAAATCACCTCTATGTGACTCAATTTTATTTTCTTTGCATAGAACTTTGCAAAGAGTAAATCCTCAAGGATTTATCTAGCTTACACACACACACACACACACACACACACACACACACACACACACACACACACACACACATACACATCACTGGAACTGGGCACCAGTGGCTCCTATTTGTAATCTTAGTGACTCAGGAGGCTGAAATCTGAGAAATCTTGAACAGACAAATCTGAAAGTCTTTTATCTTCAATTAACTACCAAAAGCACAAGTGGAGATGTGGCTCCACTAGTAGAGCACCAGGTTTTAACAGCAAAAAAACAAAAGAACATGGCACCCTAAGTTCAAACCCCACTAATAGTGTGCGTACATACACACACACACACACACACACACACACACACACACACACACACACACACACACACATCAGTGGAATAATTTTTTAAAAGAAATTTTAAAGTGAAACATAAAACTTTTGGATAGGGAGCATACTCTGAAGAAGACAGTTTAAAAAAAGCAGGAATTAAATTTCATTGACAGCGTAAGTTATTGGTTTGTTAAATTAAAAAGAATTTAACAAGGAAGGTATCATTGATTTCTTTACCACAAAGCCAGCATATATTTATTTAGAGAAAAAAATATAAATAAGCACAGAGTAGTCATAATCTCCGCTTCCCTAATAATCTTGACTAATGCTGCTGCTCCCATTTCTGTCTGCTCACTGGTTTTTTAAGTTTGCCAATGACATGGATTATCTTCTCTGGTTCATGGGAATGATCACACAGCACCACTAAAGGCTCACAAGTGATTTTCTGCACAGTCACGTACATAGTAAACTGTGATCTCCAGGTTCTGAAAATCTGACTTTCCTTTGAACATTCCACCGCCCCTACTGGTTACCTGTCATATGACAGGTAACAAATGATCTTTCTCTTCTTACCCTTGAGTATATTCTCTGGCTCAATTGGATTCAATTCATAAATACCCAAGCAAACAAATAGTACAAATAGGCGAATTAAATCGAGGTGCATTCTGTTTTCCCTATCAGAAAATGTGGACTCCTAGCTAAGGGGTATATAGTTTGTCACTCTGAACATAGAGATTGTTTATTATCTTCACCTATGGATACGGAGCAATACACTCATGGGGCACTATGGAGTAATACACTCATTTCCGAAGGGAAAAACAGCCTTGCTTTGCAGGAGAGACACATTAATGAACCAAGAAAGGATGTGGAATATTCCAAGTGATGTTCTGTGTCCACTTTCACTGCCAGTAGTTGGACAGAGAGACTCTGGGGTCTACAATTGCAAAGCCAAGTTGCAAATCATTTGCTTGACTTTAAAGAGTACAAAGGATGTTCTGCTTTATGTTTTAAACTCTCGACCCATGATCATTATCTGGTAAGAACCGTATCAATTACCATAAGTGTAATTGCATCGCTTTTAATATCATCTAGAAAATCGTGCACATTAACAGTGGATGGTTTTGATCTCTGTGGAAGAACAATTACTCCTAAAACTTTATTATACTTTGGAAATAGAGGAAATTTTTTTTTGGTTTCATTTTCTGTGCAAAAGAAATGCCAGCATTGAAGTACCATTTAAAAATTGTTTTGGGGAGAAATACATTAAGTTTCTTCAACAACGGGATCTTTTAGCGCAGGAGTAATTTCACATTATACAAATGCAAATGTTCTTTCCTTCAGGATGAATGTGTTTGTTTCTTGACTGATGATTCTCCTTTTTAATCCAGCCACTTGGACTACTTATATGTTTTGTTTTATCAAGCTCTACAGCTCCTATGCTATTTCGTTTTGGCTGCGGGCTATAATAGCTTCAAATAATTATTTTAATATCTGGAATTGATAAGAACAGTCTAAGAAGAAAAACAGTATTGTTTGCATTATATCTCCACTTAGAAGGTAATGGCAGTAATAAGACCGAACTCATAAATGAATTAATCACATTGCCTGCTTCATTTTCTCCGAGAAATTCTTGTTTTCAGCAATGCACTACAAAGACATCATAAATGTGTACAATGTACTTGCTTTTTTATTTTTCATGGCAATGTCTTTTGAACAGAGTATCTTTGTTGAGGATCAGCATACAAGTGTAATATTCTTGTTAGGTTTTCAGATATCTTTCTTTTTCTCTCTCCTTTTCCTTCCCTCCCTCCTTCCCTCCCTCCCTCCCTCCCTCCCTCCCTCCCTCCCTCCCTTCCTCCCTCCCTTCCTTCCTTCTTTCCTTCCTTCCTTCCTTCCTTCCTTCCTTCCTTCCTTCCTTCCTTTCTCTCTTGTGCTGGTATTGAGACATGAACTTAGGGCCTCAAGCTCATACCTTGTCTTTGTAGCTCAAGGTAAATGTTCTGCCAATTGAGTCACACCTCCACTTCCAACTTTTTGCTGGTTAATTGGAGATAGAAGTCTGTAAGGTTTGTGGCTTCGGTTAGTTTTGAACTGTGATCCTCAGATCTTAGCCTTCCCTGAGTAGCTAGGATAACAGATGTGAGCCACCAGTGCCCAGCTTAAAATAAGCTTCTGATGAGTAGTTTCTAAGGCCAACTAATAATGTGTGTTACTCTTTCTACACTGTAACAAATTCCCTTTTTTCTTCTTTCTTCATAGTAGAATGTATATATGATATAGAGTTTTCATTGTGATAATGCCTTATAACATGCTTTGTCAAACTCACCTCCTCTTCTGCTCTTTCTTGTCCCCTTTCCCCTTTTAAGCAGTTTTAATGAGTTTCATGATCATATTTTCATACATGTGTATGAAACACATTGATTATATGAATCTCTTTCTGTTCCTTTTACCCTTCCCATAGCCAACCAGCCCTCCATTTCCCCTAAAACAAATTCTTGATCCTTTTTCCTTTCCTCTCCTTTTTTTCCCCTGTGCTAGTAGTGGAGTTTGAACTTTGGGCTTTAAGGCTGGCATTCTACCACTTGAGTCACAGCTATAGTCTGACTTTTTGCTGGCTAATTGGAGACAAGATGTTTGAATTTTCTGCACTGGTTGGCTTTGAACTGTGATCTTCAGATTTCAGCCTCCTGAATGGCTAGGATTATGGGTGGGAGCCATTGGCACCTAACTAAGAGAGAATTTTCTAAGTAGAGAAACAAATACATTTTTTGCGGCTGTCTTTTCATACATATACATATATATGTAATGTTATATATGCAAGATATTCATATATATACGCAATATTTCCCCCAACATTATTTCCTTTACTATGTGGAGATATTTTGAAATTGTTTCTGACTAATATTTTTTCTCCAGGAGAAATAACCATAAGTTGATTTTATATTTGAGTATAAACTTTTAAGAATTGTATTGAGAAGTTTTAAAAATTCATATCCCATAAACATCAATTTTGTGGAGCAATCCGTGGCTCATTCATGATGCTACACAGAGACACTATTTCTACACATTCTCAAAGTATTGTTTATCACCCCAGGGAAACCTCTGTATCTTTTAAAAAGGCAAATTTGGGTGAAAAGCAAGCTTATTAAAAATAAACAATGTGGTACATATATATGTATGTATATGAATTCTATGCCTCCATCAGAAAGAATGACAGCATTTGTTAGGAAATGGAAAGACTTAGAAAAAATTATATTAAGTGAAGTAAGCCAGGCCCAAAGAAACATAGGTCCCATGGTTTCCCTTATTTGAATAATTAGTATATGTCTAGGATAATCTTACCCGACAAACAGAAAAGGTCAAAAGCTATGTATGTATAACCATATAAGATGATGCTAAGTGAAATGAGCCCGAAGATAGGGACACAAGAGGCTTTTTTCTTTGTCTCTGTTGTTTTTAATGTACTTATAATGTACCATGTGCTTTTTTGTTTCTTTGTATGTTCTTTCCCCATGGTATAACCCCTGTTGTCACTATATTTGATTCCAGTGCCCTGCATCTTGTATATACATTTTTTCCTAATTTGGGAAGGGGAAGAGAAATTACAAAATGCTGAAATAAGGATACAGGTTGACCCATTGTTACAATGAAGATGTACAAGACACTATGTTGAAAACGAACTTTACAGCTTGGGGGGGGCAGAGGGGGGAGCTGGGGAGGTGGTGAGGGAAGAGATGGTAGAGGTAAAACAAAGGAGGGGGTAACACTGCTTGATAGAAAATGGACCTTACTCGTGTAACTGTAACCCCTCTGTACAGTATCTTTACAACACAGGATTATTCCAAAGTGAGTAAGAACATAAGAGGAGGAAAGCATTTTCTTTAGTTCCTTTTCTTTGATAGCCTAGGTCCCAATTTGTTTCCCAGGCCCATAGGGCATCAGGTAAAGACACCTCTGATAAAATGCGGGTTCAGGCTACGGGCAAGCTCTGTGCTTATTCTTCAAGTCGAGATGCAGTGTAACCTCCAGGGTCAGGTAACCTAGGGTGCAGCGCGGGATGGTTTATTCAGCAGCGATCATCCTGGAGGCGGAGACTCCATTGACCACAACGTCTCCTATAGTCATTCCTCCTGTGGGTAGAACTGCAGATAGCTTTGCACAAGGCATCAGCTCTTTCCTTCCGTATACCATACATTGAACATGCACACACACATTCTTCTCAGCCGCCTCAATCCAGGGCCTGTGCAGTCAAGTCTGCTCCAGCCTGAAAAATCACAGCAGTCCTCATTACCGATGTCCAAGTGGTGGTCCTCCAGCCCTGAAGAGCTTAGCGTGATAGTGAGTTTGGCTGAAAGAACGGGACCAAAGAGTCCCTCATCTATAATAATATCCTTTCCTCCAGGAAATGGATTTCTCTTTCTTCCTTAAGGACCTAATCCAGTTACACAAACCTTCAATGTACATACATGACTGAACTAAGTAGCAAACATCTCCATCAGTACCGCTGAGCTTTGGATATAAAATGATTTCTCTCTTTCTAGAACAATGATTGGATAATAATTGCTTTCCATTGCAATAATTTAAGGGGTTATTCTGGGAAGTTTTCTAAGCATTATGTTCCGCCAAAGGTATCTCAGAAGCTCCTCAAGTGGTAGATTTACTTCTTAAAATCATAAAACAGTTAACAAAATTTTTTGCGGATCTTTATTCCACTGGTGTTGTAGTAACAAAAAAAAGGCTGCAATTTCATAACTTCCCTCATCTTAACAGTCATTGATTTTCTTCCAAGTAAAGGAAAATCAGTAGTACCCATGATTCAAGGAAAGTGAGTTTAAGTTTTCCCAGGACTGTGAGTTCAGATTTGATTCATAGTATTAAACATTCCTGAAGGACTAAACTGAAGTTCTGGAATTATCTGTCTTTAAAACATTAACTAATAGCTATCGGAAAAAGAATGCATGACTATGCTAAAAATTTCACAAAATCCCCAGTGCCCTCTATTTTATATTCTTGTTCTTACTTTTAAGCTTTTATATCCATTCCCAGCCATTCCTTAACCATTGCTGACTCGCTTCCAGAAGCATTGGCTTTAACATTTTTATGTTGTATTTTCAGTATTTTGTCACCTACTGAAATAAAATGTGTGTATGTCTACCTTTTTAGTCTTCAATTTTAGACATTCATTGACTTCCTTGAGTAGAAGATGAGAATCGTATCTCTTTTTTCACCCTCTCTTTTATCCACTTAATACTTCCTGTGATTTGGTAAACTCATGTTATATTTTATACTATAAACTAATATTATGTTTTATACTAAAACCTGTTACTTTTCCTGGACATGGTAATTTATTTATATATTCATATTCTTTCAGTCTCTCTGTTCCTTCTTTTCTATCACTGGTTTTTCATTTGCTCATTATACACACACACACACACACACACACACACACACACACACACACACACACACACTTTTGTGAGTGTGTATGTGCTGATCCTGGGGCTTGAACTTGCAGGTTCCTGGGTCCTGTCCCTGACCTTCTTTTGCTCAAGGTTAGCATCCTACCACTGTTCTACTTCTAGATTTAAAACATATATAATTTACTGGAGATAGGAGTCTCATGGACTTTCCTGCCTAGGCTGGCAACTGAGATCCTCAGATCTCAGTCTCTTCAGTAGCTGGGATTGCAGGCATGAGCCACCAGTGCCAAGGTAATTTGCTCATAGAATACTGAACCCATTGATTAATTTCTCTCATGCCAACACCAATATAACATGCTTCATTTCAATTTCCACACAAATTTATCAGATAAAATTTGTTTATTTTTTTTTTTGTAGATTCAATTCCTTAACTTCTCTGCTCCAGTCTGGACTGGTAGCTTGCTTGGTCTTATTCACAATGATTTTTTTTTTCCTATCAGAAACTGGGACTTGAACACATGAGCTGATGCTTTACTCTTACTGACAGGCACCCTACTACCTGAGCTCTGCCTCCAAGCTATCTTTGGGATGCACTTCACAATCTTCCTGAAGATATGTAGCATTATCCTGTGTTGGATTCATTTTCCTCTAAGCTTTCATTTTTATCGACTTCTTTTTATTTTCCTGTAGCATATCCTCCTGAAGTTTTCTTAGAAAGGCTCAAGAGGAGAAATAGTTTTGAAATTTTGTATACTTGATATTGAAAAAATCCTACATCATACTTAGCGGATGGCTTGTCTGGGTAAAGAATTTTAGCAGAAATTTATTTCTTTTTCAAAACTTTTCTAGTTTTAACTCTTGCAGAGTATATAATGCAATAAAAACAATGGCCCTTTGTTAAATTTTCTCCCTTGGAAAAAATTTAAGATTTGTTTCTTATTCCTAATATTCTGAAATTTCTAAATATATGTCTTGAAGATGACCTTTCTTATTTACTACTTTTGGCATCTGATGGACCATTTTAATGAAAAAAATTCACTGGGTAAATCTTTATATGTATTTTTTCTTTCTTTCTTTAACTTTTACCCTGTAGGTATGATAGAGCTCTTGTGTTAATATTCTGATTTTCTTATTTTTGTCTAATTTTCTTTTTCTTTTTGTTTTTACTTTCTGGAAGAGTTCCTTGACTTTACCTTTATACTATTATGCTAAAATTTGTGTTCGTTTGTGTGTGTGTATGTGTACATTTACTTCTAAATGATCCAGGGTATCCATTCCCATCTGACAGTGATAGCCAACTCCTTATTAAAAGCCATTAATATCATTAAGTGATAGGTAGGCTTATTAAGATCATCAGATAATTATTCAGATTTTGATGGGAAAATTTTTACATGTTAATCTTTCATTACTTTTATTCCTGAGGTGGTTTAACTTTAGGAAAATATTCTCCAATTCCTGCTTGGGACTACTGGAAAACTGTAACTATCGGCTAAAGACTGGGAGAAGTTTCTCTGATTAATCTCTCAAAGGAAATAAATTCTTGGTATTCATTCAGTAATCCTTTATATCTGGTGTTTTACATTCTGTAATCTGCTGGTCTCCTTCAGGAATTGGAGTGTGGAGTAACACTAGGAGTCTGGTTGTTTCTTATACTAATTTCCAAAAGCTTTCTCTTTTCAACCTGTTGCCTTACCTTTGTTTTCTGTGTTATCAGGTGGCTTCAAATATAGTTATGATGGGCTATTTCTTTTCTTTCTTTTTAAAAATCATCTTTAAGTAGTTGTACAAAGGGGTTGCCATTTAACAAAGCAGTTTACTAATACAGTGCATCTTGCTCAATGTCACCCCGGTCAACATTTCCCCCATCCCTCCCTTCCCCACCCCTCCCCCTCCTTCTTTGAATTCTGTACTATACACATTGGATTCTTTCTTTACTGAACTCTTCTCCTCTTTCCTCTTCATTTGTCCATCCCTTTCCCCTTGCCTCCACCTTACCTTTTTCAATACTTCAAGTACAGCTTCCTGGCATTTTATTTTTCTGAACTTTGATTTTGGCTTTCTAAGGAGTTATGCTATTTGAGTTCTTGCTTGAATCTACATTTGTCAATACATTTGTATACACTTGCCTACCACCCAATGTGTTTACTTATATGTTTATAAACAAAATCTAACTTTCAAATTTAGGGGGAAAATATGGATCCTTTTTCTCACTGGGCCTGACTTGCTTCATTTATAATTTTTTCCAAGTCTTTCTATTTCTTGACACATGGTACAATATACTACATTTTTGTGACCCACTTGTACATTGAAGGGCATCTGGGATGATTCCACACCTTGACTATGGTGAACAGAGCAGTAATGAACATGGTTGTGCGGATGGTTTTACTGTATCCTGGTTTGGAATCTTTTTGGGTAAATGCCCAGGAGTGAAATTGCTGGATCTTAGGGTGAGTTGTTTCTTGAAAAAACGTTTATTCCCATTGCTCCACCTTTATAATTTTTCACTTATTTATTTATTAATTTAATTTATTTATTTATGTATTTATTCCAGTATTATGACTTGACCTTAAGGTCTTGCTCTGTCACTTGGCTTTTTTTTTTAAGGCTGGTGCTTTGCTATTTGAGTCACACTTCACTTTATGCTTTTTGCTGATCATTGGAAATAAGTGTCTCAGAGACTTTTCTGCCCAGGCTGGGATTGAAATTTAATCCTCAGATCTTAGCCTCATAAGTAACTGGGATTATAGGCATAAGCCATCAGTTCCCAACTAAGTTTTCCTAATGTACTATGACTATAGATTGTATATTTTATCAGCTTTTATAAAATGGCGATTGTGCTTCTGTTTCTTAATCACATAATCCTTTGAGGGTTAATTGTAGAACACAGAATGGGAATATGTAGCCTTCTTAATTTATCTGACTATTCCACTCACAAGTCATTATTCTCCATAATAAAAGCATAAAGAGAAACTTTATTCATGAATTTTTTAGCTATCTATCTTTACTGGGAATGTTAGCTGGCTCTTCTCTTTAATTATGAGACGTATGTTTGCAGTCAGCAGTAAGAGTTATAGGATGCCACAAGCCAGTCTTGCGAAAGTAGCAATGATTATATGGACATAGAAAATTTATTCCTGAGATCGTGTTTAATATAGTAACATAATTTAAATGAACAATTATACCAGTAACTAAACATTAGAATGAATTAATCATGTAAAAGTGTGTCTAGTAGTAAATACAAGGCTCTGAGTTTAAAGAAGAAAATGACTGAGGCTGTCTGTCTTTCTTGCTTTGCTTGCTTGCTGGTCCTGGTCCTTGATCTCAGGTGCTGGGCACTGACCCTGTGTCTCTTTGTGCTCAAGGCTAGCACTCTGCCACTTGAACCATATCACCACTTCTGGCTTTTTTTTCCCCCTGAGTAGTTTATTGGAGATGAGTCCCATGGACTTTTCTGCATGGGTTGGCTTCAAACCGTGATCCTCAGAGCTCAGCTTCTAAGCGGCTAGAACTGCTGGTGTGAGTTACTTTTGCCTAGCTGAGTTATTGTTGTTATTAAAAGACAAAACCAGAAGTTGTTATGCAATGAGAGCTTTTCATACCCTCCCCGTAAAATCGGGGGAGGGGGAGGACACGTCCTTTGTTGTCCTTTGCACGCTGTTCTCAGGACTGTTTTCTCTTTCTCTGTGATATTTTCCCTTCTGCAAGGCTGCCTATTACAACCAGCCCTCATTGATCTTGATTGCATCTGAGTGACAGGAATGAAAGTGAACTCAGAAGTCCAGGAAACCTTGTATTTGTTTATCTCTTTTTGGAAATCAGCCTAACGTCAGCATGGGGCCTCCCAACCTCAGGATCTGCTTTTCAACTTCATTCAACTTTAGTCTCCAGTTGCTGTCAATGAGGCAGGGCTGATGTGGACGGGCCTTCTGAGTTCATCTATCTGTCTTCTGTACACACTGTACACAGTGTTCCTGAGAGCACCCCGTGGTGCAGGACCACATGTCTGGTAGCTTTGGTGCTTTTGGACAATGCTTGGTACAGTAAGTCTAGGATTCCCAGCAGAGAAGATTAACCCCTGTCCTATGGAGTTCCGTGTTTGCAGCATAGTCCCCTCTCGGCCATCACCCGAGAGCATCTGTGCATCTCCTGCGTTCCCCCCACAACTCCTTCTCCTCAGCTTTCATCTTCCAAGTCCATTTCACCTAGAGAGGGTTTTAGGACTTTGGGAAATGAGAGCTAGAAAAAGAATCAAAGGCAGGAACTTTTTGATTTCTAGTTAACCCACACATTGACTTCTAAAATGGGAAAGAAAAACACAGGGAAAAAAAATGTAACTAGTATTTCACAAAAGCGTTTTGCCAAGTGATAAGCAGTCATGACTCGAAGTGCATTTGGAAGACTATGCATTCAGAGAAGAACTCTAAAGAGACTGTCTGGTGTAGGGCCTCAGGGTCAAATGGCCTAACGAAGGTCACAGAGACGGCCCTTTTTTGTGAATTTGGTTACTGTTTCTGTTGACTCCAAACAAACACTGAATCACTCTCATTAAGGATTTTGGATTAAACCCCAAAGATGACTTGAAATTGCTTTAGTTTGGCTTCTGTGTTCTTAGGTAATGTTTGGAGCCAAGGGCCTGCTCTACACGGCGCCTAGAATATTGTGGTCTTTAATTAGCATCCAACAAGAGAACACACGTGTATTGTGGCACCGGGGCAAAGTCAGCAGAGATACAGCCTTGACAGAAGTCCATCCTAAGTATACGTAATTTACATGCTCTTGAATCAACTGCTCTCATTGACTGGATGCAAGGCAATGCACCACGTGACCCTGCGTGAATTTTAGGCTAGTCAGTATCAACTTCTATGGACTTTGAACTTGAACTTGAACTCAAGGCCTGGCCCCTGTCCCATAGCTTTTGTGCACAAGGCTGTCACCCTACCACGTGAGTCACAGCTTCACTTACGACTTGTTGGTAGTTAGAGCAAGAGTAAAATAAGAGTCTCATGGGCTGCCTTGGAATCTTGATCCTCAGATCTTAGGTTCCTGAGCAGCTAGCATTACAGGTGTGAGCCACCCATGCCGAATTCAACCTCTCTGGTCTTACATCTTTCATTCATAAAATGATTTTCCTACTTACCTCCCAGATTGTTAAGAACATTATTGAAATTTCTTTAATTAATGAATGTTGCCAATAAATATTGACTCCATACATTACATTCCGGAACACACTAGCCATAGCCAATGCTCTGGTGTTTGTTATAAGGAGCTCCATCAGGAAGTGAGGAATGAGTGGAAGATCACCAGGCACAGAATGGGGGGAAGAATATGCCATACAAAGGGAATGGCTGAAGAAGGGAAGTAGGCTAGTGGGGGCAGAGCATAGGGAATATGGAAGAGAAAGGAAGAGCTGTCACTGGTCAGATGCTACTGAGTCTGCAGGTGTTCAATAAGAGTTAGTGGGGCTCTGAGTCCAGCTTAATGAAGACAGTGTAACACTGATGTTCCTCAGGGTTCCGGGATGGTTATTAGCAATACAGAGTCTTTGGTTCCTTGGTGGCATCAAACTGTGATTGCGTATGTGGGATTTGAAGCCAATATCCAGTGTTTGGATCCTGACTCAAACAGTTCCAGCTGTGTTATGTCAGGTAGTTACTTATCATCTCTGTGCTTCTGTTTTTTCCTCTGAAACATGGAAGAAATACTGGCATCTACCCAGAAACTTGTGAATTAAGTGGGTCTATATAAAAACCAGATAATTCTAGCTGTGTTATGTCAGGTAGTTACTTATCATCTCGGTGTTTCTATTTTCTCCTCTGTAACATGGAAGAAGTAATGGTGTCTACCCAGAAGCTTGTGAATTGAGTGGGTCTAAAAGAGAACCTTGGGTATAAAACTCACTTGGTGCAGAACTATGGATGCGTCTTCTATTTTGGAGGGAGTACTGAGACTGAGAGTAGTCTGACTTCCTTTCAGATACATGGGGAAAGTGCTTTCCAGTGTTTTAATGTATCATCCACAGCCATGGTATCCTTAGGGTATGGAGAGAACTGAGTTTGGATCAGTAGTCTTGACGTGGGGCTGGGGACTGTAGTGCAGAAGTCAAGGCTTGCTTAGTAGATTCGTAAGCATGGGTTCTAGCTCCAAAATTAAGGATTAGCCTTTAAAATCTGTTTTCTTATAGGAAATAGTCACTATTTCAGCATTCGCTTCTTTTTTACTTCTCTTCTTTTCCTTTTTAACTCTGAGACTGGGACTCGAACTTGGTACCTGCTGCTTTTGCTCAGTGGCTAGTGCTCTACCAACTGAGCCACACCTCCAATTCCTATTTCAGCATTCTTATCCTCTATGTTTATCAACATGTAGAATTGGATTTCCTTTGGAATACAGAGGAGCTTCTGACCCCGTAACCTGGTGTTTTATCTGAACATTCAGGAGTTCAGTATATTACTCTCCCTGATCTGGAAATTTCTCCTGGTTTTGAAAGACTAGAACCAAGTCCAGGCAAAGAAGCATGTAACCTTAATAAAGATGTTCTCCCTTTCACTAGAAAACACTGTTGTGTTGTCTTGTGGCTGCCTTTGATTCAAGAAGGTCACACTTTATTTAATAACCCAGTTCCTTTTGTATGTTGTGTGTCATATTTAGAGTCTGCCTAAATGCATGATTTTGCTTTCCCTTCGATAAAGTCTAACACTCAAGTAGAGTTGGAAATAAGAATGGCGATTGTTTCCTTATTAATCTCATTACTGTCTTTTCCCAAGTCTCCTGTTAATTGGTAGCCTCTTCACGTGGCCTGCTTCCTTCCTGTATGTTAAATTACAGCAACTTGGTGTCTGGGATCTCAAAAGCCACCCATCTGTGGGGAAATTATCTCACAGTAGGGAATAATTTAAATCTCTAGAAGCAAATTTTCAGGTTACATGAAAGAAAGCAGCCCAAGGGGAAAAGAGGGAGAAACGATGTTTTACCAAATGCTCTCTCTTATGTTGCATCCAACCCGTTGGCTTTCTGAGAAGCAGCAGATATGATCTCTATTGGAGACATGAGGAGACTGAGAACCTCATTAGCGAGCTTCTGTTAGAGTCAGGCAGCCAAAGTGGAGAGGCCGGGTTTGAACCTGATTTTCTTTTGACAGCCAAAGTACTAATGCGATTGTGAGTTATCAAAAAGGTGCTAGACACTTTGGTTGCTAATTATTTTCTCCTAGGCTTTCATTTCAGTGGCTTTGTCAGGGTACTGGCATTAGAAACAAATAGAGAATGTGGGTGGATAGTTCAACCCCAGAAGAATCTGGGGCTGATGGGGTCTATTCCAAGGAATTCACAGACAGTGGAATGGAACATAAGTCTCAGGGAGTCTGTGATAGACACCTTGGGCTCTATGCAGTCTGCATTCATTCCAGATCCCCTAGGCCCCAGGGAAAGAACTCAAAGCACCAATCAGTCAGTGACTGTCTGGCTCTTTCTAAACATGTTCTAGCCAAAGCTTCTTCAGACCATGCTGTGACCATGGGTTAGTAGAAAAGCTGGCAGTCATAGAATTGAGACCTCTTGCAGATGGTAGGATAAGCTGATAAACCAAAGTCTTCCTGACAATGGAATGGTGGCTGAGGGTAGTGGTTGGGGGGAGAAGGGGGGTGGAGTGGGGGTTACAAGAGAATGAAGGGGTAAGAGGGACAAAAGAATGCAGACATCATAACAGGGTAATGAAAAGTAGGTTTTACAACCTTACAGGAAATAGAAAAGAGACCCACCAACCAGAAAGCCTTCTAATTCTCACTATTTAACCAAAGGCCTGTGATACAGGAATTCAATCGCGAGATACAGAGAAGCCACATTTTGAGAGGTCGAATTGGGAGTGTTTATTAGAAAGCCAGGAACTACGAGCAGGCACATGTCCCCCCAAAACTCTTGCAGCCTCAACTATACTTAATATTGTTAGGAAACTGAGCCATGAGGGTAGGAGAGTAAAGAGAGAGCAGAACAGCAACCAGCAAACGTGATCAACTCCATGGGGAGCTGAGGTGGGGACACCGTGGTGATCTGAAGAGAGTCGGAGACACGAGGTATGGCACAAAGTGGTGGCCGAGCCGGTCAGGGCCTAAGTAGAGTTGGGGCAGAGTCACAGGGAGCTCAGCTCAAGAGTCCCCAGCAGTTCAAGGCATAGGACTGGAACGTTCAAGTCCTCGCCCTTGCCACTAGGAATTCACGTGGGACTTCACCTTCATCCACCAACAAGACAAGATGGCGCCAGTTAGACCCAATTCCTATCATCCACCCCATTGCCAAGATTGTGCCAGTTGAATACAGTATCCTTATTTTAGCCAAGCGCCATAATGAGGATAATGGTGGAAGATGGCCAAGATCGTGGAGATCGGCTGAACGTCTGTCTTTCCATGCCGTGTGTCTGTGCCACATGCTCTCTTTCTCTGCCATATTTCTTTATATTTACTTATATCATATCTTTTTTTTTTTTATCAGTTGTGGTGCTTGAACTCTGAGCCTGGGCGCTGTCCCTCAGCTCTTCAGCTCAAGGCTAGCACTCTACCACTTGAGCCACAGCGCTACTTCTGGCTTTTTCTGCTTATGTGGTACTGAGGAATCAAACCCAGGGCCTCATGCATGCAAGGCAAGCGCTCTACCACTGAGCCACCTTCCCAGCCCTGTATCATGTCTTTCTTGACTCCTCTTGTAGACACAAGGTCTGAGATTGTTTAGTGCCTGTTTATTTGGTGTGTTGGCCAGAAAGTTAAGGGTGAAGTATATCAGTTTTTGACTTGGACTCATTGCATGATTATGATTGCATTATGTCTTCAATCTTCTCTAAATCTGGATACAGAACTCGAGACCGAGTCCTTGAGGCACGTGATCACCTGTTTTCAGTAGCAGAAATAGCGGTAGGTACAGTAATAGCTGAAGGAAGCAAGTCATGCGGTAGATAAGTTGTCTTTAGTAAAGTCATTTTCACATTTAGAGGGGATGGCGCCCCATGGCTGGAAGCAATCTTGGAAATCACTTTATAGGTGTGAAAATTGCGGTTCATACTGGTAAAGTGATACATTCAAGTGTCCAGACAGAGCTTCGAATCTGGAGTCATTTCTCCCACTTCGGTGTTCTTCCCTCTGCAGGGGACTTTTAAACACTGGTCTTTCACTTTGACTTGTGTATTGGAAACACATGGGGAGTCAAAACTACGTGGATCCCTGGGTTTCCCATGCAGCTTTAATTGGTGTGTAGAATCATGTGGAAGGAAAAACCCTTGAAGATTCTAATTGTAAGAAATGAGAGACAAGCCAGTGTATACAGGCCCAAGGCTTTACTGGGCGACAGACCTGCTGGGCTGCTCCAAGTGGGAATGAAGGGGGCAGTAGCAGTGGACAGGTGTGGGCAAAAGCTAAGCAAAACTTAGGGGATGGTTGGTCATGGGTTATATTGCATGGGCTATGTTCCGTGGGCTGTGGGAGTTGGTGGAGGGGGGGAGAGTCACGTTCAGCAAAGGAGTGTCATGAGATGGTGGGGATTTGTGCATCACAACAGGGAGAAGCTACAGCACCAGGGAACTAGAAACGTAACAGATTTGTGTCACCTTAGACTAGTATGTAGCAAGGTTTGGCAGCCAAGTTTCAGAAGTACTGGCCAGGAATTCTCTGCCCTGGTACAACTTAAAATCACAATGGGAGCTTCTGTAAGGTGTACAGGCCTAAAAGCCCACCTTCACATAATTAAATCAGATTCTTCGGGAAGAAGGGACTGTGCCTTTTGAAGGGACCCCTCCTCTTTCTTTCTATTGTGGTCAGTAAGTCTTCACATGCAAAGTTATCAGTCTTCTTTCCTTCACCAGAACTGCCAAAGCTGTGTGTTATGGATTCTTAAAAGAGAGGAAGACTTCTTAATTTCAGCTGCCAATAATCTTCCTGGACTGCAAGCCAGGGATGTTATTACTTGTGTAGGCACTGAAGACCAGCAAGGAAGGAGCATCTCAAGCCTAGAAGGACCTCTGGATGCTCATGTGCTTATTCTCACAAACTCACTTCCTTGCTACAGTTTGACTGCACTCCGTTGCAAGGTTTAGGTGTTTTGTGGCAGAAATGGGGCTTTATACAAGTTGGGATGTGGCAGAATACATAGATCAGACAGGACAATAGTACTTATAACACACATCAAAAGGGTCAGACTTGGAACTTCAAACCAGGAATTAAACTGAAAAAGCAGAGAAGCTCCCCTCCTACTAGTTCTTCTTCTGAATATTAAGTTAGAATATTAGGAGGCATACAGGAGGGGTACAATCTGTATCTGCTTTCTTTGAAGTGGTGAACATCTAGGAACTCTTCGTGGATGGGTGAATACAGGAAGAAGGAAAGGCATGTCTGGCTAAAACAAGTCTTGAAAGTTGTCTGGGTTCTGGAGGGGCCTCATCCAAGCTACTCACCCCAAAGGGTTGTTGGGGTGGGCACCTCCAAACCATGATAGTATGGGAGGGGCACACACATTCCTTTAGCTCAGAAAAAAATAAAAACAGTAAACAGCAGCTGCTACTTGGAGTCCTTAACTCTTAACTTTCTGCAGGAGAAGCAGGAAATGTTTCCTTTTCCATTTCTTCCTATAGTAATCCTGTAACACTAAAATAAATCCTTGTTAAAACTTTCACTGTGTGAGACTCCCCTTTTGGTGAGACGTTCTGAAATGTTTTCATGAGCGCATCTCAAGTACCCATGATTTGGAGTGGAAATTGGGAAGTCGAGAGAAGCCCTCATCCATCTTCTGGTGACAGGCTGTGAGGTCCCTGTGCTTCTTAATGGGATGAAGGCCACGTAAAACCGTCTATAAATGAGGCCTTCCTCCAGCGTCTGGCTAGCCTTGCTCTGTCTTACCACCAGGTGGTGATGCAGAAGAGAAAGTCCACATCAGGTACCCGTGCCTCCATGTTGGTCTTCCCAGCCTACAGGATCACGGAGACACTGCATTTCTGTTCTTCGTCCCTTTCCCAGTCTCTGATATTAGAGTGGCACAAATGAACTAACAACACCTGGTCTAACATAGGAATCTTTAAGCAGCAAGGCCTCATCCCTTAACTGTTCTTACTGAATTTATCAGAGGTGGAGCTGCGGTATTTGTTAAAAAGAAAACAGTCAGGAGTGGAAAAGCACCGAAGGCTGCTGGGTTCTATTACATCCTTGCCCAGTGGTAGCTTGAGCTGTTATGTCCTGGTCTACTCACGGAGCATGGATAGATAGATGTCTTTGCTATGCTTGAGCCTCTAGTGCATGAGATGTTATTCAGTGTTCTATCAGCAGATGCTGTGGTGTCATCCTGCTCACTCCTCATTGGGCTTCTTTAGAATAACATGTTCTGTGTGTTCCCCTCTGTACCTCTAGCTTCAGAAATCCAAACTCAAGGGCAACATCAAGTCCTGTGCTGAGAAAACAGTTGGTGTGTAAAACTGTGCTGATGACCACAGGAGTTCACGTGGACCCACACTTAGCCTCCTGCTTTCTTGATCATCACACATCTTGAGCTTCAGTGAAACTGATCAACATGGTCTCATGTATGTAAGAAACCAAACCCTCCTGGTAGTGGTGACCTGGAAGGAAGAAGAGGCAGGAGATAAGGAGACAGGAAGCTCTCTATGTTGAGCTTTGCTCTTTATTTTTATTTTGTTGGTCTTGGGGCTTGAATTCTGGGCCTGAGTATTGGCCCTGAGCTTTTGTGCTCAGGGCTAGTAGTGCTCTACCACTTGAGCCACAGCACCACATCTGGGTTTTTTTTTGGTAATTTAGTGGAGATCAGAGTCTCATGGGACTTTGCTGCCCAGGCTGGCATTGAACCTTGATCCTGAGATCTCAGCCTCCTGAGTATCTGGGATTCCAGGCCTGAGCCACTGGCACCCAGCTGATCTTTACTGTTTGATAGGAACTGGACATCGTGCTTCTAGTCTACTGCTTTTCTACCTTTCCTGAAGTGCACGTCAGTATTGATCTTCCCAGACACATGGAAAATGGAAATGTGACTGGCCATTCTTAATAATCCTGCTGGAAAAGCTGGAGATGGTGGTATATACCAAGGAATCCTAGCAGGTCAGAAAACACTGGCAAGAAGATGGCAGGTTTGAGGCCAGCCTGGGCTACATAGTAAGAACCTATCTTAAACAACAACACAAAACCCAATCCCAAACCCAAACAGAAAACACCTATCCTACTGGGAAGGTATTGTGGACATATATGACTCCACACCGGTGAATAGACAGGACTGTGAGAGGTCCAACATAGTTTGTTTGCATATATGAAAGTAGAATCACGAAACCTGTTGACATTGTTTGAAGAAAGACAAGTGGGATAATGAAGAAGAACTGGCAGAGTGAAGTTGATCAGGAGGACATTGCTTACGTGTATGAAAATGTCACAGGAACCCTCCCCGCCCCAGCCTAAGTAATATATGCCAATCAAGGAAAGAACCACCCTGCTTTCTTGTCTGTCTCCTTAATTTGTGTGTTACCGGTATTTCCTCCTGTGGGTTCTCCAAACTTCACCGAGGAAGGAGACTATTGTGGAAGGGAGGCCCAGCGATGGAGAGGCCCAGGCTGATGCGTTTTTGCCATATTTCGTAAGTTCAGGTACTCAGCTGAGCAGACCAGAGGAGGGGAGAGGGTTGGCTGAATTCTGAGTGTTGAGGGGTGCAGCATCAAAACTCTGAAAAGGAGGAACTGATTGTGGAGAGCAACAGCATACAAACCAGGGCCATGTTTGTTATGAACAGAGGCAAAGAGGTCTTGCTGCCTGCATTGAGCAGACGTGAACTTGGCTGGATGAACGTGGCAGATCACTTACGGTACCAGAAACGCTTCAAGTAGCTCCTGATGTGCGACTTGGCTCCGTTTCTGCTGCTTTTGTAGCATGGCAAGAGAGTATGAAGTGGAGGCCATTCATTAGTCATTGCCAGAACAGTTTTATTGGGATGACTATTAGTGTGTCTTTAACATCTCAGATCCCCATAGCATTTTATGGCTGATTATTGTTCCACGAATCCATTCAGTGGTGATGCAGCTATATTCACTTTCAGCAAAGACCAGTCTATTCAGGGAGCTGTGTGGCCAATGAGCCCCCAGTTAAAGTCCCCACAGAGACCCTCCCAGGTTATATCGGGACCTTTAATTATGTGCTGCTAATAGAGATCCCATGGATTTTTCCTCTGACATTTGCATCCAACAAGTATTATAGACATATGTGATCACCACGGAGAAGAAAACTCACTGATGCACATGTAATGAAGACAACTTTGAAGGGACCAGCACCCAGGACATTTTTGAGTTCTTTAGAAGAGAAAGAAAAATTGACTGACAGGTTTCTAAGATTTGTGTGTGTGTGTGTGTTTACATACATATTGAACAGAAACCATTTGTTTAAACTTGGTATTCTTTTCTTTTTCCTAGGTCTTAATCTCTTTTAAAGAATATGATGAATTCTTCTGATCTAAAACGTATCTGTATAGAAAGAAGGAAGGTAAATACATATGAAATAAAATAGTCATAAACCAAGAGGTTAGGCTGTTGCAAAAGTGCTATAAATGCCAATTGGTGACATTAGAAAATTTCTCCTCATTCTCCTTCTCCTCCTCTTCCTCTTCCTTCTCCTCTTCTCCTCTTTCTCCTCCTCTCCTCCTCTTTCTCCTCCTCCTCCTCCTCTTTTTCCTCCTCCTCTTCCCTTCCTTCCTTCCTTCCTTCCTTCTTTCCTTCCTTCTGTTTTGTTCTAGCATCGGGGTTTGAACTCAGGACCTTACATTTTCTATTAGCTTTTTTGCTCAAGGTTGGTGCTTTACCACTTAGCCATAGCTCCACTTCTTGCTTTTTGGTGCTTAGTTGGAGATAAACGTCTCATAGACTTTTCTGCTTGGGCTGGCTTCTAACTGAAATACTTAGATCTCAGCCTCCTGAGTATCTAGGATTATAGATGTGAGCCCCTAGCTCCTGACTCTTTTCACATTTCTTTAGTAGTGGTAGGAGTATTTCTTTGGTGGGGGGAGTGGGGGCATAAATGTCATAAGAAACTCTAATATATAAGACATAAAAAAGAAGAGCTCTGGGCTGGGAAGGTGGCTCAGTGGTAGAGCGCTTGCCTTGCATGCATGAGGCCCTGGGTTCGATTCCTCAGCACTCCATAAGCAAAAAGAAAAAAGCTGGAAGTGGCGCTGTGGCTCAAGCGGTAGAGCGCTAGCCTTGAGCTGAAGAGCTGAGGGACAGCACCCAGGCCCAGAGTTCAGGCCCCACGACCAGACCCCCCCCCCAAAAAAAAAATAAAAGAAGAGCTCTTTCATCCCCAATTTCTGTTCCCTTGTCTGCACATCCTGTGAGGGGCAGAGCGTTTGGGGGGAACTTGTAGGATTTGCACAATTTACAAACTGTGGCTCCATTCAGTAGAGTCTAAAGAATTCTCCAGAGTGTCGGCAGACTTTTCTTTTCTAGAAAGTCATTCTCTCTGCCCCTGAACTCTCTTTGGTCAACCAGAGTGATCTGGTTGATCCAGAAAGATCTTTTAAAACATTCTGTTGTTTAACCTTGAGCCTTGTCACTAAGGAGGTCCTCAGGAATTGTAACAGTGGCTCTTGTGGAAATCCCAGGGAATGAGTAGTAGAAAGCATAGGTGTGGGTATCAGGTCCAGTGTGCAAAAGCAGCTCAATATCTCCAACATGGAAGGCACAGTACAGCAATCCCCTTGCCAGGAAGCGTCTTTGCTAGGAGTTTAAGAGGAAAGCATGCATCTCAACCTCGGATGGAGTACTTGAATGCGTGGGAAGTTAAGGCTTCAGAGAACAATAATTTGTATCATCTCTGAAGTTTTGACTTTTGAGGGGGATAGTCTTTACCATTCAGTTTTGCATCATAACTTAGCAGAAAAGTCGCCTTTTGGGAACTAGTTATACAGGAGCTCGTCTACCCCTTGAGCTACACCTCCAGCCTTACATTTGGGGGAATTGTAGAGTGGAAAGGATATTGCATAAGGAATAGTCTGACAATCATGAAACCAGTTTTTAGACGCCAACATCAAAGTCCAGGAGGCCAAAGTTAGGTCTAGCCACTTGTTTTCCATATGCAAAAGAAAGACACACAGTGAAGGACAAACGAAAGGAGATTTATTACATGGCAGCCATGGGAAAGCAGCATTCCCGTGCACCTTCAGCCATCTTCAAGGGGTACAGACATTGGCTTCAAGTTATAAAGAGGGAGATCAGGGCCGAGACTGAGAAGGCTATGCAAAGATAAACCAGTTCCAAATCACACGTGTGGCTTACTTGACCTTTACCTCCGTCTTCAGTGCTTGGAGGATTTCCAAGAGACTGGTTATCACGTTCCCTTTGGAATGGTGGGCGATCTGAGTTGTTTAGTGTTGTTTTTGCAAGGTTTTGCTTTTATTTGGTGGTGCGGGGGTTTGAACTCGGGGCCTTCCTTTGCTGCTAGCCTATTGCTCTGCCACTTGAGCCACATCTCCAGCCCTGATCTCAGTTTTTGTCTGTTTCCCTTCAGATGATAAGAAGAAGATGTTGCCTGTTGGAGGGAGAGTTTGCCTTTCGCATGAGATGCTTTCCTGAGAATCTAGTCTTTCCTGGAGCCCAAGGTGATTGTAAAGTGACTGTAATGAATGTAGTTCAGATCAAAGGGCCCAGATACAAAGTCGGGGGACGTTGAGTTAATTCACAGGGGGCAGCAGAAACATCTTTTATGTTGCCTTTTATAAGCAGAGCTGCAGTCTTGCTTTGGGATACATGGGCGGACACACAGCAAAGTCCAGGAAGGCTAACATATGGGCCTGTGTTCCTTATCTATAAAATGAGGAGGTTGGACTCCATGGTCTGCGGTGCCTTTCCACAGGAGTGTTCCACAGCTATCTCTGATCTACATTGTTTCCCATTTGTCATTGCCTGTAATACACATGGGTAAAGCCAACCGGAGAGTCGTGCTGTAATTTGTGCGGCCACGTTTGTTCTCCATTCTTGTCACTGGACTGTGTCCAGCCATACATTGTGCATTGGAAACTCTTTCTTCATGTGAAATCTTTACTTGGCTCAAAAACAGGTCTCTGTGCTCTAGTTGATAACTCTCAGCCAGTCATTTATTCTCCTGCATTTTAGGTTTGTGATTAAAAGCTGTATCCCTGCTCACCGGTCCGTGGTTGGATTCTGGTACTGAGAATGGCTTATCGACTCTTTTTGCCAGTCAGAAATCTATATTATTTTTGTGTAGCATCATTTATATCTTCAAAAAGACACATTAGGATAAATAAATAAAAATGAATTACATTTCACACTTTTAAGCACCATAATTATCTTTCTAAATGAGCTGGTTAGAATGTAATGCTTTCTTTCAGCCACAGTACCTTTCTTAGACATAAATCACTTTTTTGTCTTTAAATTTTCTGGAATCAGGATCTCTGGTAGTGTGCCTTCATTTCCCTGGGAGAGCACAGGTGTTTATTCTGGGTTCATTTCTGTTTGTTGACATGCCATTTCTCTGGACCCCAAATCTTCAAAGGCACTTAGATCCAATTGCTGGTCCCCGGTTGAGAGATTGGTGTGAATGGCATGAATCGAATTGCAAACTCCTGTGGTTACACTCAAACTTGAATCACAGAAGATATTTCTCAAATGCATATTTGGGGATCTGATTTTAAAAAGATCCAGAACACGTCCTAGGAATCTGCATTTCTATCAACCACTCCAGATGCTGTTAGTAAACATTCAATGGTTTCTTGGATGGTTGCGGTGCTAAGTGTCTGAGACTCAAGACTAGATATTTCTTCCCTTTGTTCTACTGGATTGCACTGTGTTTCTCTCAGGCCAGATTCTCTCTTGGCCTTCACAAGAGAGGTTTCTCTTTTATTCTAAGTGATTTCAGTCTGTGCTAAACTTCAAGGTCCACTGCTATAAGAGAATGTCACAATTAGATTCAAATCTCAAAAAAAAAAATAATGCCCTAACCAAATTCTTGTAATGAAGGAAGAGGTATGAAGATTCATAAAAGCAACATTTTAGGCAGAATAATGAACAAGAAAAATAGATGAGATACCGGGGGAGTAAGAGGTCTCTATAATATTAAAAAATAATATATCCCAGTTTTATTAAATACCTCTAAGGGCTTTATACATGGGATGGTTTCTTCGGTCTCTGAAAGTTAATGTCTAACCTTCCTTCTAGGCAGGTTTCCAGAAGAGTCTCGCGAGAATTCTCGGCATTCCTTAACTAATGAAGTTTGAGCAAATGCACAAACATCTACACATACATATGCCATTATGGTCCCTGGCTAGGCACATCCATTTCCTTGGTTTGAGTAAAAAATTGTGGATTTTCTGGCTTTACCTTAGACACATGAGATACAGCGGCAGCGTTTTGCATCTGAACAGCATGGCTGTACAGCTGTTGAACTGATGCTGCGTCTTGTATTTATTATTTTTGAGACGAGGCAAAGATCTTTTTTTTTTTCCCTGAAACAATAGTAACAATAGTAACAATAGCCAGGGAAACTGAGGAACGTCAGGACTGGTCCATGGTAGGCAGTATGAGGTCTTGTCCACTGGTTTCTAGAGCAAGGAGGAAGAGGAGGGCACTACTCTATCCAAGAGATTGAGAAGTGGGGCCTAGAAATCAGCAGCCTGATGTCGGCTCTGGAGTCCCTCTTTTGTAGCCTTTGTGTGAGTCTGGGCTGTTCTGCGTCTAATTGGCTCACAACCCCCCTAACTTCTAGTGGGGAGGCCACCTGTCTGTCTGTCTGGAGTTAATTCTTATACATGGGGAAGACTGCAAACAACCATCCGGGGATGCTGCTAGAATGCAGGAAATGGTAGTTTTTCCCCACAATAAAACAAATCCTAAACCTCTAAGGAGTGGTGAGCAAGATCCTAGAAATTTCTAGAAGCTTCTGGTTCAGTTCAATCAATAACAGATGGCAGGAGTTTGCACAAGTGTCTGATTTTTAGAATCAAAGGCCAATTCTATCCTGAAAAATGAGGTTCAAGTTTTTTTTGTTTTTTGGGTCCGGTCTTGAGGCCTGAACTCTGGGCCTGGGTGCTGTCCCTCAGCTCTTCAGCTCAAGGCTAGCGCTCTACCACTTGATCTACAGCACCACTTCCGGCTTTTTTTTTCTTTTTTCTTATGTGGTGCTGAGGAATCGAACCCAGGGCCTCATGCATGCAAGGCAAGCGCTCAACCACTGAGCCACCTTCCCAGCCCCAAGTTTTTTTAAATTTTAATTTTATCATCTTTAAGTAGTTGTACGAAGGAGGTGCCACTTAACAAAGCAGTTTATAAATACGATGCCTTTTGATTCCTGTAACCCTTTTTTTAAAAATCATTCTGTTTAGAAACAAGACTATTCTACATTGGGAATTTGACTGTTGTTTAGCAATATTTATATGAGTCTGTTACCCCTCCCCCACACCTTGTGTGTACATTCCTTCCTTCCTTCCACAATTTGTTTTTACCATGTAGAATTTTATATTGAAAATAGCCTTAGGCCAAATATAGCCAAACCTTCCCCTTTGTACTGGCCAGGAGACCTGCCATAGTCGTACTATGTTCTCTTATAAGTGCAGAAAGATCCCTAATTTCTGACTTTTGACATTGGAATAAGCATGTTAAGTGAGAGGCTCCCTGTGGACCTATGAAACATCATTCTGGTGATACTAATTTCCTAGTCAGATAGGACAATCCTCTGGGCGGTGAGAGCAACATAGGAGCGCAGCTCTACATTGCCCCGAGGTATTAGGACAGAGCTTGCTGATTTTATTCAAGGAGCAGTTGGTGAGCCCCTAACAATCCTTCTAGCTCATGACACATCCTGGAATCTATTTATTTCTGATTTCAAGCATACCTTATTGCCAATAAACTCTCTGGTGGTGTTGATTTTGATAACCATATTTGAGGTTCTTATTAAAATCCTTGGGCTATTGGTGGTCTTGATAAGCAAGCTTCAAATGCTAGCCTTGTGTGTTTAGATGTCTGTGACGGTCTGTACTGAGCGATTCACGCAGTATTGACTTAATCCATGCAAGTTTCCTTTCTATGTGGTAGAGACATTGGCATCGAGGTTTAGAAGCCCCTTGGCAGTCTGCATAACATCTGGAATTAAAAATAGCATCAGTATTCTCGATAAGGCAAGCACATTTTGGAGCTGATGTGTTTTACATACATGTAAAGAGTCACGCTAGGGAAGCATAGCTCCTCGACACACCTGCAACCTTCTTGCTCCTTCCACAAGAGGACAATCACTTCGAGGAACTCGGCCATAAGGCCTCTCCCAGTTATTTGTATTGCTGAAAGAGGGTAGCCTCCCATCCCATTCCACTGGGCATCTCAGTGTGTCGGTCGGGTTGTGCCTGACCACACCTACAGTAAGGGTGGAGAGGAGACCGTCAGTCAGTGGAATGACCTGTCTGTCAGCAGTGGGAAGAGGTGAGCAGGAGTCCTCAGCCTGCGGGGACAGGTAGGTTCCCTCGAGTGGGAACACACGGGTGAGATGTGTGACCGCAGGATGACCAGAGGACTTGAAAACCAGAGACATCGGAGGTGGCATTTTGTGGATGAAGAGTGGATTCCTTTCTTGCTCAGGGACGTTGCATGTTTTGATACTTTGGGGTAGAGGAGGTTGAGATTCAGCAGAGGCATGAAATGAAGCCAGATGTGAGAGTATAAATCCTCTTGGAATCGTTTACAAATGTTGGTAAAGCTAGTGGATCTTCCATCCCCTGGTTCTGATAATTGGAGAAAATCTTGTTTGCATTTAAACTTCTATGGGGATTCTATTCTCAAGTTAAAACCAGTGATTTATTTTATTTCAACAAGTACTCTGGACGATCTATAATTTGCTTAGCTAGGGCCTTTAGAGGGATACAACATTTAAATGTCTGTCATTGATCATTGCCTTTTCAAATGAACATACTGTCCAATTGAGAACTAGAGCTGGAGTCGGGGGCACACATTGCAATTTCTGGGGAAGTTATTTAAAGCTTTTGATGGACACAAGCACACATATGTTCCTTATCAGCTTATTGCTATCCTCCATATTTCTCTTTTCCTTTACAAAATTTGAATTTCTCCTTATTACTCCTATTCTTCAGAGAGCCACAGTTTCCAAAATGTCCATTCTTTTTTGTGTGCACGTGTGTAATAATGCAGTGGTGTGCACCTTACAGGTCTTGAATCACAAGGAGTTGTCTATGAGATTTCTAGGGCATTGGTGACTTACATATATTTTGTAGCCCTCAGAACTTCTGCAATAGTCTTCCAGCCCAAAGCTGAATGTCAATCTTAATGGAAGAAATTGTGTGGGGTTTGACATAGATGGTTTTCCTACAAACATATTCTGAGAAGCCAGGGAAAGAATATAAATAAGAGAAAGCTACTGCTTAAGTGAAAAGTGAAATCTTTCTTTTTTGTTGGGGAGCAAAGATATCAATGATTTTCGAGCCTAATTTTATGTAAAGGGCAGACAATCATTCCTCTATTGTTTCTTTGTTTATGTCTAGGGACCATTGGTAGCCTTATTGAAACAATGATCCCAGATCTTTCCTTCTTTTGCTATTTTTGGCTCCTCGAATCAAACCAATCATTCCTGGGATGTTCGGTTTGTTTTATGGTCCTGGAGCTTCAGGAAATCAGGGCAGCTCACCTGCTCCACGCTGCTGCGGATTCTAGCTGGGGAAGTTCTCAACATCTGTGTGGATAATAAAAAGCCTACGAAGGCAAAACAAATGGTTTTCCCTTCCTCCGTTTCTCCTGCACATTAAAGGCTGATCAGCCAGTCACAATCCTGGCTCTGAATGGAATCTGATGGAACAAAAAGAGATCAATCACTGTCCCCACAAAAAAGGCCATGCAACATAAATTAGGAAAAGAATATTTTTCTAACGCTGGCCCCAAGCCGTGACTGGTTGGGTGCGAAGCCATACTTTTCGTCAATGAAAAACAGAAAGCAACTTTACTTAGCAGCAGGGTGGACGATAGTAGGATTATATTTTGGGCAATTCTCACTTCTCTTTATCTATCTTCAAATAATGAACTGAAGCACAATGATTCTCTCGAAAGTGAAGTTTGCTACTAAAATGTTGTGAGAAAGTTTTCAACTGTAGCGAGAGAAATAGGTGAAACTGGCCCAGGCCTCAGTGGTTGTGGCTTTAAGCATTTCAAGCATATAAAATGATCTTGGCTAGCCCCAAGACAAAGTCTTATTAAAATATTTTCAAGAACTTTTTTTTTGTCGGTCATGGGGCTTGAACTCTGAGCATGGGTGCTGTCCCTCAGCTCTTCAGCTCAAGGCTAGTGCTCTACCACTTGAGCCACAGCACCACTCCTGGTTTTCTGGTGATTAATTGAAGATAAGAGTCTTTCTGGACTTTCCTGCCCAGGCTGGCTTTGAACCGTGATCCTCAGATCTCAACCTCCTGAGTGGCTAGGATTACAGGCGTGAGCCACGGGCACCAGGCAAGAATGTTTTAAGGTTGTGGTTTAGCTGGCTATTGAGTAGCAATGCATCTTTTCTCTATCCTTTCTTTGGTTATCATGTCTTTTCCAGCATGAAGTCTTTCTTAAAACATTTCTGGAATGAAGCTGGGTGCTAGTGGCTCACACCTATAAACCTAGCCACTCAGAGGGCTGAGATATGGAGATGGAGGTTTGAAGCCAGCCCAAGCAGGAAAGTCAGTAAGACCCTTATTTCCAATTAATCAAGCCCCACGACTGACAAAAACAAGGACAAGAAAAAAAACCCAAAACAACAACAACAAAACACACTGAATAGTGCTGCTATGTATAGATGTATTATGTTATGTTTATACATTTACCTCTTGCTAGGCATTTGAATTGTTTCTGGTTTTAGGGGGCTATTATATGATTGATATTGCTATAAAATATGTACAAGTCTTGGTGTGGACAAATGATTAAATTTCTATTGCGTGGATATTTAGGAGTAGCGTTATTGGCTCAGATGCTAAATATAGGTATTACTTTTAAAGGAAAATGCCAAACTGTTCTCTAGGTGGCAGTTTTGACATTCCTTCTAGCAATATGTTAAAATTATAAGTTCTCTCTAGCTTCACTAACACTTTGTATTGTCATATATATTTTTTTAAACAAAAAGCCATTTAGTGGCTGCTATTTGTGTCTTGCTGTGCTTTAAATGATCTTTTTTTTTAAATGACTAATGGAGATGAAAATGAGGAATTGTTTAATATGTTTAGGATTTCCACTTTGTAAGCTGAAAAGAGTTCTGTAGATTGCGTGGGGATGAGTCTACATTATACATTTATTTCACACCACTGAGTTGCACACATAAAAATGGTTAATATGGTAAAATTTACGTTTTGTGTTATTTTATCACAATAAAATTTTGTAAAAATAGGTTTCCACTATATTTTTAACTTTAACTGGTGGTATGGCCCACGTTTCTAAGTATACAAAACCATTTTTGTTGGACAGGATATTCTGGCAGTGTTCCTCATGTCCAACTTGTTTTCAAGATAGGTAGCTTTCTATTTAAGAAATAGGTGTTGATGTAGAGTTCTATGTAGGTCTAAATAGTGGATAGATTTAGAAATGTACATGTGGCTTATCTATTTGGATCTGTGTATTTGATTTTGTATTTGTAATATATATTTTTGTTGTAAAGATACTGTACAGAGGGGTTGTAGTTCTATGAGTAAGGTAATGAGTCCATTTCCTATGGAGCATTGTTATCCCCGCCTTTGTGTTTCCCTCCCCAAGATTTTGTTTTTTGAATGCGACAAATAAATGTTTTAGGAGAAAAAAAGGAGGTTATGTTTCAGGAATGGATCCAGAGACAGTTGGAAGACTATTGGAATGTGCAGTGTTCAGGTGAAGCTAATGCTTCACATCAAAACAAATTGCTGTAAATACACTCCCTTTTCAACACTGAAATGTGTTGGTAGCTGCTATGGTTTAAAGTTTTGTGTCCCCTTTAATATTTACATTGGGATTTCATCTCTAGTGTCACATATGAAGAGATGGGGCTTTTGGAGGTGATGGGTCCCATGGACTCTCTCTCATGAAGGGGATTAAGATTTTATAAAAAGAAGCTTCCCAGAGCATTTACTTCCTCCTTTTCTCCCTCCATGGCTCTTCTACCATCTGATGCCATGTTTTACTCCTGGAAGGATGTGGTGGTCTGGCCTGGCATCAGCCTGAAGGTAGCAAGCAGTCCTCAACAGACACCAAACCATTGTAAACACATATGCAGTGAAGATCAGCTCATCCAAGTTTATAGACACTACTGGACATGAAGGTACAGACCGACTCCAACACAATAATACTGGGTGACTTCAGTGTCCCACTGTCATCAACAGTTCTGTTATCCAGACAGGAAAACCAACAGGGAATCATCAGGGTTAAATGAAACTATACATCCCATGGCTTTATCAAAGAGCTACAGCATAGTTCACCCAACAGTCACAAACTACCTATCTTTTCTCAAAAGCTTGTGGAATATTCTCCCGAAATAGGTCATATTTTAGGACATAAAACAAGGCTTAACAAATACAAGAAACTTAACCCCTGAATTTTACCAGATCCCAATGGACTACAACTAGGAAACAACAAGAAAAACTACAGAAAAATATACACACATAGGGATAGTGAATACTGGGAGGGTCATTGAAGATAACGGGAGAAAATTAAGAGTCTTCTAGAATCCGGCGAAAATAAAAGCATAACCTACTGAAGCCTGTGGATAAAACAGAAGTTTTAAGAAGGAAGTTTATAAATCCCCATATTAAAAATCAGGGAAATCTCAAATAGATAAACCCAGTGATTCTCCTCAAGGTCTTAGAAACAAAACAAAGTAAAACAAAAGGACCGGCCAATTCCAAAATTAGTGCAGGAAAGAAATAATGAAGATTAGAGACGAAATTAATGAAACAGAAAACAAGAGCATAATAGGATCAATGAAACAAATTTTGGTTCTTTGAAAAGGTAATGATTGACAAGCTCTTCATAAAATATGAAACAACCCGGGTGACTCACGGCTGTCATACTAGCTACTCAGGAGGCTGAGATCTGAGGATCACAGTTCAGAGCCAGCCCTGGCAGAAAAGTCCATGAGACTCCGATCTCCAAAAAAACCACTAGAAAACCAGAAGTGGTGCTGGGGCTCAAGAGGTAGAGCGCTCACCTTGAGCTGAAGAGCACAGGGACAGCGCCCAGGCTCAGAGTTCAAGCCCCAAGACCAACAACAACAACAAAAAAATGAAACAAAAAGTTTAAATTATAAGAGATAAGTATATTTAGGGGACAACTTGAAAACATACACCCTAATAAATTGGAAATTATAGAAAAAATTCTGGCTTTGAACCTTGATTCTCAGATTTCATCCTGTTAACTAGGATTATAAGCATGAGCCTTTGGCATCCAGCTGGTTTTTTTTTTTTTAAACATACTTCTTACGGGCTGCAGCTTTCTATTTTAAATTTTTGTTCTATTTTACTGATAAACATCTTCAAGTAATTCCTCAGAAAGGGTGTGTGGACAGCAAATGTTTGAGCTGGAAATGATTTTATTTTGCATTCTTGCTTGAACTGATAATTTGGCTGGCTGTCGACTTTTGGTTTCAAAATGACTGTTTCTCTTCAGCTTGGAAAATCTTATTCTGTGGTCTCTTAGTGTTCACTGCTGTTCATGCTAGCCCAGAAGCTGACGGATGCACTTACCTGTTCCTTCAGGTTCTTTTGTTTATTGTTGCAGGTCTACAATGACATCAAGAAAATAGAACCCTAGATATTTCTTCGGTAGGAGAGGGGACTTGAATTAATTTATACCTCATGTCAATGGCACTCTCCTATTTTTATTTTTTTGCTTGTATTTCTAAAGTTCAAACAAACCATGCCAGGTAGGCATTCTACTGTTGAGCCACACCCCCAATTCCAGACTCTTTGATTCCTTCTGCATTCATTGTGACCATTCAATTGGAAGACTATTTTGACTATTTTTCAATTTACAAATTTGTTTCCCATTTTCCCATTTACGATTTTTCACTCAACATTTGTCTTTCTTCTTGCTGTATTATCTTTTGTGTGTGTGTGTGTGTGTATGTGTGTGTGTGTCCTGGGGTTTGAACTTAGGGTCTAACCACTGTCCCTGAGCTACTTTTGTTCAAGGCAAGCCATTTGAGCCACAGTTCCACTTAAAGCTTTTTTGATGATCAGTTGGAGATGAGGGTCTCATGGACTTTCCTGACTGGCTGGCTTTACACTGTGATCCTCAGATCTCAGCCTTTTGAGTAGCTAGCTTTACAGGTATGAGCCACCAGTTCTTGACTTGCATCTAATATTTTTAAGGTCTAAATTTTTTTTTATCCGATCCTCTTGGATTCCCCCCCCCCCCCCACCCCGTACTGAATTAGATTATTCTTACCAGTTTAATGACAATTTTTCAATATTTTTACAGGTTTTTCACATGGTGATAAATTTTCTCTCTTTACCTTTTTCTTAGAAAAATTTAAACACACTAAAAAGTTAAAATAATGGCACAGAAATATCCAAACAACTTTAATTTCAATGAGTGTTAGCTTTTTGCCCTGTTTTTTCCTATTATATACACATCCATGTTTTCTACAGATCATTTGAAACTAAGCTGCAAATATAATGATGGCTAACCCTAAATATTTTGGAATGTAGTCTTTTGAGAATAAAGATAGTTGTGGGCTGGGAATGTGGAATAATGGTAGAGTGCTTGCCTAGCAAGCATGAAGCTCTGGGTTCCATTCCTCAGTACCACATAAATAGAAAAAGTCAGAAGTGGTGCTGTGACTCAAGTGGTAGAGTGCTAGCCTTCAGCAAAAAGAAGCTCAGGGACAGTACTCAGGCCCTGAGTTCAAGCCCCAGGACAGAAAAAAATAGAATAAAGACAATTGCTCTAACATTACAATACTGGCATCATACTAAGACAATTAACAATTATTCAACAATGTCATACTACATCCAGTCTGTTCAGTTTCTGAAGTTGTGCAGAAAATGTCTTCTATATGTATTTAAAACAGAACTAATCCATATTCATAGACTGCACTTAGCATATATGACTTAGTCTCTTTGTCTTGTGGAATGTCTCCCCATCCTCCAGATTTATCTGATTGTGTCTTCATGGTATCCTGACTTGTTCCTGTATAATCTACCCTTCTAACTTGTGTCCAAAGAATTAATTATATTCATCTAAAATGTTTTTCCACAAATACTTTGTGGGTGGAGTTCTGGATGTACAGAGCAAGGCAGATTGTATCAGGTAAGAATTGTACTATAATTTGATCATTTTGTTGAGGTGAGGTCCTATAGAATGAACTGACCTGAGGGTTTCTTTCTAATAATTAGAGTCATCTTTGAGGTTACTACACGGTTTTAACCTCAGTTGATGATATTATACAGAGACAATTACTAAATTAGAAGCTGCAAAGTGGTGATTTTCTAATTCCTCATTTCCTTTTACTTTCAATAGGGATTATTTTACCTAGGAAAGCTTTCCCTTTCCTTTCTCATTTTAGCTTCGCTGTGTACCAAAGGCATTCTTATTATTTAAACTATTGCAAGGAATTATAATTACAGTTCTTTCTGGTGGCCAAATTGTCCCAAATTTAAAGATTTAAAGATCCGTGTTGTTGGATCATTATTCAAGTTGGTTTTTGTGTGTATTCTTACTTTTAATTTTTGTGTCAGTACTGAAGCTTAAACTGAGGAGCTTGCATAGATGCTCTACTACTTGAGCCATACTTCCTCTTCCAGCTCTGTGTTGGTTAATTAGAGATAAGAGCCTTGTGGATTTGCCTTTCCGGGCTGGCTTTGAACCTCAAGTCTCAGATCTCAGCTTACTGCATCACCAGGGTCATAGGTGTGAGCCACCAGCCCCTGGCTATGTTCTTACTTTTTCGACACGACACTTTGCTCTAGGGCTTGGAATGAGGCATTTCTCCAAGGAAGCCTGGTTTCTTGTAGTAGAGAATAATTTTTAGAAATCAAGGTTTGGAAGCTAGTATGCATTCATTTATACTCGTTTCTATTGCTTCTGGGCTCTTCCAGGAAGTGGAGCTAGGAATAAGTCTTTAAACCTTCCATTTTCTAGTTTGAATGTAACATTAGAGAGTTAAGTTTTTTTTTTTAATTTCATACTGAGCAGTCTTTGTTGCTACTGCTGCTAATGATCCATTTGTCTTATCTCATAGTATGTACAGTTTCTAAAATACACTATCATTACCAAAAGCAAACATACCGAGTTAGTCTCCACACAGCTCTGCAGTTCCTTTTGTTCTTAAAATACATCACAGGAAGAACAAGCAGCCTGTACTTGAAATAATTATTTTTCTCTGGGTGGTTATCAACCTTGTGGAGTTTGGTTCATTTGTTTCCACAGGCTTTTAATGTTAAGATTTGCTTTTTGAGGTAATTTAATTTTTTAAGGGTATACAACATTTACATGATCAAATGACTATGTTTTAGCCTTCTGAACCTACTTGCTTTATGAAGTTGCTGCTAGGACTCTGGAAACTACATTTCTTGTCCATAATTGCTTCTTGTCCTCCTTCCCTTCTTCCCTCTCTCCCTCCTTCCCTTCCTCCCTCTCTCCCTCCAAGGTTTATGCTGCCAATGACCCAAAGATTTCCAGGTAGGGTCTTGCATCTTAAGGGTTCCTCATCACTTCTCAATTCCACCACGCTGGAGACTGGAGACTTGTCTTACATCAAATAAACCCTGGTGGGGGAGAGGAAATAATATTTAAATCATAGCACTAGTTGGCAAGTTTTATGTCCAGTTAACAAATCTTTATCCCGAATCATTTCTGTTCAAATAACGGTCCACTTCTATCTCCTGGCTGAATGTTAACTTAGAAATATCGTTCATACACGAGAATCATATAAAGGTTTTTTCAGAGAAATCTTGTATGTCGCAGTGGATGTCAATTCAGTGGATGTCAAATTGAGTGGCTGTCAAATCAGTTTTTCTGTTTGCCTTTGTTACTCTCCTCCATGATGTCATATTATTCTTGCAAGTCTTGCTGGTTTAATATTAAAGAAAGAGTTCTTAGGTGAAGTGTTCAGGGAATTGGCTACTATGCAATCATCGCAGCTCCACATGTCTGGATGAAGAGGAAATTTCCTAGGGAGTGAATATGCTTGTCTCCAGTAGCTGTTTTCATGGGAGGAGAACTTTTTGTGACTCTAGGTATGACTCTAGGCATACCTGTGTAGAAGGCTATTGTTAGAGAATACAGATCTAAATAGCTTCTCTTTTTCACACCCACATTTTAATTTTCACACTTTACTGGCATTTTAGTCTTCGAGTACAGAGTTCATATTTTTAATTTTTAATTTTTTTTCCTGTTGTGGAACTTGAACTTAGGGCCTGGGTGCTAACCCTGAGCTCACTCAAGGTGAGCGCTCTACCACTCTGAGCCACAACTCCACTTCCTCTCTTATCCTTGAGATAAGAGAGTCTCACAAGGACTTTCCTGCTTGGGCTGGCTTTGAACCATGATCCGCAGATCTTAGTCTCCTTAGTAGCTAGGTTTACAGGTGTGAACCACCAGCACCCAGAAAACACAGAGCTTTTACAGAGATTTTTCTCCCCTCTTAGTTTCCATGCACCTTAGAGTCTGGATTCAACATTACCCTTCTGAAATTTATTGAAATCATCCATTTTGTATGGCTTTTTTTTTTTTTTAATGGATTTACGTCTTTTTTCATTCTTTGGTTATCTTTTTAAATGTATCTTTAGCTAAGGAGAAAAAGTCACATGCTAAGACTACCAAACTTGAACCGGAGTCTTTGCTTCCAGCTTGTTATTACTGTTGTTGGTGATCTCAAGACCTCCTGCTTTTACTTTGTTTGCTGGCTCAAGCCTGGCGTTCTCTTACTGAAAGCTGCTCCTCTAGTCTGACATTTTTTAAAGCAGTTCATGGCTGATGGTGTCGCATGGACTTTTCTTCACTGGCTGGCCTTGAGCCTTAATCCCCAAGGTCTCAGACTTTTGAGTAGCTAGACTTAAAGGTGTGAGCCACGGTGCCCAGCTCCTGACTTCCAAGTCAGGACATGTAAAATCTCTATCACTGGCATCAGCCAGCAAGAGTCTGATGGAAGAGTTAGGATTTTTGTATGAGGTTCAATCCTGGACAAATCCATTAGTCTGTTATTGGTGGACATCTAATTTATCATGGATTCTTATTTTAAAGTTATGTGTGGCAGCCCTGTAAAGAACATATTTTTGTTCTGTTTGGCGGAAGTGGGCCTTGAACTCTGAACCTTGGGCTTACTAGGTAAGTGCTCTATCATTTGAAACACACAGATGAAGAATGTCTTTTATGTGTATTTTTCAACCATTTCCTGAGGATAAATTCTTAGGTATAACATTTCTGAGTCAAATGGCAAAATCTCTTACTTTTTTTTTTTAACATTGTCCTTCAGAAGTATTACACCAATTGTGTTCCTAGCCGAAGTGTATGAAAAAGGCTCATTTCTCAAACCTTACTGATAATTTGTATTAGGGATCTTTTTATTCCTTGCTAGTTTCAAATCCAAAGGGATTATTTAATTCCAGAATTATTATGCTGTGTTGGAAGCAATAGTAGTGTTTGTTTCTACTTGTGAAGCTTATCATTTGCATCATGCTTTATTTATTCCTATTTTATTTTGTGCTATGCTTTATATCTCTGATTTTTCACAATACGTTTTATGTCCTATGATTTACATTTACAGGAGAAGAAGCTACGATTCAGAAATAACTGTTAAATAATTACTCCAAAGTTACGTAGCTGAATGGGTTGTCTTGCATTTGGACTTCTATCTGCATTATTCCTACAGATGGATAGAGGCAGAATTTTCACAATATCCTATTCAAGATGTAATGTTATTTGATTCTCTTTAGATCTAGTGATCATAAGATTAAAATCATTGGTAGGTAAATCTATATAGAAAAGATGAAAGCTAGCTTATTTCTGTCTTCTGAAAAGGCTTTGAAGCAATTATGACCTTTGCACTTTAGGTTGTTTCAAATCCCAAGTGACATGATTAAGGACTTCTTTGTTCTGTGGGTAGACAGCCATCACTACTGACAGAAAAGAAACAGCGATTACTATTTGTATTTTACAGATGATGTACCTGTAAAATTGTATCTGAGTGACCAGCCCAGTTACATCACTCCAAGTGCTAGAGTGAGTTTTCACCATTGATCTTCCTTTTTGTCTCTCGCCAATCTGTAGGCTCCAAGTCAACAGCTTGACAATGAGAAAAGACAGAGCAGAACTTCATTCCTGATGACGCAGGGAGAATGGATACTTTGGAACTGATTTCCTGTCTTCTAACCATCCGAATGGAAAATCAATGGGGCTTTTTGAGGACATAGAAAGATATTCAGTTATAACCTCAGAGAAACAAACTATGTCTCTGAAAAAGAAAAAAAAATTCATCTGCTTTCAGCATCCTTTGGCCCAACCTTATAATAAGGTTGGATTTTATCCTAACTTCAACCCTCAGGAGAACATCACTGACAGACTCTTCTTTTGGAACAGCCTCCTTCTCATTTCCCAATAAAGGGGAGAGATACTCAGGAAATCAGCTACAGATTCTTTAAAAAAGGCAAAAATTGTTCTTAATAACTTCATCATAGTCTTTTTCTTTGTTATTGTTGGTTCTGGCGCTTGAACTCTGGTCCTGGTTGCTGTCCTGCACATTTTTGCTCAAGGACAGCATTCTGCTACTTTGAGCCACTGTGCCACTTCCAGCTTTTTGGGTGTTATCTGGAGATAAGAGTCTCAAAGACTTTCCTGCCAGGGCTGGCTTTCAATTGAAATCCTCAGGTCTCAGCCTGTTGAGTAGTCAGGATCACAACACCCTACAATAACTTTGTAGTCCTTTATTGGCATGAGGGTCCCTACTTGGCCACTAAAATATGTGTCTTTCAGAGAGCAGTCTTTACCCAGTTAAAGCCCTGTGTGGTTGTACAGGCTTGTAAAATTCTGGTCCTGTTTGGTAAGAAGAGTGGTGATAAACATGAAGCTCTCTATTATAACACTTCAATGCTTCAGGTGTCCAGGCTCACTGGTGGGAGGTCATTGGGATCAGCTGTTAAACTTCTTTTAGAGTTCATTCTAAAAATTAAAGTACGTAGCGGTGGGGTCATGCCTAGCCTTCACCATGGAGGTGTTTGCAGCCTGTTCAAACCTTCATAAAGAAATAGGAGATTGCTAGTTGCAAACCAGTAGCTATTCTAGCATCTTGTTATTTCCCTTTAAAGCTCATGATTGGAGCTTTATCCAGTAAGGCTGAGTTAGCATTACCACGGCCGTCTTTGCCTCTACTGGGTCTTAAGGGAATGGGAGATAGCTTCAGGTCTGACCTCTGATTAAGTCACACAGGGATTCTGAGACTTTGTAAACACTACTAACTTGAGAAAATGGATCTGCACCAGACTTGTTCTGAGAAAGAGAAACGAGTCTTCATTTATTCTGTTCCAGCCCTCTCATTTTCAATCAATCTCCATCTGTCTGTCTGTCTGTCTGTCTGTCTGTCTGTCGGTGTCTATCTATCTATCTATCTATCTATCTATCTATCTATCTATCTATCTATCTATCTATCTGTATTTAAAGCCAGTACTGGGGCTTAAACTAGTATGGTCTCGCATTCTCAAGGCTGGCTTTCTACCACTTAAGTGCCAGTTCAAGCATCTCCACTTCTGGCCTTTTGCTGGTTAATTGGAGATGAGAGTCTTATGGACTTTTATGCCCTGGGTGGCTTTGTACCATGGCCCTCAGATCTGTACCTTCTGAGTAGCTAGGATTATAGGAATGAGCTACCAGAACCCAGCTTGAATCTATTAGTTTTGGTGTCCCTTTTTCTCTATTATAGCACCTTGCTATTTCCCTTTAAATTGTCTAGCTTTGTCTGTGATTACACTATTTATTGGTCTATATACTTATTTTTTCTGCCTTTTTTCTACTAGGCTCCATCAACATGGCTTTCACAGATGCTTTTATTCACCACTCTTCTGCACCATCCAGCCCAGTGACTGAGACTTAAAACAGAGGCACAGTAATAATTTGTTAGATGAATTTGGAAGTGTTCATGAAATACTCAAGGGTAAGAGCAGCAGACACCATCAGTACTTTCCCCAGGGTCTCCATTTCCACTTTAGAACAAACCAGCTCCCTTCAACAGAAGCCTAAAGACTTCTTTTTGCCCTTTTCTTATTTTTGGCCTTGAGTTCTGCTTCCCCCCCTCTCCAAATTGAAATGGAAGTGCCTGGAAAGAGCGGCCCTCAACCCTAACTAGAGTAAGGGTATGGATAGTTTAGCTCTTTTGTCCTTTGGAAAGTGTTAAATGGTTTTGGCCTGAAGCAGCCTCAATACTAGTTCACATGTGTTCTAATAACTTCTCCATACATGGTAAACTGTAACCTAACTTGACTTGTAAACAAACTGGGACCCCTCCAGCAACAAGTAGTTCAGTCTCAGCCAATCACAAGTGGCCAGCTTTACAAACTGTATTCTAATAAGATGGGACCTCTAACCAATCAGGGTGTCTCCCTGCCTTCCTTTTTTTCTGTATGGTAATTTATTTTTGCTGACTATAAATATAAGCTACTCATGTGGTGGAGCCAGGCATTCAGAAGCATTTTTGGTCTGGCTTGCTGCCTGATTCTAGAATCCCAAATGTAGCCAATTTAAGATATGAAAAACTAGATTTGTTGTAATATTCTCTTTAAATGGTGGGATAATTCTCAAGTGATTTTATATGGTTTTAAGGTTGTTGAAACATTACTCAATGTACTGTCTGCCCCAGGACCTCACCCCTTATTAGCTGCTTTGCAATTCTTACTCATTTCAACTTCATAGGTAAAGCCTTTCTACCTGAGTCTTCCTCTCAGGGTCTACTAATGGAGAACCCAAAGCAAGCCAGATGGGAAAAAGTTCATCAAAGTTTTACAGACATTCAAATTTCTTGAGAGAACATACATATTTATTTTCAAGTGAAACTAAGTTGGAAAAGAGGTCATTTTCCGTTTTAAAACATAGATTTTTTTTTATTGTATCTTTAGATTGGTTAGTATATTGAAATATGCTAACTTTGGTGTATTTGATTGTTTCTTTTTTATTCTTCCCACTTTAGTTTTCAATGTATGTTATTTTGGGGCTACAAACCTTTGTGTGAAGGGATAGATACAAAAGTCATTTAGCACTGTGGGTTATATGGTTTCTTTTGCAGCTACAGCGGCAGCCATTACTGCTCAGCCATAGGCAATATGTATATCAATGAGTAAGCTTGTGGTTCCAGTAAAACTTGTTTTGCAAAATAAGCTGCACCTGGCCCCAAAACTTAATTTTGTTAACCTTGTGATAAATGAATTGTAGACAATTGTAGACGTACAGCGATGTTCCAAGTGATTTACTCCTTTATGAGGTAACATTTGCATTTGAACTCTATCTCAACACTTTAACAGGAGAGGAATCAATAGATCTGGAGGAGAATAGCAGGTAAGGAGATAGAAATTCTGGTAATTATCCAGTGGTATTGGGTTGGAAAGCCAGATGCTTGTGACTGATGCCTGTAATCCTAGCTACAGGAGGCTAAGATCTGAGGACAGAGGTTCAATAACAGACAGGGTAGAAAAGTCCATAAGACCCTTACCTCCAATTAACCAGCAGAAAGCCAGAAGTGGATGTGTGACTCAAGTGATAGAAAGCACCAGCCTTGAGTAAAAAAGCCCAGGGACAATGCTCAGGCCCTAAGTTCAAACCCCAGTACTGGCACCAAAAAGAAAATAAAAAGTTCTAGAATTGAGGGGCTGGGAAGGTGGCTCAGTGGTAGAGCACTTGCCTTGCATGCTCGAGGCCCTGGGTTCGATTCCTCAGCCCCACATAAGCAAAAAGGAAAAAGCTGGAAGGGGCGCTGTGGCTCAAGTGGTAGAGCTGAGGGACAGCGCCCAGGCCCAGAGTTCAGGCCCCACGACCGGAAAAAAAAAAAAAAAAAAAAGTTCTAGAATTGAATCATCTAGGGAGAGAGTAAGATGATTTTATCCATATGCTGAAGCACAGTGAGATTGCTGTGGAGGAAAATTAGGAAATATTGTAACATAATGAAACACGAGATGATAGGATGGATGGTTGCAACAATAGTGGTTTATTGATTCACAGTGCTGGAAGAGGGAACTTGGAAATCAAGGCACTGGCAGGATGTTTTTATTTTTTTTCTGAGCCTTTCCCCTTTGATTGTAGGTGGCTTTACAAAATGTTTCCTCTCTCTGTCGAAATCTTCAATCTTTACTTGATCTGTTCCTTAGCTTTTTTGCTCCGGGTGGCATTCTATCCTCGAAGCCACAACTTCCACTTTTAGTTTTTGTTGGTTTATTGGAGAGAAGAGTTTCAGGGTCTTTCTTGCCTAGGCTGGCTTTGAACCATAGTCCTCAGATTTCAGCCTTTTGAATAGCTAGGATCACAGGTGGGATCCATGAGTGCCATTCTTTTAAGGACACCAATCACACTGGATCAGAATTCACCCTCATGCTTTCATTGTAACTTCATAGCCTCTGTAAAGAGCTGATTTCCAAATAGTCCCATTCTTGAAATATTGGGGCTAGCTCTTTAACAGATGAATTTGGAGGGAGCATGATGCAAACCACACAAAAAGTTTGGAAGCTTCTAGTTTGCTTCTAGTCTCTCTCAATTGGACAAAGCTAGTAAGGGAATGCCATCTGATTGAGTCCTCCAATTTCAATCACACACCACAGGAAACCTTCTTGTTTTCTGATCTGTATTTTTTTATTATTCTTATTCTATAATGAGAAGTATGAGAGTAATTTCTGTGTATTTGTTTGCTCTTAGAATATATAAAAAAGCAGTATCAATAAATTACCAATAACAAATGTAGTAAATGAGATTCTTTTGCAGTGAACATTGTTCTTAGAGTATATCTCATGGAAAGTGATGTTAGCCTAGTAAATTCAAAATTTGTTTATTATTTTTTTAAAGAATTAATTCTTAGGGGACCCATGGTTTCCCTTATTTGCAATATCTAGTATATGTCTGAGTCAAGCAGAATAGGTCAGATAAGGTGATGTTAGGGAAATGAACCCTAAGATATGTATTCAAATGTTTTTTTTTTCTTTCATGCGATTGTTTCTAACACATTTATAAGATTATTTCTTTGTTGCTTTGTATGTCCCTCCCCCACAGTATAACCCCTGCTTTCACTGTATTTGATGTCAGTATAATTGGTGGAGGGGAAGGGGAAAAACAAATCGTTTAAATAGGGATACAGGTGGACCCATTGCAACAATGAGATGTACAAGTCGTTATGTCGAAAACGAACTTTACAACTTTGGTGGGGGGGAGGGGCAGGAGGACTGGGTGGGGGGGAGGATGGGAAGGGATGGGAAGGGGAAACAAAGGAGGAGGCTACAATGCTTGATAAGAAATGTACTCATTACCTTGCCCATGTAATTGTAACCTCTCTGTATGATATTTTCACAATAAAAATTAAAAAAAGAATTAATTCTTGTCAAGTACTGGTGGCTCAGGACTGTAATCTTAGCTACTCAGGAGGCTGAGGTCTGTGGATCATGGTTCAAAGCCAGCCCAGGCAGGAAAGTCCATGAGACTTTTATCCCCAATTAACCACCAGAAACCAGAAGTGGAGTTATGGCTGAAAGTGGCCAAAGTGGTAGAGTGCAAAAAAGCTCAGGGATAGCACCCAGGCTCTGAATTCAAAAAAGCTCAGGGATAGTACCCAGGCTCTGAATTCAAGCCCCATGACTGAAAGGTTAAAGTTTGAGGCAGTGACCACTTGTTGCTTGTTTCTGTCTAGCAAAGCAACACGTGGTGGTAATCAAAACACCTGGTTGATTGTGTGCCTTTATAAGACCTGCAAATCCTTAGCTCGGGGCTCTCCTCCTAGGCTCTGCTGTGTTGGAGTGTAGGATGAGGCCCGAGCTGCAGCCCATTTAAATAAAACAGCTGTAGAGTCTGACTCTTGGTGGTCTTCTTGCCGGACGTCCTGCGACCTTGACATAACATATTAGTGGGGGCTCATCCGGGATCCCCCCAAAACCCTGAGACCTCAGACTCCAAAGGTAAAACAGCGCTGTCTTTGTTATTTTGTCTTGTCCTGTCGTTTGTCTGTTTTACTTTCCTTTTCCCTTGTGAGGACAGCCGCTTCAATTCGTAAAGGGTTGTCGAAGTGGACGGGCTTGCACGACAACCCTGGAGGAACTGGGAGACATCCCAGATCCTCTTGTGGGGCAGGAGTAACCCTGCCGTGTGAATTGTGGGGCGAGGGTCGGTTCGGTGTTGGGCCGGATCTGACCAAGAGGGCCTCCTAACTGAGGCACAACTCGCCCACTGTGGGTCTGCTCCTTCTGCTGTGGGGCGTGGGTGTCCCATTACAGGAGTCAGGGGACCAATTCGGGAGATCTCCAGTTCCTAAGCTTTTTTTTTTTTTTTTTGTAACTGTCAGGCCTGCATGTGACTTGTTTGTACTGTTTATTGTTTTTTGGAAAACAGCTGTAGAGTCTGACTCTCGGTGGTCTTCTTGCGGGGGTCCTGCAACCTTGGCATAACAATGTTCACCACTACCACCACCAATAAAAGTACAAAAAGGCAATTAACTCTTTAAAATACTCTATTGATTTGATGAATAATTTAAGATGAATTTCAAAATTAATTCCGTTCTTTTTGAGCTAATTTTAGACTTTGGAGATGTAAAATGTTAGTATGATTCAAAAATAAAAGTGAGCCAGCCTATAATCCTAGCTACTCAAGAGGTTGAGAGCTGAGGATCCTGTTTTGAAGCTAACCTGGGCAGGAAAGTGTTTGAGGCAATTAATTGGCCAAAAAAATCAGAGATAGAGCAGTTAGTGGTAGAGTACCAGCCATGAATGAAAAAGTTAAAGGATAGTGCCCTCACTCTGAGTTCATGCTCCATTGTTGGCACACAGACACAGGCGTAGATACATATATACATACATACATATAGACAGACAGACAGACGACACACAGAAATAAAACTGGCACAGTCAGATAATACAGTCAACCTTTTATCTATGGGGTCTGCAGGTTTTGTACCCATAAATTTAATCAGTGGTGGATTAAAATATTTGGAAAAAATAAGTACATCTATAATGAACATATACAGCTTTTTTTGGTCTTGCAGTTAGTCCTTAAAAATGCAGCATATTCACATAGACTTCATCTTGTATTAGGATCATGCTTAATATCTAGATGATTTTAAGTCTATATGAAGTGGCACTTGGCTCAAAGTGATAGAACACTAGCCTTGAGCAAAAGAGCTCAGGGACAGGTCCCAGGCCCTGAGTTCAAGTCCCACAACTGGCAAAAAAGAAAACAACAACAACAAATCTATAGGAGTGCATAGTTTTTATGCAGCTATTGTGCCATTTCACATTAGGGGTTGGAGAATCCTTAGGGTTTGGTATCTGAACAAGATTCTGGAACCAGTTTCCCTTGGATATACAGAGATCCTTGTGATTTTTATTAGTTTCTTTTTTTTATTTTTATTTTTTGTGAACATACTGTACAGAGGGGTTACAATTATGTGGGCAAGATAATGAGTACATTTCTTATCAAGCATTGCAGCCTCCTTTGTTTACCCTTCACATCCCTTCCCAGCCTCACCCCCCCCACCCAATTCCCCCTCCCTCCCCGCACCAAAGTTGTAAAGTTCGTTTTCGACATGACAACTTGTACTTCTCATTGTTGCAACGGGTCCACCTGTATCCTTAAACGACTTGTTTTTCCCCATCTCCTCCACAAGTTATACCAACATCAAATAGAGTGAAAGCAGGGGTTATACTGTGGGGGAGGGACATACAAAGCAACAAAGAAATAATCTTCTAAATGCGTTAGAAACAAATGCATGAAAGAAAAAACATTTAAATACATATCTAAGGGTTCATTTTCCTAACATCACATTATCTGACCTTTTCTGCTTGACTCATACATATACTAGATATTGCAAATAAGGGAAACCATGGGACCTATGTTTCTTTGGGCTTGGCTTACATTAGTTTTTTATTGCTACTACATTTGCTTTATTTTTCTTTGCAAATTAAATACTACCATAATATTATTAAATATTTGCACATTCTTATTTCTTTTTGTCATGGACAAAAGTCTGCATACTATAAATACTCTTTTGACACTTACTTTTGTCTCTTAATATGTCATGGAACTAATACCATATTATTTCACAGAGAGCTTTACTTCCTAAAAGAAAAAAAAAACTGTTGAATTTTAAAAAATGTTTCACTGTGTGAGTAGCCCTTAATTTAATTGGCTTATTTTATATTGATGGATATTTGAGTCACTTTCCATGCATAGTAAAAATAACACAACTTTAAACAACAGCTTTGTAGCATTTTTTTTCTTTTTCTTTGAGGTGTATTCAGGCAAAATTCCTCCATGTGTGATTTCTGGATCAAATAATAAATGTATCTGTGGGACATATGGTATTTTCTTAGACCCATAATAGCAAATTACCACAAGCTTGGAATACCTGCTTTTTTTTTTTTTTTTTTTTTTTTTTAAATTTCAATGTGCTAGTCATGGGGCTTGAACTCAGGGTCTGGCCACTGCCTATGAGCTTTTGTTTTCAAGGCTAGATCGCTACCATTGGAGCCACAGCTCCAATCCTGGATTTTTCTGCCTGGGCTGGCTTTGAACTATGGTTCTCAGATCTCAGCTGCCTGTGTAGCTAGAATTATGGGCATGAGCAACTGGGGCATGGCCCAAGTGGAGAATCTTCAAAGAACATATAAATATTTTCTTAGTGAGAGCTGAAGGTCTGAAATCAAACTGTTGGCAAGGCCTTGCTGAGTCTAAAAACCCCAAAGGAAGATCCTTGGTGGACTCTTCTTAGCTTCTGATAGCTGCTGGCGCTTGGCTTGTGGTTGTATCATTTCTTCATCTGCCTCCACCTTCAAATGGCGTTCTCCCCCCCCCCTCCCACTTTTCCTCTTAGAAAGATATTAGTATTGGATTAAGGATTACCCTAAGCTAGCGTGACCCCAGTTTAAGTTGATTATACTTGCAAAGTCTCTATTTCTATATAAGCTCATGTTCACAGGTTCTGAGTGTTATGACTTAAATGTATTTGTTGTTTTTGCAGGATGTAATTAGGCTGCCATCATTGTAGACAAGAATGACTTCTTCCTTCCAGTTCTGCCAAAACACAGTATTGCAATTAAAAAAATATTTCCCAACCATAGAGGTACTAAACAGTATCTTGGTATTTCTGTTTCTGTTATTAGGAAAGAAGTTAAATATATTTCATAGGTCTAGTTGTCTTTTGTTAACTGTCCCTTCATGCCTTTTTCCATGCTATACAATTTTCCAACACACAGTACACTCAAGCCAAGGATACCTTCTAACAAGTGAATAATTCTAATGCTGAGGTAATCAGTTACCATTTTCTCCCTCTTGTTTGATCCATATTCTTGCCGCCTATACATTCATTTCTCCTGTTCCAGACATCATAGTATTTTATTTATAAGGACTGCAGAATGTAACTTTAACACAAAGAGCTTAAAAAAAAAGGTCAAAATATAATAGTGATGCTATTATTAGACATCGCAACACTACCAATGATTCTCTGGCTCAGAATGTGTTCCAGTTGTCTTAAAAATCTTCAGTATAAGTCCAACTTATTAAATGAAAGGAGAGGTCAAGATTGTGTCCAGAATCCTTTTTACCTTTTAAAATTTGGAGATTTTCAATACCTTCCGCCACTCTAATTCTACATAACAAATAAAGAGAAACCTGGCTATCGTAAGCTTTGAAATAGTTCCTGGTAATACGCTCATTACTTACTGGTGTGCTCTGCGGTGCTCTGTTCCTGTGTTCTCTTTCTCTGGTTTGTAATAGTCTGATCTATTTTGCTACCATTAGATTGTTATCCATCACTCCTCTGGAAATGGAGTGACTTGGTGCTCTAATGGGACTTTGTTCTAAAAGCATTTTTCAGATGTGACAATAGATGATAATGTCACCTTAATCTTGAGGCGAGCCTGGTAGAGAGTGAAAAAAATATTATCAGGCCTGGATCTGATTGTAGGCTTGTCATTTTTTCCCTCTCATTTGTTCTCTCCTATTAATTTCCCCCAAATCTGGACTCTGCTACTCCATTGTTCCCAAACACTTGCATACTGCTGAGATCTAGTGGGCATTTCCCCGAGGCTCAGCACAGTGTCCAAAGTTCATATCTGCTGGGGCAGGAACCGTGGTCTTGGGCAATGTTTCTTTATCTGGGACCAAGAAAAATGATTAAAAAAACAACAAACCTTTTCCAGCTTCAGAGAGTTGTTGGCAAGATTAAATAAATCCGTGTTACATACTTGCAATGTCCAGCAGATAGTGCAAGTGGAGTGCGGCACTAACCCATTCACATCCTGCATGCCTCTAGTCCTCCAGGCCTCTTTTCCCCCACTATTGTCACAATAAGAGCTCTAGGAGAATTCCACTCTCCAATGATGGCCATTATCTGCCTATGCTGCTTCAGTTTAAATAATTGGAAATGAAAGTCTATCAGACATCTAGTAGCTCAGTCAACCTGGCCCCTTCGCAAGCACCCAGGTGCTGACCAACTGCACAGCCCGGATGTGTCCATTTGTCTCCACTCGGATAGGCTATGTCCGATTGCAATTGCTCGTGCTGATGCTTCCAATCAATGCCAGAAGGGAACGCTGTTCCCCCTTGTCTTATTTACATGAAGAAAGACAGTTCCTCTGTCTGTTAGGAGATGATTTGGGGGTGGGGAACCCCACTCAGTACTCAGTCCTCTGTATGAGATAATATCCTTAGTGGTATAGAGAAATGGAAGAATTCACTGAATCTAGTGGAAGAAATAACATATAAACTCTTTTCCCATCAGATAGGATGTGTGTGTCGGGGGGAATGTTGGGAAGGGGTGATTCTGCTTCAGAAACACCAGACACTTCTCTGGACATGTTACGTTGTACATCTCATACAACCTTTCGAAGTTCTGGACAACAACTGTTTTCTCTCAAATGTGGCCCTTACTTCCTCATTCATTCTCTTCCTTGGACATGTCTACCTGTCAAGGACTTGCTTTTCTCTCTCCTGTATCTATCGAGGTTTTGAACTCATGACCTTGGGTGATTGCTCTTCCCTCACTCATGCTGATGTTCTACTACTTGAGTCATGGCTGGCTTCAGTTCAGTTTCTTCTGGTTAATTGGAAATAAAGGTCAGATTTGTTGACCTGGGCTGGTCTTGAACTACTGCCTTGATCTCAGCTTCCTGAGTAGCTATGGTTACAGGCATGAGTCACGGGAACCTGGCTTTCTCCTCTTGCTTCCTCCTCTTCTTCCTCTTCTTATTCTAACATGCTCTCTTACACAGACATCGCATCAATCCTGGCAGTATGGTTCCCTCCCTTACTCCTCCTGTCTCCCTGGGTGTGTGAGTTCGGTTCAGAAAAGGGCCGGGCTCCAGAGCTGAGCAGTACTGTCCATCCCAGTGTTGCCGAGAATCCCAGTGCTCAGGATCTTAAACATGATCCTGTGTTTTAATCACCACACATGTATTTCTCAAATTGAGTACAGGCCACAGAGCAGGAAAGGGAACTAGCTATTTTCCTCTACAGCTCCTACTCCTCTCCCAACAGTCAAAATGCCTACCCAGGAATCCAAATTCCTCCATCTGACTTCAAACTCTGTAATCTGGCTTCCCTATAATTATGTAATCAATGAATTAAATCTAGATTAAATTACCTTCCTTTAATTCAGCAACCGTTAGATGAATGTTTATGATATTTGGTTTCCTCTACTTGACCTTGAGATTGTAAAGATGACAGGATGTTGGTTCTTCATAAAAGATGGATTCGTGTGGTAGAAAGGCATAAAAGCTCCATTACAGGTCTAATGTGCTAAATACCCGTTATAGTTAGAACAAGATGCTCTCGCTCTCACATTCTTATTGAAATTTAGCTCCCAGCGCATCAGTGCTGAGCAGCAAGGGAGCTGTGGAGGGACAATTAGATTGATAACAAGGATTCATGCTTTTTCTGTGGGAACGAATGAATTCTTTGAAGGCCTGGTTCTGTCTCTGTGAGAGCAGGATTTTCAAACGCAGGGTGAGTCCCTGAGGTTTTCTTGTGTGCATGCTCAGCCTGAGCTTCTGCTTTGTGCCCATGTTTTGGTGAAGCTGAGCTGATGCTACTCATCAGCATTTGAACTTCCCACCCTCCAAACTCTGAACCAAAAAACTCCTTCCTCTTATAAATTATCCAGTCTTGGGTATTTTAGGATAGCTGTAGAAAGTTGACTAAGAGAGAATTGTAACAGAATGTGTTCTAAGTAGTGGAAGAACATGAAAAAGAGCAAAATTTTTCTCTGTAGCAAGAAACAAGTGAAGTCCCATGGAAGCACACACACACAGACACACACACACACAGACACACAGACACACCGCCACCACCACCACCACTACCACCACACACTCCAATTCATTGTTAATAGGAGTTTGCCAGAGAGAAATGCCATGGAAGGAACAGTCTAGGTAAATGGAGTAATACGAATGAAATAAGACATGGATTTTATGTTCCTTATAAGGTTGTGGAAGAAATCAGATTTAGTGGTTTTGGTGGATAAAATATGAGAGTGTCTTTTATCTGAGGGTGTCTTTTTTCTTTTTGCCACCTCCTCCACCTCCACCTCGTCCTCCTCCTCCTCCTCCTCCTCCTCTTCTTCTTCCTCCTCCTCCTCCTCCTCTTCTTCCTCTTCCTCCTCCTTCTCCTCCTCCTTCTCCTCCTCCTCCTGCTCCTGCTGTTGGAGGAAAGATCCAAGAAAAATACTTTCTGTTTAATATGAGAATATACACAATATATAGGATGGAAGATGAATTATCACAAAACTCATAAATTTATGTACAGAGGAATGAGTTAATTACTACCATGGCTGGCGAATTCATTTAGTGATTTCAGTGAAAAGAGTAGTTTCCTACACTAAATATCACCTATAAATTATATGTTTGTTATAACAAACATTTCTATAGACTATTTCTTATATGGGAATATCATATGATGGGCCAATTTTCCCCATAAAGAAGCTTTGTAATCACTATTGACTTCAAATTTAAAAATTATTCTACTTAGAAATCAAATTTAGAAAACTAAACAAAAAAACAGAAAAATATTTATGGTTAAAACTGGATATCTTAACTCCTTTGATAAGCACTAGAAAGAGGAATTATAATTTTTCCTATCAAGATTAGAGCGCATGGAAGCACAGATCACACTAGTTCTCCACACTAGCTCTAGATTTCAGGTTTGCTTTATTTCATTTCTGCCGTCAGAATATAGCTATTCTACAGGCCTTTCCTCTGTTTATCTTATTGTGAAGAGCAATGGTCAGTTCAGTGTTGAAACCCAGATCTAGTCTAACACTTGCCATTCACAGGTGAGGCAAAGGAAGTATGAAGTAAGTTGGTTGTGTGGTTGTGTGTGTGTGTGTGTGTGTGTGTGTGTGTGTGTGTGTGTGTGTGTGCCTGTACTACTGTACTAGGGCTTGAAGTCATAGCCTGGGCACAGTCCCTGAGCTGTTTTGCTCAAGGCTTGCACTCTATGACTTACAACCCAGTTTCCCCTCTGGATTTTTGTGGTTCATTTGAGCTAAGAGTCCCTTAGACTTTCCTGTCTGAGCTGGCTTTGAACCACAATCCTCAGATCTCAGCCTCTTGAGTAGCTAGGGTTTGTCATGATCCCCAGGCTTGAAGTCGCTTCTTAAGGAAGGCCCTTTGGTAAATGGATGACTGAGTCATGGACAGATCTCAGGTCTTCTGGATATGGTGTCTTGACACTGCTTGGAATGTCTTTTCTTTTTTTTTCTTTTCTTTTTTTTTTTTTTGTTGGTCATGGTGCCTGAACTCTGAGCCTGGGCGCTGTCCCTCAGCTCTTCAGCTCAAGGCTAGCGCTCTACCACTTGAGCCACAGCACCACTTCCCGTTTTTTTCTGCTTATGTGGTACTGAGAAATAGAACCCAGGGACTCGTGAATGCAAGGCAAGCATTCTGCCACTGAGCCACCATCCCAGCTCCTGGAATATCTTTTTATTTATTTATTTATTTATTTATGGAATATCTTTTCTACAGGTGAACACATACGAGGATATAGGATTCTTTTTTTTAAGCTTCATAGGTTGAAACTAAGATAATGAAGGATTTTGAGATTAAATTCTGGTTACATTACTGTAAATCCAGTAATTTTAGAAATGCATAAAAGTATTCGATACTTTGATCTAGCAATGGTATTTCCAAGCCTCAGGTCACTGTATATATTTACTAGAGATAAAGTTCTTGCAATGAACAGCCATTATGACCCCCCCAGATCCTTGGGGTTTATTTTAATGAGATATAAATTGTGTTTGGCATGATTGATGATAATAACGAAGCAATAATATGTTAATAAGTACTATTTAAAAACTTTTCCCACATACATTATCATATTTTCATTATTTAGCAAGCCTTGGGGGAAGTTATTTTCCAGTTTTATAAACACAGAAGATGAAGCTTCAGTGACTTTATTTTAAAGGTTAGAGTTTTTAGTGATCTCATTAGGGCTACCAAGGGATAAGATTGAATAGATTCAAAGCATCGTGAGCTAGAGATCGAACAATGGATAGAAGAATGTGTAGGGACTAAACCAAAAATACTCAGACCCCGAGTCTTGGGTGCCCTAAAAATAACATATAAACAGATAAGCAAAAGTAGTTATCCTTGTTTTGGTGTTAGATACTGAAGCAAGGACTTTCTTCTTCTTCTTCTTTCTTCTTCTTCTTCTTCTTCTTCTTCTTCTTCTTCTTCTTCTTCTTCTTCTTCTTCTTCTTCTTCTTCTTCTTCTTCTTCTTCTTCTTCTTCTTCTTCTTCTTCTTCTTCTTCTTCTTCTTCTTCTTCTTCTTCTTCTCTTCTTCTTCTTCTTCTTCTTCTTCTTCTTCTTCTTCTTCTTCTTCTTCTTCTTCTTCTTCTTCTTCTTCTTCTTCTTCTTCTTCTTCTTCTTCTTCTTCTTCTTCTTCTTCTTCTTCTTCTTCTTCTTCTTCTTCTTCTTCTTCTTCTTCTTCTTCTTCTTTTAAACAAGTGAAGTATGTACTACCATTGAGCCCCAACCCTTGGCTATTACAATTGTCATTTTCCAAGAATGGAATAGTGGTAAAAGACCCAGACACAGCAGCACAAAGGCTTTCAGCCATCCAGATGAAGACTAGGTAGACATGTAGGTTTGTTGTAATCAGAATAGGGAAGCCAATGATGAAGCTGGAATCTTCTCAGTTCATGACAGGCTCTGCAACAGGGTAGAAAACTTGTTCTTCTGAAAAGTTCTAGCATGATCACACATGGATTCCCAAGATGTGACAGTATTCAAGAATGCTGGAAGTAAGCCAGGTTTTTAGCCTAGACACATCCACAGTCTCACTGTTTAGAAAAAGTCGATGCCCTGATGCTGCCGCATTAATGCTGCACCCGATGTTGCTATAAACCGGAAGAGGGAGTAGCATGGGTGGAGGGTGCTTCCCGCGTTGGTCAGCCTCTGGTATTGCCACAATATAGCTGAGATGACCAACTTCGAAACAAGAAAGGTTTATTTTTCTGCTCTCGATTTTGGAGGCTTCTGTGCACGGTTAGTTGGCCTGGTGTTTGGGGACTGTGGTGAGACAGAACATCATGGCGGAGAGCACACGATGGGGCAAAGCATCTCCTCATGGCTGCCCAGAAGCAGAGAGAGAGAGACACCGGAAGGGGGGAAATCCTGCTATACTATTCTCTTTAAACCAACACCTAGCTTTCCTCTCCTAGGCCCTTGATCCTCCAAACCGAGTCCAGGCAGGAATTCTTTCAGAAGAAAGCAGGCAACTTCCAGAAACAAAGGTAGGCTCAACTTAAGTCATTCCACCAGTCAATAACAATATTTTAACTTATGTAGAATTGTTTAAATTGTTGACTCTTATATTAATGCCAGGGGTGTAAATGAAAATCTCTTTTTTTCCTCCCTCCCTTCCTCCCTCCCTCCCTCCCTCCCTCCCTCCCTCTCTCTCTCTCTCCTTATCTTTCCTTCCTTCCTTCCTTCCTTCCTTCCTTCCTTCCTTCCTTCCTTCCTTCCTTCCTTCCTTCCTTCCTCCTTCTTTCCTTCCTTCCTTCCTTCCTTCCTTCCTTCCTTCCTTCCTTCCTTCCTTCCTTCCTTCTCGGCCTCCATCCCTCTTGCTCTTTCTCTCTCTCTCACTCTCTTTCTCTCTCCTTTCCTCTCTCTATTTCTTCCTTTCTCCCTTTCTCCCTCCCTTTCTCCCTCCTCCCTCTCTCCCTCCTCCCTCTCTCTTCCTCTCTCCCCTTCTCTCCTCTTTTTCTTTCTCTCCCTTCCTTCCTTCCTTCCTTCCTTCCTTCCTTCCTTCCTTCCTTCCTTCCTTCCTTCCTTCCTTCCTTCCTTCCTTCCTTCCTCCCCTCCCTCCTTCCCTCCCTCCTCCCCTCTTTACTGGTCCTGAGTGTGAAATTAGGGCCCAGTCTCTGTCTCTAAGCTTCATTTTGCACACGGCTATAGCTCTACCACTTGAGCCATACCTCCACTTTCAGCATTTTTGGTAGTTTATTGGAGATAAGAGTCTCGCAGATTTTCCTGCCTGGGCTTGTCTTAAACTGTGACCCTCAGATCTCAGCCTCCTGAGTAGCTAGGGCTGCTAGTATTACAGGTATAAGCACCAGTGTCTGGCTACATCTCTACTCTTGAAGTAAAACAAACACGTTTTATACTAGTTCAGAATTTTTGAATTCAATCTTTCTATTATATGAAAATATTTTTATTTTGAAAAACTTTTTAAATCACTGGAATGTTTTAAGTTATTAATTCATTTTATTCTATATATGTTAGTACATGATACAAAACATTTTTCTTGTGAAATATGATGTGGAAAAGAGTTCAAGCAGTATTTGTTCTGAAGTTAATGCAACCTCGGAAAGGGAGTTTCATGTCTGCAGGGCCTTATTTATTTATTTATTTATTTAAAACCTTTGGAGGAAACATGGCAAGAAAAAGTTACAAATGTACTTCATGAGTTTACAAATGCTGATAATATTATTCTAGGGATTTCTCTTTGTGTTTGGCTTATCATTGAAGCATCAATAATGTAAGAGGAACGTGTAGTTTCAAAACGGTAATTCTATAGAGACGTGTGTGTAATATTTGTTAGTGTTCATGATAATATCTCCTATAGATTTCTAGATTGAAAAGGAAAAATTAAAAAGAAAAATTGTACTGAAAAAAAAATAACCTTCCAAACCAAACTTTTCCCTTCTTCAATGCCCTCTGGGGAGACGTGGTAATCCTGAGACATTTGATCAGGAAATAAGGTCTCACTGTCTATGTAATATTCTCAGGTTTGATCTGAGAAAGTGGGGAGAAATTGGGACTGGGAAGGTGGCTCAGTGGTAGAGTGCTTGTCTCACATGCATGAGTCCCTGGGTTCGATTCCTCAGTACCCCATAAGCAGAAAAGCCGGAAGTGGAGCTGTGGCTCAAGTGGTAGAGCACTCACCTTGAGTTGAAGAGCTGAGTGAAAGGTTAAAGTTTGAGGCAGTGATCACTTGTTGCTTGTTTCTGTCTAGCAAAGCAACACGTGGTGGTAATCCAAACACCTGGTTGATTGTGTGCCTTTATAAGCCCTGCAAATCCTTAGCTTGGGGTTCTCCTCCTAGGCTCTGCTGTGTTGGAGTGTAGGACGAGGCCCGAGCTGCACCCCGTTTAAATAAAACAGCTGTAGAGTCTGACTTTCGGTGGTCTTCTTGCGGGGGGGGGGCGTCCTGCAACCTTGGCATAACACTGAGGGGCAGCGTCCAGGCCCAGTGTTCAGGCCCCATGACCGACAAAAAGAAAGAAAGAAAAAAAGAAAGAAAAGAAAAAGTGGGGAGAATTAAGACATTGTGTTCTTATTGGGCCGCGAACTCCTCTGAAGCAGGAGAACCTGATGAGCTTTGGAAGATGGGAGACTAAGACTCATGAAGAGCCCCAGAGAAGAACTTGCCTAGAGCCTTGATGTCATGGAAAATTTCCAGAAAAGTTAGAGGGCAAGTAGGAAAAAAAAAATTCCAAAAGGTAGAACCAACAGGTGAGACTAATTGAAATCAGTCATCAGCCTTATGTAATTATCTGAATTATCTGAGAGTCCCCTGTTTCCAGGGGACTCTCTAGACTTTCTAGACCTTTAGTCCGTCAGTGGAATAGAGCCGTGTTTTCACAATAACTAGCAGGAGGAGAATTGTCCTCCAGGGCTTCTCACACTTGGAGTCTGTCGGAATCACCCGCAAGGTGTGTGGACGTAGCTTGCTGTCCCACTGCAGTGTTTCTGATTCGTAGGTCTGATTGAAGGATGAGGAGCTTGCATCCCAGCCTCCCGCTGGGGTGCTGTGGCAGATGCCCTGGTACCCAGCAATCTCCCTTTCCAGCAGGTGCATCTACTCAGTGCTGCAGCTAACAGCCTGGCACCTGCTGACTTCCTCAGAAAATCACCCTAGTCTGATGCAGCTGCCTTTGTAGAGATGACTGACAGCTTCCCACCCTCTTGCCTAGCACTTCCAGCAACTAGCGATTGACCGGCAGTTGACTACCAAAGCCTGGTTCTTTACCTGGAGAAAAGAAAGCCCTATGATATGATTTAAAGCCCAGAGGAGTCCCTTCCCTCACTGGTCCCCTTTCTGCCACTTATAGATCAGGCCAAAGCTGTTTTCCTTTCCTCTCTCTGTTTTCCTCACTCTTTTGCGGTTATTTTGGGCAGAACACACTCTCTATATATCTCAGGCATGTAAAACCCCATCTCTGGCAATGATTTTAGGGATCGATAGATAAAAATGTAAATGGCGGTATCTAGGGATTGTCTTAAAATAGACAAGTGTCTGCTTGGGAGCCCTGCAGCTTCAGACCAAGCTGTGGACTGAGATGTATACTCTGCTTCCTTGTTGCTCTCTCTGGCATGGCCTGTTTCGCTCTTGAGAAATCTGTCTGTAAACATGGCACCCAAGACTGTTGGAAGAATTGTGGCTTATTGTCCTTGTTTTATTTTTTTAGTCTCAACTGATTGGAAGCAATAAGAAAACATGAAACTGATTGGGGCAAAGTTTAGCCGTGGGGGTGGGGGAATGAACGAGGACATTAGTGAAATACTGAAAATCAGGAGGGGGAGAGATGAATGTTTGTAATGGAGATGACAAGGTGGGTCAAAGGTATAGAAGGAAGGAGGTATACTCATTTTGAAATACATTTCTAGCCAACTCATATTATGCAGAGAAACTTACTGTGATTAAATCTAAGGTGTCCTTCTGTGCTATGCTCAGCCATCCCCCATAGGTACCACCTGTTTCTAGCTGTAGGTAGCATCATACCAAAAATAGTTTTTGCACCCTCCCTCAACTCAGTCCTATTTCTCTTCAGTGGCAAATGACAGCATCGACTGAAGGCTTACTCAGACCAAGCGTTTAATTTCTCCCTGTAGCTGACCAATAGATAAATCGGGTTAGCTTTGATAGCCTCCATTTCTCCAACTGCAGAGGCATATACTAAGTGCTCATTTTTCTTGAGGTGAGGTCTTTCATTCCACTTATTTCTTCCTTGCCGAAAAGTAAGGGTACCACAAGGGCCTCTTCCTGGTAGGACTCCTTTAAGTGTGAATTCTAGAGTCTGCATTCCTTTATTTCTTATAGATTCAAAGGAACCTTCTTGCAGGCTGCGTGTAATTGCAGGGAGGGATGTAGACACACAAGCTCTCAGCAGTTCCTCGATTTCCTGATGAAAGGTAGGAGAGAAAGTGCAAAGGAACCATGAACAAAAGGATGCGACCAAATGTATCTTTTAAACGAAGAAGAAATCAACCACATAACAAATGCCTTCTCTTGAGAACCTGTCCATTTAAGCCGTGATGAGGTTTCTAGTCGCAGAAGAAATGCAAACCAGTGACTTAATTTCATTCTTTCTGTCACTCCTCTGCCCCTCACGAAAATGGAAGGCATTCCATAGATTTGCACTTTTCTTTTTTGACCGTACTTGGGCTTGAACTCAGGACCTTGTGCTTCCTAGAAAGACAGTCTATTGCCTTGCACTTTGTGTTTAATTTGTTTTTCAAATAGGGTTTCACATTTATGCCTTAGCTAATCTGGACTGTGGTCCCCCTATTTACGTTTCCCTTGTAGCTGGAAGGACAGGCGTGACCCACTACACCTAGATTTTACTGGTTGAGATGGGGATCTCTCAACCTTGAACTATGATCCTCCGGATCTCTGCCTTCTGAGTAGCTAGGATTTCTGGTGTGAGTTACCAAGCTGGTCCAGGAACACCATATTCTTTTCATCTCTCCCCAAACAATACTTTTTATCCTGGCTTCCTGGCAAATGAAGATATAGAACACATGTTCCTGGCATTTTGGTTGTGCCAGTAAATCAAAGGCCGAAGTTGTTTATGTCAGGTATTTATCAAAGCCATAAGAAATTAACACAGAAGAATAACAAAATGAGAGGCCCCTTGTAAAGTTGTTTTACCCACTATAGCGCATACAAACACAGATACGGAGCCAACTCTCACAGGTGTTAGTTTTTAGGTAAAATAAGTTGCAGTGCACTTTGTGCTTCTCTCATTGCCAGGTATATTTTCCCTTTAAGTTCTTCACTTGAAGCACAAAATAAAGGTAAATTTAATCGTGGTGTCAGCATGCAAGCTGAGACATGGAGGGTCCAGATACCAGAACCGTCTAAAAGACTTTTGGCTCTCTATTAATCTGTGTATTGAGCTTTAAGCGCCTCTAACTCCAGAAGATGTAAAATAAATCAAAACAAATTAATTAGCACATTCTACTGCAATTAGATCTAAGCTCAGTGTTCTGGGTAAAGGAATTCAATACAACGGTATGTATTGAACGAGGTGTTTGGAGGAATGGTGAAATGAAAAGATCTTTTCCTTGGTGTTAATTTAGTGAGGGAGAAGTCTCCCATGTACCTTGGCACTTATGGCCATCAGGCACTGGAATACGGGTGGGGAGGATTTTTACTTCACTTTTTTCATTGAGTCAACTATGTCCAGGCTGGATAGATAGCTAAGAGTTCTCTCATTTTGGAATCCTTCTGTGTTAATCCATTTCTTGTGGCCTTGATAAATGCCCGACATGAACAACTTCAGTCAGAAATAGTGATGTCAGCTCAGGGTTTCAGTTCGTGCATGCTTGGCCTCATCATTTCTGGGTTGGTGGTGGAAAGAAGATTCTTCACCCTTACTAGGGCCAGGAAGCAGAAGGAGGGAATGTCTGCATTCTAAGGATCTCTTCTCTTTTTCTATCTGGGTCCCTACCCTGTGGGATGTTACCTCCCACATTTAGGGTCTGTCTTCCTCCATTAATTAAAGCCCTCTGGAAGCATCATCAGATACACCTCCTTAGACAGTGATAGAGCCATGGTTCTCAAGCTTGCTCCTGAGGTACCACCGAAGACAACTCACAGTGGAATCATCACCACAGAAGTTAAAAAATGCTCCAGGGAAACAGCACAACCTCTGTTAAGCAACCCGTATCAGAGAATCTGCGCGACACTCAAGAGTCCTATTTCAGCACAGCTTGGTTTGAGGCAGTTGCTAGGATTAAAAGACAGCACCGTTAAAATTCAATGCACAACAGAAATGAGAATCTGCTATCAGACTAAATATACATAATTCTGAGGGCTAGGGAGCTGCTCCGTGATCAGGAATCACACACATTCCATTTGACCGCTCTTTAAGAACAAACTTAAAACCCAGGCACCAGTTTTATGCCTGTAGTCCCAGTTACTCAGGAGATCTGAGGGTCACAGTTCAAACCCATCCCAGGTGGGAAAGTCCTTAAGACTGTTATCGGCAAATGACCACCAAAAGATGCTGGAAGTGGAGATGTGACTCAAGTTTGTTAAAAGGACCAGCCTTGAGTGAGAAAGCTAAGGGACAGGACCTAGGAATTGAGTAGCAGGCATGCACACACATGCAAATAAATCAAAGAATACATTTAAATGCATGGTTCTTTGAATTTATTTTCTATAGCTACTGAAATTCACTGGGCCTGTAATGCTTACTAAGTTTTCATTTAATTACTTAGTCAGTGGGACTGTTGGGCATTTATTTGGGCTTCATTTGATAATAAAGGTGCCTTGAACTGCGAACTCAGGACTGGAGAGAAATGAATATGTTCCTTAAGCTCTATGTGGAAAAACTTGCTCAGGCTCTGAGTTCAACTCTCAGCCCACACACCAAAAGAGTAACTACCAGCATTTGAACTCAGGGTTAGGACATACGCTCAGCTTGCTTCTAACAGGGTTTAATCTCAGCTTGCTTGCTCTACCACTTGAGTCATGCCTCCAGTAGGGCTTTTGGCTAATCACTTTGGATATGGAGTTTTATAAAATTTTCTACTCCAGTTGGCCTTAAACCTTGATTCTCACATACCAGTCTCCTGTGTATCTTGGTGTATAGGCATGAGCCATGTGCATCCAGCCTGAAAATGCTAATTTATTTTATTGAGCCAATGTCCTGAAAATTCCTGTCGTTTTAATAGTACATTATTCAGGTATATGTTATTAAAAGATATCATGTCTGGGAAAAAGAGAAACAAATACTAAGGAGATAGTTGAATACTCACACTTTAGAAAACTACTTCAACAGATGCTTTTTTTTACTTTCCTTGCTCTGGTTAGAGATCTCTTTTGAGAGAAGAGAGAGGAAGGAATGACAGTGAGAGAGGGGGAAGAAAAAAGCAGAGGGCAAGAGGAGAGGAGCACCCTGTCCGAAGGCATCCTGCAGGACATGAGCGAATGAAGCTCAAAGAACTTGCCATGGGAAGTCAGGTTCGTGGACTCCTGCAAACTTGTCTCTCTCTTTTATGGTGGACGAACTACCGCGGAGAGCACATTCAAAATGCTGCTCTTCTAGTCCAAGTGCCCTCTGGATGTTCTAAAATTGCTTATTAGACCATCGTTTTAGAGAAGGAAATGGGCCTTGTGAAGAGAGGTAACAGTGGACGGTTCAGTGTTAGGTCTATGACTTCCTCCCAGGCTCCCACCTGCCTGTTTAGGCCCCTCTGGGATGCTGGATGGAGGCTGCTGGGGGAGGGGAAGGGCATTGGGCTGGAATGGCACTGCAAGTAGCCAAAACGTCATCTCCACATCCAGGGGGAAAATGTTAGCAAAACCCACATGTAGTCACAAGGTTATCGATTGCACTTAACCATCTAGTCATCCTGGAGAAAGGCTGCGGTCCTTGGATTCAGCCCCTTATCTCCAGCCCTTTGAGGCAGTTCTGCTATTCTTCCTGTCGACATGGCACACTGCTAGTGTGGTACTATGACTATGTCCGGAGGTTACCGGCAAAGGTTGTGACCTCTGAGAATCTGAGGAGTTCATTTGTCATCCACTGCAGGTGAGGTGTTACAGATCTCTCTTTCCAGAGCTTTAGAGAAAGCACTCTACCAGAATGTTAGAAACCAGAAAGGTAGGCAGGAATTGTAGATGATAAAATTGCCCTGAAGAGTTACACCTGCAAACACACACACACACACACACACACACACACACACACACACACGCACACACACACACACTCATACACACAGTCCCTTCCCCACACATGAACACACACATTATATATTATTCATGGCTCTTTTTCCCATCGAACACAGGATAATCACGAAAGGATGCTCAACATTTGAAACTGGCCTCCTTGCATACCAGATCCTTTTCTAATGTTAAGCTGCCAGCAGGGCAAGAGCTATGCTCCTCTGCTTGAGCCATGAGAGGCAGAAAGACTCGTAGGACCTGTGCCAGCACGAATCCTACAAACCTGCTAGGAATATGAATTCTCAGGGACATCTGGGAAGAACTTTAGTAGAATGTAGAGAAGTTTGACTACCCCAGAAATCTGATACGTCTATAACGACTAAAATAGACACTACAAGCTGCTGAGGAAATTTTTAGAATAAAAGAGAAGGTAAAGAGGTAAATTTTGATAAGATATAAGAAATGAAGAAGAGCAAAAGAAGGAAGATCTTAGAAAAAAACCTATACTCTTGTTTTAGAAAATAAAACATCCAAAATACTACTGTTCATCAATGGTGGAAAAATAGCCTGTTGTAATGAAGGGTAGAACTTTGAATTCTATGGTCTTCTTTTGGGTCCTGGTACAAGATGAATGTAAAGGCTTTGTAGAGTTAGTATGAGTCAGAAGTGTGTCAAAGTGCACTAGTGTCTTTTTTTAATGAATACAAATTTATAGAATTAGCATTTATTACAAATGGAGATGAGCGGCAAATCCCAGCTGTGTGTCATTGAAGGAAGAGCTCATCATATTCACAGCTACATTCTCAACAAAGACATTTTCCTAAGGAATAAGAATATCTACTTTATTTGCTGCAGAGTGAGCTTCGCAAAGTATGTGTGCCTTATTCATGCTGTCAATGGCTGCCCTTTGGAGCTGAACTGCTAAGTGGTCCTGTGTTTACTTTTGTCTTGGATGGTTTCCTTTCTGGATAAATTTGACTGTGAGGCTATTGATGAATGTTTCTCCAGGAACCTGTTAATTTTAATAATTTTAGGCCATTCACGTTATTAACTTCCAACATCCTGCACCTGTTTATATATTTATAAATTGGGTGAATATATCTATTCACCCAATTTGGAATCATTTGTCCTTATTATACCTCTGAGACATTTTAAACTTGTAGTTTTTTCTTGTGATGATGCGGGTCAGGTGATAATCACAAAGAAGTACACCTCCATCAAACTGTCGAACATATTTTTGCATTGCTTAGTTCCAGACTCCTTGTTTGTTTTGTTTTTGTTTCTGAAGATATACAACTGTACCCAATAAAAACAAAACTAAACAACACAGAACAACTTAAGATCACTAACCAGGCATGATGGTAGGGGCTTATACACCCCAACACTTGGGAGGCTGAAGGGAGAGGTTTCTGACGCCATCTTGTACTACACAGAGAAACATATCTAGAAAAAGCAAACAAACAAAACAAAGCAAAGTACTAGTTGCTCCCACCTATAATTCTGACTACTCAGGAGGCTGAGATCTGAGGATTGCAATTCAAAGCTCACCAGAGCAGAAAATTCCATGAGACTCTTATCTTCAGCTAACTAGCAAACAGTCAGAAATAGAGGTATGGCTCCAGTTGTGGCACCAGGCTTAATTGAAAAAGCCTAGCCAGAGCTTGAGGACCTGATTCAAACTCCAGTACCGGCACACACGCACACACACACACTAAAACAACAACAGAAAGCACACTTGCATGTCCATGTTCTGGAATAGCCAAGTTCTGGAAACAGCCCAAATGCCCTACCATAGATGTGTAGATACAAAAAATGTGGTGCTTATGTGCAGTGGAATTTTACATAGCCATTAGAAAGAATAATACGATGTCATTTGCTGAGAAATGGATGGACCTAGAACAAGTGAGGTAAGCCAAGCTCAGAGATGCAGATGGTGCATGTTTTTACTCATATGTGGAAGCTAGATCTAATATACATTGGAATATGGTAAACTATGCAAGACTCTAGACTTTCAGGCAGAGTAAGACCAAAAGAGGATATTCTTATGAGAGGAGCAGAAAGTCACAATGCCTATGTACATCTGATCATACAAAATATTTATAGAAAGGAACTCCAGAAAATGGAAACAAGTGGTTTTGTTCTTTATTGCTGTTTTTGTTTTATTTTCTTTTAGTCTTGTTTGTTCATTTATCTCTCTTTGGAAGGTCAGGGGGTGTATAAGTGGAGGTCAAAGGGTGAACAAAGGCAGTAGTGATACTCACTAGTCTCTACGTTGACAATGAACTATGTAACTTGTAGGTAGTGAAGGGAGGAAAGACTGGGAGGGAGGGAGAGAAGGGGTGACATTGTTCAAGACATACTGACGTATGGTAATGTCACCCCTCTGTGCATTACCTTGACAATAAAAAAGTAAAAACAAAACAAAAAACAAAACCAAAGCAAAACAAACCAAAACAAAAAACACTCCCCAAACACAACTATTTATCCTTCATTCAATATGTGTTACTTGTAGCAACTAGATGTATATACTCCAGAAAACTTTCAATTTTATGTTTGAAAGAATCAGCTAGAACAACTTTCTGTAATCTCTTGGATCCTGGCTGGGACATCTTCAAAATCAGAGATGAAGATGCTTGTTCTGAAAAGCTACTCAGGTTACAAAAAACTGCCCAGTCTCTGGGCACATAATCTCAATATTCTCTTCCTTTTCCTGGTATGAATTCTGCTGGAACTGACATACTTGTTCAAAATGTTTAACTCTCTTCCACAGGGATAATATTTTCTATCTTATACTTTTTCTTGCTGAACTTTCCACATAGAAGCAATTGTGCTAATGTGCTAAGTTTTTTAAAAGATTGTTTTTATTTTTCAGAATGTTTGAGGATTTGGTATATAGCACATTTATCTGGAAGTTCTTCTAGGCTCCCAACAAATGATTAAATTATTGTTATGTATGATATAGAATTAAACTCACGTGCTGTGAAAACCTTGTTATAGAATGAGTTGAGACAAGCCTATCATATTATTCCAGAATGATGAGTGCTGGAAGGAAACTTAGAAACATTTAGGATGCTTTTTCATATGTAGATGAGGAAACAGATCTGGAGGGGAGCGAGCGGGAGGAACTGACCCAAGTTAAAAAATGCTAATAAGAGCAGGTTAAGATTTTTCTGGATGAAAACCAGAGACATTTGCACAATGAGTTCTATGAACTTCTGGAAAGTATTTTGAAGTATTTCGAGAATTTTTTATTTTTTTAGTTTTTATTTATTTATTTTTTAATTTTTATTTTTTTATTGTGAAAATACTGTACAGAGGGGTTACAATTACATGGGCAAGATAGTGAGTACATTTCTTATGAAGCATTGTTGTTATTGTAAAGGTGATGTATAGAGGGCTTACAGTTATATAAGTCAGATAAACAGTACATTTCTTTTTGAATAATGTCACCCCTTTCCTTGCCATCTCCCAATTTTTCCCTTCCATCTCCAACCACGAATGGTATAGTTCATTTCCAACATATGGTCTAGTGAGTATCGCTACTGCGCATGATCGCCTTTGTATCACCATTTCTACACCCTCACTTTCCCTCCCAAAGACAGATAAATGAGCAAACAAGACAAGAGGAAAGTAAAACAAAAACAGCAGCAAAAATAAAGAAACTTTTTATTTCTACTTCCTGAAGTTCATCTGGATAAATATCATTTCATATGATCAGATGCACCTAGCTATTGTGCCTTTGTGATCCTCTCTAAACGCTATCCTCAGCCAGACATCAGTGGCCCACACCTGCAATCCTAGCTACTCAGGAGGCTGAGATCTGAGGATCATGGTTCAAAGCCAGCCTGGCCTGGGCAGGAAAGTCTGTGAGACTCTTATTTCTAATTAACCACCAGCAAACCAGAAGTGGTGCTGTGACGCGAGTGGTAGAGCACTAGCCTTGAGCTGAAGAGCTGAGGGATAATGCCTAGCCCAGAGTTCAAGATCCATGACTGACCAAAAAAGAAAACACAAAACAAAAAGAATATCCTCCTGTGGTCTCACTCTGTGTGAATGTCTAGGGACTTGTAGAACGCATCATGTCCCAGTGGTTTTTAAGTTTTTTACACCATACATTGCGTTTACTTGTAGATTTATAGGCATTGTTGTTACCACAAATGAGGGAAATTGGGCAACCTATGTTTCTTTGGGTCTGGTTTATTTCACTTAATATATTTTTTTCCAAGTCTTTCCTTCTGAATGGTACAAAATCATTCTTTCTGATGGATAAGTAGAATTCCATAGTATACAGGTGCCATATTTTCTTGATCCACTTGTCCACTGAGGGGCATTGGGGTGGCCAATCAACACACAAAGAAACACTCAACATCTCTGTCCATAAAAGAAATGTGAATCTAAACAACATTGAGATTCCACCTTATCCCAGTTAGAACTGCCACTATCAAGAAAATGAACAATAACAGGTCCTGGTAGGGATGGGACCAAATGAACTTTAGTACATCGTTGGTGGGGATGTCAACTTGTTCAGCCGCTCTGGAATGCAATATGGAGGTTCCTCACAAGACTACACATAGAGCTTTACCATGACCCACAAATCACACTCCTGGCCATTGATCCAATAGACTACCAGTAAAGCTACATTAAAGCTACCAGCACAACCGTGTTCATTGCAGAATTGTGTACTATAGTCAAGATATTCTGAGAAATTTTTTTAAAGAATTTATTTTATTGTCTCTGAAAAATGCTTAAAGCAAAGACAAGATAATGGTTTGTCATTTGTCAAACTCAGTTGATGAATTTAGGTACAGTTCAATAGGAGTAAATACATGAGATAGTATATGTTTGTGAGATCTTTAGCTCTTTGGTTTTCCATTTCAAATCTTTTTCATTACGGGTACATCCTCCCTACAGAAACACAGAGTGGATGTGGAATAAACCCCATAAGCACATGTCTTAAAAATTTATCATGCTAATAAAATGGAGTTGCATAAAGTACAACTTGGTTTAAGGCAAGTATTTTCTTGATAGTAAAATTAAGTCAAGGTTTTTTTTTTTTTGTGATAATGAGATTTGAACTCAGATCCTGTTGCTCTACTGCTGAGCCATACCTCCAGACCTCAGCCAAAGATTCTGAGATTAGAGTTTGGGTCTCTGAGACTGAAATGCTGCACCACCCCTTGCCATACTTAGAGTATAAACTCAGAAGTGGCTGCTTATATCCCCTCTCAGTAATTCTAAACATTGCTTTTACTTTTACCTGAATTGTGTAAGTGAGCATGAAGCAAACATTTCAGGGAAGTCCAGATGCACGTTTCAGGCATGGATGGTCACCTCTGAGCCACTCCAGCAGCCCTGTATTTGAAAGCACAGTCTGGGTACCTATACAGTACTCTGATGATGTAGTATGGTTGTACAGCTTAAGTACTTTCACAAGTAGACCTACACTCATCCGAATTTCAAGGCTTTTTTTTTTCCTATGGAATATATAACCAGTCTGCTCTCTCCAAAGGAAGGGGAAAAAATCCAATTGAGAATCTTGTCCTTAACGATAAGCTTATGATTACCACCGAAGGACAGTGGAGCAGACTTCAAACCTCACACGTGGAATTCAAGTTGCCTGACTCATCTTTTGTTTTTTGTTAACACATCCCCAGGCTTTCTCCAACAGCTCATGCCCTCTGTGTCCACACAGCCCTTGTAGTATTTAAACAATTTCAGAGAAGGGAGGTGACGTCAAGCCAGAACTGAGCCAAATTCCACAGCTGGCCCACACACATGGGTTCAAGTCTCTGGTGATTGGTGCAGGGAGATCAGAGTCACATATTTGCCAATTATGTCTAGGCCCTTTATCAAAGACGCAGACTCTCATCACTGGCCATAAATTGTTGACGATGCATCCTCAAAGATGTTCACAGAAAAGTGAAGCCTGTGGATTTTCAGACTCTGAGGCTTTATTTTCATCCAAGGGTTAAAGACTCAACATGATCTTCTCTGGGTTAGCATAGAAAAGTAGTAGAAAATGAAAGGAAGCCATCCATCAGCAGATTCTGTTGTTGGTAAGTTTTTGCAATGCTGGATGTATTGAGGAACTTTTGAATACGAGGCTTGTTATTTCTGGGAATAAAGGAGCAAAACTGGTTAGTGTCACCATAACCTCCTAAACTATTTCTGACCTCTAGTTAGAGATGGACAAAGAGGAGTACTTCGCCCTCATTCCAAAAGGCCAGGAGCAACCTTTTTACTCATGTCTTATCTGAGTCAAGAATTTTACAGTTTTAAAATCACACTAATATTCTCTCACTTTATATCCCTCCTCTAGGCATAGTTTTTGGGTCATATGGAGAAAATTCTAAGTGTGGGAGAGTGTTTTTTTTTTTTTTTCTTTCTGGTCTCAAACCAAACAGTATAAAACAAGGACTGTGTGTGTGTGTGTGTGTGTGTGTGTGTGTGTGTGTGTGTGTGTGTGTGTGTGCTGGTACTGGAGCTTGAACTCAGGAGTCTGGGTGCTATTCCTTAGCTTTTTTGCTCAAGGCTAGCACTCTACCACTTCAGGTCTAGCTCCATTTCTGGCTTTTTGTTGGTTAACTGGAAATGAGAATCTCACAGACTTTCCTGCCCAGACGGGCTTTGAACCACAACCCTCAGATCTCAGCCTTTTAAATAGTTAGAATCACAGGCATGAGCCACTGATGCCTAGTTAAGGACTATTTCTTTTTAGAGCAAGAACTTTACTCTTTAGAGCAAGTCTTTATTCTTAGACATTTCTTAGAGGCATATTCATGGGAAGATTAAGCCAAATTATTTTAGGTTTAAATTAACATAAAAATTTTAGTATGAGGGGTTTCATTGTGATATTTCCATACACAGTGAACTTTGAACTAACTCACCTCCTCCACCACGTTCACATTTCTGCCTTCCTGTCCTCTTTTTCCACTTGGTACATGTAATTATGATACATTTATGCTGCTGTGTAGCGTGTGTGTGTGTGTGTGTGTGTGTGTGTGTGTGTGTGTGTGTGTGTGTGTGTGTGTGTGTGTGTAGTGTCCTGTATTTCCATCACCCCTTAGTTTTCCTTTCTTTCCCTCTCTCCTTCCCACAGATTTCCCTGTAAATCCAGGGAAGGATTTTTCAGAATGAGTTGAGCGATTTGCATGTGCCAATTGAGACAGAGTGAGTAATACTATTATAGAAAGCATCATTCACTTGGATGTGAGGTCCAGCATATTTGCCATGGTTGATCCTATCACTCAGCTGGAAGGACGTTCTGAGATTTCCTGGTTCTTTGTCCGATATTCTTTTCCTCTGTCCTAGTATCTCAGCTGTATGTTTGTGTCTTCTGTAAGTAGGAATGAAAGCACCCCTAGTCTGGCACTGCTAATACTCTTTTTATTGTCGGTCCTGGGGTTTGAACTCAGGGCCTAGGATCTGTCCCTGAGTGTTTTTGCTCAAAGCCAGGGCTCTATAGCTTTGAGCTGTAGCTTCTACTTTCAGGATTTTTTGGGGTGTGTGTGGGGGGTACGTTAATTGGATATGAGTCTCATGGACTTTCCTGCCCCGGCTGGCTTTGAACCATGATCCTCAAGTCTCAGCCTCCTGAGTAGCTAGAATACAGGTGTGAGCCGCCAGTTCCCAGCTGTTAATACTCTTGCTTTCAACAATAATAAGAAAGATTGTCAGTCAGGGAGACAAAGAACTAGAACTTGTGTGATAATTCAGCTTTCATCTGGGCATTTATGTTGTGCCCTCTTGTAATGAGCTATGCGAATACAATGGGGCCGCCATTGAGATGGGCTAATGTGTACTTAATTTAAATTCTTTCTTGACACTACTGAATTGGCCCTGTATGCTATTACAAGAATATTATTTTTTGGTGTGGCAGTACTGGAAACTCAGAGCCTGGTATAAGTTTTCTACTTCTTATGTGGCACCTACCGCTCTTTATGTTTTAGTCTTGCGCTTTTCGTTTAGGCTGACTTAGGACTGTGATCTTCTTTACCTCTTGTGTAGCTGAGTTTACAGGTATGTGCCACAACACCAGGCTTTTAATTTGGGATAGGGTCTTGATAACTTTTTTTCCCAGGCTAGCCTTGAACCATCGTTCTCCTGATCTCTACCCCCTTAGTAGTTGGGATTAGAGATATGAACTAACAGTGCCTGGTGGTCTCACAAGAATTTACAAATATCATCTACCTCTATTGTGTTACTTACAAAGCTGCTGCTTCCTCCTCCTCCTCCTCTTCCTCTTCCTCCTCCTCCTTCTTCTTCTCCTCTTCCTCCCTCCCTTCTCCTCCTCCTCCTCCTCCTCCTGCTCCTCCTCTTCTTCCTCCTCCTTCTTGTTAGTTCTGTGGCCTCAACTTAGGGCCTCCTGCCTCCTGCTCTCATTTGGCTTTCTTGTTCAGGGCTGACATTTACCATTTGGGCCACGCTTCCAGTCCACCATTTGGCTGATTCTTTTAGTGATGGAATTTTGCAGACTTTTCTGCCCAGGATGGCTTCAAACCATGATTCTCTAGGTCTCAGCCCCCTAAGTAGCTAGAATTATAGGCATAATCTACTGGTGCTGGGTTTCTGGTTCATTTATTAATCACAGTGGTCTCTCTGTATGTATAGGGACAGAGATATACTGGGAAAAACAGACCATATAGACACAGATTTTCATGAACAAATCTGAACGCATTTTGTTCTGCCGCAAGCATATTCTTCTTGTTTGTTTTCCGTTTCAATCATTATTATGAGGTGAGACACTCCGTTTTTCACCTGTGTTTCCCCACATAATTGATCCATGAATCCTTTTGCTCCTCCCATGTCACTTTTCATTTAGGCTCTCCCTAACAAGGGTCAGACCCTGGTTCTTGTTTTTTGTCTGGATTATTGTCCTGACTTTGTCACTCCCCGGCAAACTCTTCTTCATCTTCCTGCCAGATTAATCTTTTGAAAGCACTATTCTGATTGTATCATTCCTCTGTTCAGAAACTTCATCAACTCTCCACTCCAGGATCTGACTTCAACCTACATTTTCAATCCTGTCTCTCACTGGTCTCCTTTACTTAATCTGTCTTCCAGCCAAACGGAATGTCTGTCATTCCTTAAGAATGAGCTAGTTTCTATCTCTTTACCTTTTGCTTGCTATCATTTCTCTCACTTTATAATTCCTCCTAAGAGCATTGCTGCTGGTTAGAAACTGTCCATCCTTCAAACTCACTTCAAATGCCTCCAAGAAATCTTTCCTGTTCTTCTCAGTGGGCGAGAATTCCAATAACCCTGCACATTGCCTCCTTTTCAGTACTGTGACATTTTACATGCAGAGGAAATTCTACTTGTAGAGGAAATGAGTCGTAGCCGCCAATGTGGGGCTGAGTTTAAGTTCTACATTTTCTTATTTTTGTGTGATTATGATTTAAACAATGGATCTTAGTCTGTTTGCCTCAGTTTACTCTTAGAGTAATTCCTTGCACACAATTCACTGGATTATTGTGAAGATTATATAAGAAGGTGTACATAAAGGTTTTACAATATCTGTTTATGCGAGTCTATATTTGATCTTCATATCAAATCACTTATATCTTGAAAGCATGTTCTATTCATTTTGTGTGTGTGTGTGTGTGTGACCCTTATGTAGAGCATTGGGTTATTTCAGATACTCAGAAATGTTTGTTGGATTAGTAAATATTTAACTTATTGAGCTTCACTGAGAAGGCATGTCAAGAGTGATCTTGAGGTCATAGTCTACATAATCATTGTTCTCTTCAATACAGTCTTTCCCTCATCAATTTGAGATTTATTTTCCATACAGATCCATTTTTCAGTCTCAGTGCTACAAATCTTACTACTTGCTTATGCTTATTTAATATAACCTTCAATGTTTGTAGTCTACTTTATATAAAACTTCTACTAGTTTTTGTTTTTATTTTTGTTTTTGGCATATACTGTGGTTTGAACTCAGGGCCTGGGCATATCTCTTAGCTTTTTCTGCTCAAGGCTGGCACTCTAACGTTTGAACTGTACCTCACTGGCTTTTTGGTGGTTAGCTGGAGCTAAGAGTCTCATGGACTTTCCTACCTAGGCTGGCTTCAGACCCAATTCCTCAGATCTCAGGCTCTTGAGTAGCTAGGCTTACAGGAGTGACCCACCGGTACCTGACTCTTCTATTGATTTTTTTTTAATTTAAATTTTTTCATTTGTTTTATTTGCTTTTATTGACATCAATGAATTGTACAGGGGATTTTAGTTTAAGAAATCCTTTTATGTATATGATACTTTTTAAAAAATCAAATGGCAGGTCTCAGAACCGTATGTAAGTTAGGAGTAAGACCCCCAGAGGAAAGGAATGTTGAAAGACATAGAAATATGGAAGTCAGTAGGTTCAGAGAATGCACACTCTAATAAAAAGGTGGCAGAATGAGGCCATCATCTAAATAAAAAGAAATCACTGTCATTTTTTTGTGCAATTGTACCAGTAAAGAATTGAGCCAAGACACATAAGGCCCTATGCGTTCAGAGTGTTGGAGGGTCTGCCGTCTTTCTCCTAGGGGAAGGAAGCATGTTGGCTTGTTTCAGGATAGGGCTAAAGGGTGACATAATCTTCTTGGAAGAGTCTGGCTGGATTTGGTGACATTTTCTGGAAGTGTGAGTGATACTGCATCAACCACAGACGGCTTGGGAATGACTTACGTGGCAATCTCCTAACACCCTTCATGTTTCCCTAGAGGAGAAAGAAAGAGGTCACAAGAAAACCTAGGGACCAATGTGCCAGTTCTTGTTCATCCTGGTGTGGGAAGATCTGTGTGGCTGGAATACTAAGAGCGGTGGGTCTGAATGGATGGGGATACTGCATGCATTGTCATAGAACCTAGAGGGTCTCACCCATGCTTGTGTAGATACTCCAGCTTGTCTCCGGCTGAGGGAGAAAAACACGAAGGAGAGGATTATTAGAGTCTGGGTTGAATCCAAGAAGCCCTGGGGAGTAACTCAGATGGAAGTGGAGCATCTTTTGTGTACACAGCACATCTTAAAATCCTCATCACTGTTGCCTCTGAGCAGCCAACGCTTTTGCCGTTTGTGACCAGAGGACAGGTATAGAGGACAGGATGGCCTCCTGATGGTCTCAACTGTGCATGCTGATGAAGAGGGCGGTGGCATCCAATAGAGATGAAGAATCAGTTTCACACACACACACACACCACACACACATAGAGGCACACTTCTTCCTTCCTGGCTCTCTAGGACAATTGACCCCTCTTTTTTTCTTCTTTTTTTTCCTTTTGCTGTTGTTGGTTATGGAACTCATGGACTGAGCTTTTTTGTTGAAGGCTAGTTCACTACCACTGTGAGCCACAGCTCCACTTCTGGTTTTCTGGTGGTTAATTGGACATCAGAATTTCACAGCCTTTCCTGTCCAGGCTGGCTTTGAACTGTGATCCTCAGATCTCAACCTCCTGAGTAGCTAGGGTTACCAGCATGAGCCACCAGCTCCCAGCAATGGGCTCCTCTTTTATCTTCTGCTCCTGTGTCTTTGAGAGCTCTCTTTCTTCTCTTTCTTACCATTCTCCTATTTACTCTCTTTCTACTGCTGTTGCTGGAAGCCAGATTCATTTACACAAATATCAACACATTTTTGGCAAATTGACACAAGCCTAAAAAGATCAAGTCTCCTGTCTCCAAAAGGCCAAATGATGGGAAGTTGATTGCTTTTATTCTTGGTCAAGATGGTAACAGAGAAGCTCAGGAAATGTCCAATTATCCTTTCAAAGAATCTCACTTTGTCTGACTGACTGAGACTACCTAACCTCAGCATCTCCTGAAGGGAAGTTTAGTTAAATCCTTTGTCTTCCTCACAGCTTCTCATCAGTGGAATTTAAAAATGTTCAGACAAGAAGCATTGGTTGTCAGAGACCCATGACCTGTTGAGGAGACTCAACAGTGTCCAATACCAACCCCACTGGAAAACCATCTACTGTGATACATTTTGGATTCATACTCAGGAATGTATATAATTTGAATTCTGAGCAATTTAACATAATAACCGAGGGATGGGCCTGGAATTTGGACAAGAACGCTAATGTTCATTACTCCTTCACTTAAAAAGAATCCACGAAACTTCTTTGTGCTAAGTTGACTTCATTAATCCTACAAGAGGTCCTGGCCCCCCGTCTCTGGGCTGTGGAAGCTGTGTGCAGATCCCCTTTAGTCCTGGCACGTAGACCTGGTTAATGAGAAACACACATGGTTTCAGTTATCTGAATTGAAAACAGATCTGAATGAGGAGATATCTGTATTTTTGTCCCAACACCTCCCTATCCAACAGGGGGAATGCATGGGATGAAAAGGTCTTCCAGCCCCATCCCTGCCTAGTGATTTCATTTCAGAGCTCAAATCATAAATTGGACTTGATGTCAAACAGCAGCCAGGGCTGAGGATCTGCCTGGGTGTCCCGGGCTGGCTTCAGGCTGACTAACGGGCAGGCATACTGTCATGTCTGGGTCATCTGCTGCCAATGGACCGTTCCCTGTGGGAGGTCCAGGTTGCCAGCTTTGCGAGAGTCTAGACAGGAGGTGACAGTGTGCTGACCTTTCCAACAAGATTGATCTCCTCGTGGGTTTTGTTGTTTTTTTTCTTTCTTTCTTTTTTTGATAGAAGGCCTTTTCAGATTGGAGTCTCCGGAGGAACCGTCTCGAAGCTTCATCATGGAGTGGAATTAAACCTGTGCATCATCTCCACCCAGACTTGAAGGCCAGATTATTCAAAGGCGTGTTTTGAGAGCTAACCCGTGAGATCCATTTCTCTTGCTAGTTTATCTGAAAGGCTTGCTTTGGACTTCAGGAGTGGGGAAAAGACTTTGAGGAGGAAAGGAACGTGGGGAAAGGTACTCGACTGACTTCGAGGCTGACTCTTGGAACAAGACTTTAAACACTCTACCCTGTTTTGCAGTCTGGGTTATCACCTGCATAACAAATAGGAAAATTGGAAGCTCACAGATGATCAAACCTGACCCAAGGCCATGAAGCCCATGATTGCCTAGCTTCATTCCTTTCTGTGCTTGTTAGCAATGCCTTTCTAGGGGCTGTCTTTTTTTTCCCCCTTCCAAAGCAAGGATAATTTGAGCTTCCCCTGGAAACTCTGAGGCCTACACCACCATTAAAATAACTTAAAAATAGACTTTTACTTTCAGTAAAACTTTTATAGCCATAGGTGGTGATTATCTAGTTATACCTGAAAGAGAATAGAGATTGTTCATTCAAGCAAGCAATGGAGGAATCAATCTGGTCAAGCATGCCCTCAGTTACATTCCATAACAAAGTGGTCTCTGGATATTATCTGCACAAAATGCGGTTGGGGAGGGGGGATTGGCTTAAAATACCTGCTTCATGTTGTGCCGTACAACTGGATCATGCCAGTTTCATGCTTGCTAGAAAATGAGTCATAATGTGGGTCTAATGTCTCATAGAGCACAATTTGCTAACACTTTCCTAAATTGTGTTTTTGTCGGTCATGGGGCTTGAACTAAGGGCCTTGGCACTGTCCCTGAGCTTTTGGGCTCAAGTTTAGTGCTCTACCACTTTGATCCCTGGCTCCACTTCCAGTTTTTAGGTGGTTACTTGGAGGTAAGAGTCTCATGGATTTTCCTGGCTTCAAACCACAATCCTCAGATGTCAACCTGCTGCGTAGTGACAATTACAGCTGTGAGCTACCAGTACCTGGCTTAGGGTCATTCCTTAAGTTTTAATGATACTATTTCCTTGGATCTCTACTCAGAAGCTTTATTAACTTTAGGCATAAAAATAAGATCAAATATAAGTATTTTCAGTCACTTGCTATGGCTGAGTGCCTGACTTAATAACAAACATGAAAGCAACTCAAGCAGCTTGAAGATTACACAAGGACAATTTGGGAGATGTTTAAGATATTTCAAGTCAGAAAAAATTATCTGAGGCTGGGTGCATAGTCTTCTAAAGTTATGTTTGTGTACATCTTAAAGACAAGAATGTTTTTACCCATACTACCATTCAGTAACATATAATTACAAAGCATAAATACTCAAATCCAAAGATCTTTTTTGTCTTTGCAGATTAAAAAATTTAAATCAAACTCTTCTTGAACCTTTGAGCAAAAGTCAAATATATTCTCTCTCTCTTTCTCTCTCTCTCATTTTTTTCTTCTCTTTATTTTGCTCTTGGCTTTCTATTCATTCTCTCTTTTATTTTCTTTCTCCTTTGAATCCCCTTTCTCCACAGTGGATCATGGCTACTTTGTCATAATGGAAGTATGTGTGCTAATAATACTTACTCAGACTGCTCTGTTTCTGAAGACGTCAACCATCTTGCGGCTGTACGTCATCTATGTCAGCTAGGGCATTTTAAGATGCATTTCCATTGAGATTAACCAGGGCTTGGGGAGTAATAAAAATGTTTCTCGTTACTAATGAATCTCACCCAATATCTCATTTTATGGACTATCAAATAAAATTAAGCCACTCAGTTATTTATTTTGGATTTGTTCATGAGTCTAACAGTGCACTAGAGATATGGCTTTTTAAATTTGATTTTCAAAAATAATTATATTTATATAGAAGAAGGGGTTTCAAAGCTTGGGGGGATTACTGAAGCATATACTCTACTTTGGTTGCCTCAAGGTGTTTTACTGATGTATTTTCTGATAATAAAACATTTCACATGGGTTGGTTGTTTAAAGGGGAACAATATGTGGCCCATGAATTTTCTTTAACATAATGGGAGGCTTAAATTTTATTTTATTTGCTCTGATAAACAGAAAATCCAATCTTCTAGATGTTCGATTTAGTACTTAGAAGAGTAGCTACCTTCAAAAGGATTGAGAGACAGCTTAATCTCTCCAGTGGGAAGTTCTATGTATATGCCACCCAAACAAAACTTGGCATTTCAGTAAGCCTTGCTGAAAAATCTTAATTTGAAAATGTTATACAACCACAGCCATGTAGTTTTTTTTTCTTTTAGTATTGGAGTTTGATCTCAGGGTGATGTACTTTTGGTCTTGTGGGCATGTCCCATGCACAATGGCATGTAGAAGGTGAAAACTGCTCCCACTCATAAGTAAAATTTTTTTTTCCAGAAGGAAACATCTACTGATAATGATGACTTCCAACAAAAAACAGGCAGGGCTGGGTCCTTAGCAAAACGGTGAAGGAAACAATCTTCCTTCGTTTTCCATTGCTTCAAAGCCACAATGTTCAAGGCATGGTACCTTTAGTATTACTCAGTGAATAGAAAATATTCGAGTGGTTAGTCGCTTCTTCTGCCTCGAAACATAGTGTGCAGGCCATCGCTTTCTCCTCTCTGTGAAGATGCTGGCCTGGAAGTTTCGTACCTTAAAAGAATTTTCGTATTTATGCTTGTGTCAGAGCTGGGAAATTTTTCTCTTCTTTCTGGCTACTTCCCATTTAAAAAAAGATGCTATTTCTCTATGTTGCCAAGGCTGGACCTGAACTCCTGGGCTCAAGTGATCCTCCTTCCTCAGCATCTCATGGGGTTTTTTTTTCTACCCAATTAGCTGTCTCTTAGCACCCAGATGACAACACTTATGGGGCCAGGCTCAGGTCACTGAGTCCACAGCTGTACTGCTGAATGAACTCGTGACTCAAGAAGAAGACAATCACTGTCTAAATTTGGGGCTCCAGACCTAGGAAACTATGTTGAGGTCCAGATCAGCTAGTCTGTTTTCTGTCTGTCAGTGCAACGAGTAAGATTGGATTTGGCAGAAGCACATCTGTGTGACATCATTAGGCCGTGTCATTCCCTCCACTCATTACTGTGGCTGGTGATGTGCATCACCACTTTCTTAGTTGTTTTGAGGTAGACACCTTCCCAGCAGTGTTTACTCTGTCTCTTGGTGTTTTGAACCAGGACAAGTCACGCACGGGCTGGTATACAGATTCGTTCGAGATAGCAAGCCCCAGGTTGAGGAAATTGCTAAAGATTGCCCTCTTCCTTTTCCTGGTGTTTAACTCTTGGGGCTGTCATCCTGTCTATCCTGGATTTGGATGACTTCAGAGTCTCTGTCCAGTTGGATGCCCAATGCCTGGATCATCTTGCAGGGATGGGAAAAGGCGTGACTCATGAGGGTAGAATGGGAAGACTCACAATCCACCCTGACTGTGAGAATCATTTCTTGGGCTTTCAAGCTCATTACTCTGAGCCATGCTGATATTTTTTAGAGGAGGCTTGAATGTCCCTGTGATTGTGTTTGGGTCATATTAGTCATAAATCCCTCTATTAGCACATCAAGCTTGCGCATGAGAACAGCTCTCATACATATGATGAAGGCATTTGTCTATACCTAGCTTTCTAAATCCTGTAAATTTCTAGGAAAGTGATGTATTGTATTTTTTGCATTATTTATTTGTCACACTTTTTAGTAGATGACTTGTCCCAGTTCAATACTAAGAGTATTACAAACATTTTATACAGCAGCAGGAGAAATGTAAAACATTCTCAAATTAGGTTCCAGGATGAAGCATAGGAATGAGCAAACCACTCAGCCTGAATTTTCATTATGGCTAAATGCTGAAAAATAGCAGGTACCAGGAGCCACTGAATGAAACAAAGCTAAAGAATTGATTGTTATCTGTAGATAGATTGCTATCTCTGTTGATGGAGATAAAGCTTTAAGTAGACTCATTTCCCAATTCCACATCATCATGACGCTGTTGGCAACAGCCTATTAAAGAAGAATCTTTGTTTTCTAAAATAGTTATTTATTTCTGTTATTATTCTTAAGTAGTTGTACGAAGAGGTTTCAATTCAACCTGTCGGTTTGTGAGTACAATGTATCTTGATCAATATCACCCTTCCATCATTCAGAGAAGGTGTCAGAACCATTTGTAAAATAAACAGCTTAAAGCACCAAGTATTTAAATAGGGTTGTATACATGTGTGTACATTGAACACATGGTGTTAAAATGAATAAAAGGATGTCACATGACAGGTAAGACTGTACTAGATATGGCCATGTAAGTATGAGTAGGAAGAATCCATTTTCTCATCAGCTCATGGCTCCTGTATTGATTGTAGTGGGTGCTCTCCAGTGTAGGGAGACCGGCTGTGGAGGAAGGGAGCTGTCTTATCCAAACTACATCTTCCCAGGTGCACCTCATTTGGAGTTACTGGTCTATGAGAAAGGCCATGATGAGGCCCCACGGGGTCCCAGGTCGGGTGTCTCTGAAGGGCTACCCTCACTTGTCTGAGTCTAGGTCACAGTGTAGCTTCCCTTTGATTGTGTAACTCCTTCCAACAACTTCTTGTTTTTAGACAATAGATACCAGAAAGCTGTCACATGTGTTATGTGGTGGGGTGGGGGTGGGAGGGACAGCAGACAAAGGGGGAAAAGAATAGTAGGAGACTATAATCTCAATATTCAGGAGTCATAGATGAAAATTAAAATAGGTAAACAAGGGAATGGGTAGGTTTGGAAGTGATGGGGGGAAAGGAATAACTTGGGGAAGGACTAACACTGATCAAGACACAGTGTAGATACAGGTGGACCCATTGCAACAATGAGATGTACAAGTCGTTCTGTTGAAAAACGAACTTTACAACTTTGGTGGGGGGGGAGGATCGGGTTGGGGGAGGGAGATGGGAAGGGATGAGAAGGGGAAATAAAGGAGGAGGCAACAATGCTTGCTAAGAAATGTACTCATTATCTTGCCCATGTAATTGTAACCCCTCTGTACAGTATTTTCACAGTTAAAAAAAAGAAAATTATAAATTTCTAATGAAAGAAATAAAAAAAGACACAGTGTAGTCACAAACCGATATGCTGAAATTCCTTTGTACAACTTCTTAAATATAATTTTAAAAAATCATCTGCTCCGCTCAGTACATTACATATGTTTTCCTTAGGATCACCCCCAAAAACTTGCTGAACCCACATCTGTGTTCCAGGCTCTGGGTTCTCAGGAACAATGATTTAAAACATTAATCTAGTAAGTTCCAAGGGCTTCTGGAACTGTTAGATGATTTTCTTGGGATATTATTAGTTTTCCTGTGGTACCCAGTATTCAATTAGGATGCGGGGTTGTAATTTGTATCCATCCATATTTTATCTAAATGCTAGTACCTGTCACATTCCGAGCATTGTTTAGTACATTGGAACTCTACTGGTGAACAGGCAGGAAAAGACCGGGTGGTCACTGGACTTACCTTCCCTGGAAGAGTCTGACAAAACAAAACAAAACAAAACAAAAAACAGATAGTACAGAGGAAAGAATCACATAATGTTATCAAGGACTTATAATGAGGTGATGTATTTGAGGATGTGTTTGTGTGTATGTGCATATGTGGGTGCGGGGAAACTCAACTCCAAGAAGTGATATATTTTGGTGAGATTGTGAGTAGAAGGACCTGGGCCTACAAACAGCCTGAGAAAAGGTGTTCAAAGAGACTTTGGTGACCTACATTATGCCTAATAATGAGAGCAAGCGGGAAGGCATTCCAGAAGAGCGTCCTGGGTGTACGATACCCTTTAACACAGGCGTTGGATAGAGCACTTCAAATTAAACTTAATCTCCACATTCTTGTCATCTATTTTGTGACTTCTGGCTTGCAGGATCAGTGGTGGTTTCAAGTAAAAATTCCATGTTACTCTTTCTGAGAGTCAGTTTGCCTCATTGTTCAGTGTGAAGTTAGTTCTCCAATCCAATGGCCTTTTTCATGTCCCCCCTCTACAGTTGTTCATTTTAGGTGACCTTGGATAAAAGGACTTCCTTTTATTCATATCTACTTCCCATTACTTCTAGGAGACAATTCCAGGTAAAGTCTCCTGATGCTATGATGAGTGAGATCATCTCAAAGAGAGAGTGTATAATGTTCTTTTTAGTATTGCATAAGAAATTCTTCAGTGTGCAAAATTCAGTCCTTTTCCTCCTCCTGAATATTTCTGAAAGACTCTTATTACTCTTCCTTAGTTGAATGCAAACAGGCTAATAAATGACACTCCTAAATTTTCTGGGAGTCTTTAGTTTTCCTCTCTGGACACTCTCTTTCTTTTTTTTTTTTTTTTTTTTATTTTATTTTTTTATTGTAAAGCTACTATACAGAGGGTCACAGTTACATGAGTGAGGTTATGAGTACACTTCCTCTTGAACATTGTTACCCCCTCCATTGTTTTCCCCCTACCATCCCCTCCCTCCCTCCCTTCCCCGAGGTTCTTTTTTTTTTTTTTTTTTTGATTGTGATTAAATGATTACATAATTTCAAAGTCACAAGTTCATTCTAACTTCCCTGGAGCAAATTGTCTACCACAGTCTGTAATATATAACAGTGTTCACCTGTTATATACCATATTTGTGATCAGCAGCATGAGGATATTTAGTAGTGGTTCAACCAGATGAGCGGGAGTTCTTTGTTTCTTAAGTCCTGTTAGTTTTGTCGTATCACTAACCTTTTGGATTTAGCATCCACTTATGAGGGAGACCATGTACCGTTTGTCTCTTCGTTCTTGGCTTACCTCGCTCAACATGATTCCTTCTAGCTCCATCCATTTCCCTGCAAATGCCATTATTTTGTCATTTCTAATGGCTGCATAATATTCCATTGTGTATAGATACCACAATTTTTGGATCCATTCATCTGTGGTGGGGCACCTAGGTTGTTTCCATATCCTAGCTATTGCGAACAGTGCTGCAATAAACATGGAGGTGCACGTGTCCTTGTATATTGGTTCCTGTTGTTCAGGGTAGATGCCTAGGAGTGGTATGACTGGGTCGTAAGGGAGGTCAATCTTTAGCTTTCTAAGGACCCTCCAGACTGCTTTCCAAAGTGGTTGTATAAGTGTACATTCCCACCAGCAGTGTAATAGGGTTCCTCTTTCTCCACATCCCCTCCAGCATTTGTCGTTGGCTGATTTGTGGATGTGGGACATTCTGACTGGGGTAAGGTGGTATCTCAGGGTTGTCTTTATTTGCATTTCCTTCACCACCAGGGATGATGAACATTTCCTCATGTGTTTCTTTGCCATTTTTATTTCTTCATTTGAGAAGTCCCTCTTTAGTTCCCTTGCCCATTTAGTAATTGGTTTGTTAGGTTTGGGAGGGATTAGTTTCTTGAGTTCCCTGTATATACAGGATGTTAACCCCTTGTCTGATATATTGCTGGTAAATATTTTTTCCCAATTAGTTGGTTGTCTTTCTAGCTTAGTTGCGATAGATTTAGCTGTGCAGAAGCTTTTTATTTTAAGGTAGTCCCATTTGTCGAGTCTCTCTCCAACTTGTTGTGACCCTGGGACTCTGTTCAGGAAGTTCCTTCCTGTGCCTATTAGTTCAAGTGTCTCTCCTACTCTGTCCTGCAGTAGTTTCAGAGATTCAGGTTTAATGTTAAGGTCTTTAATCCATTTTGAGTTGATGTTGGTGCATGGTGATAGGCTGGGGTCCACTTTTAGTTTTCTGCATGTGGCTGCCCAGTTTTCCCAGCACCAGCGGTTGAAGAGGCTGTGTTTCTTCCATTGTATGTCTTTGGCTCCTTTGTCGAATATCAGCTGGCTGTAGGCCTGTGGATTTATATCTGGATCTTCTATTCTGTTCCATTGGTCTTCGGGTCTGTTTTTGTGCCAGTACCATGCTGTCTTTGTGATTATAGCTCTGTAGTAGAGTTTGAAGTTCGGCATGGATAGCCCTCCCATATTGTCTTTATCCCCTAGAATTGTTTTGGCTATTCTAGGTCTTTTGTTGTTCCATATAAATTTTTGGACTGTTTTCTGTATTTCAGTGATGTACGTCATTGGGATTTTAATAGGAATTGCATTGAATTTGTATATTAATTTTGGAAGTATCACCATCTTTACTATATTAAGTCGGCCTATCCAGGAGCATGGGAGGTCTTTCCATTTCCTAGTGTCTTCTGCAATTTCTTTCTTTAACTTTTTATAGTTCTCATTAAATAGTTCTTTTACATCTTTGGTTAGGTTAATTCCTAAATATTTTATTTTTTGGGAGGTTATTGTGAATGGGGTTGCTCCCTTTATTTCCCTCTCTTCCTGTGCGTTATCAGTGTATAGGAAGGCAACTGATTTTTGTGGGTTTATTTTGTATCCTGCTATTTTGCCGAAGTGACTTATGATTTCTAAAAGTTTGGGGATGGAGTTTTTGGGATCGTGGAGGTGTAGTATCATGTCGTCTGCAAAAAGGGATAGTTTCACTTCTTCTTTCCCTATGCGGATCCCTTTAATGTCTTTTTCTTGCCTTATTGCCCTGGCTAAGGGTTCTAGGACTATGTTGAAGAGGAGTGGAGACAGTGGACATCCTTGCCTTGTTCCTGTTTTTAGGAGGATTGGTTGTAGCTTTTCCCCATTAAGTATAATATTGGCTATTGGTCTGTCATAAATGGCTTTTATTGTTTTTAGAAATGTTCCTTCTATTCCTATTTTCTCCAGAGCTTTTAGCATGAATGAATGTTGAATTTTATCAAAGGCCTTTTCTGCATCTGTGGCGATAATCATGTGATTCTTGACCTTGGCTCTGTTGATATGCTGGATTACATTTATTGACTTACGTATGTTAAACCATCCCTGTGTCTCTGGGATGAAGCCTACCTGATCATAGTGTATTATTTTTTTTATGTGTTTCTGGATTCTGTTAGCTAGAATCTTGTTAAGGATCTTTGCATCTGTGTTCATCAAGGAGATTGGCCTGTAATTCTCCTTTTTGGTTGGGTCTTTGCCTGGTTTGGGGATGAGTGTGATATTGGCTTCGTAGAATGAGTTTGGGATAGCTCCCTCCTTCTCTGTTTCTCTGAAGAGCTTGAGGAGTATGGGTATTAGTTCTTCTTTAAAGGTCTTATAGAATTCTGCTGTGAATCCATCTGGTCCTGGGCTTTTTTTTGTTGGAAGACTTTTGATAGCTTCCTGTATCTCATTATAGGATATTGGCTTATTTAATTGGTTAACTTCTTCTTTGCTCAGTTTGGGTAACTTGTATTTCTCTAAAAATGCATCCATTTCCGCCAGATTTTCTTCCTTTAGAGAGTATAGCTTTTGAAAGTAGTCTGTTAGAATTGTTTGGATATCTTGGGTACGTGTTGTGATGTTTCCCGTGGCATCCCTAATCCTATTAATATGGGTTTCCTCTCTTCTTTTTTTAATTAATCTTGCCAACGGGCCATCAATTTTGTTTATTTTTTCAAAGAACCAGCTTTTTGTTTGGTTTATTTTGGTTATGGTTTTCTGATTTTCTAATTGGTTAATCTCTGCTCTCAATTTGGTTATCTGGCTTCGTCTAGTAGCTTTAGGTCCCATTTTTTCTTGTTTTTCTAGCTGTTTTAGTTGCAACATGAGATTATTTACTTGGTCTGTCTCCATTCTCTTGATGTGGGCACTGAGGGCAATAAATTTGCCCCTCAGGACTGCTTTTGCTGTGTCCCACAAGTTTCTTTGTGAGGTGTTTTCATTTTCATTGAGTTCTAGGAAATGCTTTATTTCTTCTCTGATCTCTTCTGTTACCCAGGCCTTGTTAAGGAGTGTGCTGTTCAATTTCCATGTATTAGAGAAATTTCTGCGGTATGCTTTGTTATTGAGAGCTAGCTTGATTCCACTGTGGTCAGATAGGATACAGGGGATTATGTCGATCCCTTTGTATTTGCTTAAGTTCCTTGAATGAACTATGATATGGTCTATTTTGGAGAAAGTTCCATGAGCTGCTGAGAAGAATGTGTACTGTGTTGTTTTAGGGTGAAATACTCGGTAGATGTCAGTTAATTCCGCTTGAAGTATGGCCTCACTTAATTCGGTAGCTTCTTTGCCAATCCTCTGGTTGGTAGACCTGTCCTTTGGTGAGAGTGGCGTGTTAAAGTCTCCTAGTATTATCGTATTGGGATCTATTTTATTCTGTAAGTTTGAGAGCATTTGTTTAACATATCTGGGTGCACCGATATTTGGGGCATATAAGTTGATGATGGTTATATCCTCCTCTTGGATTGTTCCCTTTATTAATATGTAATGTCCGTCCTTGTCTTTCTGTACTGATTTTAATGAAAAGTTTATTTTGTCAGATATCAGGATAGCTACACCTGCTTTCTTATTGGGGGAATTTGATTGGTAGATCCTTTTCCACCCCTTCACTCTGAGTTTGTTTGTATGTTTGGCTGAGAGGTGGGTCTCCTGAAGGCAACAGATGGATGGGTCTTGTTTTCTGATCCAGTCCTCAGTTCGTTTTCTTTTAATTGGCGAATTCAGCCCATTTATATTAAGAGAAAGTATAGAGAGATGCATTGTTGTCCCTGCCATTCCGTTTTCCTAAGTTTTTCTTCTTTCCTTTCCTCCTGTGCTTGCTCAGTTAGACTTTGAGTAATGCCTGTTTGGGGCAGGTCCCAGTTCCTGGTTGCTTTCTTCAGGTTGTGTCCCCCCTCTTAGAATTCTTTGTAATGCTGGCTTAATGTTTATGTATTCATTTAGTTTTTCTTTGCTATTAAAAGTTTTCAGTTCTCCATCGAATGTGAATGCTAGCTTTGCCGGGTATATCAGTCTGGGTTGGCAGTTATTGGCTCTCAGGGCTCGTATGGTGCTTTCCCAGGCTTTTCTTGCATTCATTGTTTGTGTGGAGAGATCTGCAGTGATTCTAATTTTTTTCCCATTGTAGTATAGCTCCTTCTTCATTTTTGCTGCATGCAGGATTGTTTCCTTATTATTCAGATCCATCATTGTTACTATTATGTGCCTAGAAGTGTTTCTCCTGGGATCTTGCTTGTTGGGTGTTCGATAAGCTTTTGTGATGTAGTTAAGATGGTCGTTTTTGAGGTGGGGAAAATTTTCATTGACTATCTTGTTAAATAGGTGTTGCATTCCCTTGCTCTGGAATTCCTCACCTTCGTCCACTCCGATTATGCGAAGGTTAAATTTTTTAGCATTATCTGCTTGCTCTTGAATTTCCCTTTGGTTTAATTTGAGTGATTTTTCCATATCTGTCACTTTTTGGTCCAGTTGGTGTATTCTGTCTTCTGTATCTGACACTCTACCTTCCATTTCATTCACTCTGTTGACCGTGGCTTCTATTGTGGTTTGCATGGTGGAAATGGATCCCTTTATGGATTCAATGTTGGTTCTCAGAGTACTGATCTCACCTCTCAATGAGGTGATATCAGTATGCATTACCTCTAATTTGGCGTTTATCTCACTTCTTACTGAGGTTTGTGCAGCTTCTATTTTTGCATCCAATTTTTGTTTGATATCCTGTATATCTTTTGATAGTTCATCCTTGTGCTCTTTCAATTTCTGATCCATTTCTCGCTTTATTTCTTGAGTCATTGCCTCCAGCAACCCTTGGATGTAGTTTTTGTCTTCCATTCCTGCTTTGCTCCCACTGGGGCTCTCCCCTGCGTGGCTGCTGGCTTTTGAGGTGAGCTTGCTGTCCTGGGTAGTGGTAAACCTTGTGATTTTTCTCTGTGATTTTCGCATGGGGGTTCAGGAGACTGCTCTTCAATCTTGTTTTGGTGTGTCTGTCTTTGCTTGGTTGCTGATTCTCTATTGGTAGAGAGAGTCTGTGTCTGATCTGGATTCTGTTGGGAGCCTATTTCCAGCTGCTATTCACTTAGGATTCTCAGCTCTCTGCTGTAGCAATTCCCGCCTTTGGAAGGGTTGAGCAGCCTAGACTGCTTGTGTTTGCTCCTGCGGGTGCTCTTGGGAAGATCAGATGCTCTGGATGCACTCTCCCAAATACTGGAGTCTGCTATGGGCTCCTGATGTGTTTTTGTTTGTTTTGGGCTGGTTGTGGGCTTGAACTCTAGGTTTGGGTGCTGTCCCTCAGCTCTTCAGCTCAGGGCTGGCACCCTACCATTTGAGCCACAGCCCCACTTCTGACCCTTTTTGCTTTGTTCAGGCGCCGGTCCCCTGGCCTGGTTCCGGCCCCAGCCTGGAGCGCGCTCGTTAGGCCTGTGCTAATGTGTATACCACCTTGATTATGCAGCCTGGAGGACACAGTTCAAATTTCTTCTACTGTTGGTAGTCTTGACCCAGGGGCACTGTTCCTGGCTTGAGCATTTAAGCTCCCTTCCCGGGGCGCTCTTGCTCTGGCCTGGCCAGCAGAGTGTGCTCCACCGGCTGGTGGGGCTCTCGAACAGTTCCCAGTTTTAGTGGGTCCTGTGGTCCGGGTGTTGGGGTAGGGAGTCTAGGTCAGGGTCTGGGGATTCCCTCCAGCTCTGGTCTCCCTTGATGGATTCCCTGTCCCCTGATGGGTACTCACCCTGTAGGTCGTCAGTTGTTGTTGCAGTCCGTCAGTTGTTGTTGCAGTCCGAGTTCAGTTGGGGTGGTTGCGGGCTGGGTTGGGCGGCCCCCCGCCGGGTCGTTGCGATTGCGATTGGGCGGGTGGTCTGCGGACAGGTCCCTTTGTGGCGCTGCTGGTGCCGGGCGGCTTTGGCGGGATGGAGCCTCTCTGCTCCGGTGGAGAGTGATGGGTGGGGTGGGATCCTCCTGGAGACTCCCGGCTGGTAGGTTTCTCTGTTCCTGGCGATCCGCTGTTCTGCAATCCGGTACCTGGTGATCTGCAAGCAGCCCCCTGTGTCTCTGTGGCTCCGGCAGCCCTCGCCGGGCCGGCTGGCCGGCGGCTTGGCGCACTGCCGCGCGGCCAGTAAAGGTTGGGGGAGGGGTCTTCGCTCTTCTCTGTTCTGAAATTCTTCTTTTCCTCTCTTTCTTTTTTTGTTATTTTCCACCTCTGGTTTTTCTCTGAGTGTTCGTCTTTTTGTTGTTGTCGGTCTCTTGGGGAGATTAAAGGTTGGAACTCGAACTCTCTTTTTGGTTGGAGAGAGCTGTGGCGTTTCCCTACTGCCCCGTCGCCATCTTGAGAACTCCACCTGGACACTCTCTTTCAATGGCCTAGTTATGTATCTACTTGATTAACCAGCTTGTGTTTCCCTAGAAAGCTTATAACCAGATTGGTCCAAATAGGTACAAAGGTCTGTAGAATCCTGGCCTCAGACAAATGATGGGAAGATTAAGAGACAGAGTGGAAAGAAGGCTCCCAGGGCTTTCTTCAAGTATTAGAGGATCTTTCCTGGGTGTTGCTGGCTTTTCCATGTTCCATTGCTGTACAGCTAGGACAGAGAATGGAACGTGTGCTCATGCAGATGATAGCGTCACACAGATGAAGCGTCCCACAAGGTGTAGTCCTCCAATAATTGAATCGTCCCTTGTTCCTGATGGTTCACGAGTTCCAGTTGCTTCAAGTCCTTCAATCTGACAGGAGAAGGGGCAGATAAATGAGGGGGTGGGTAAATGAAAGGTATGCAAGTGCGCAAATCCACTGGTGACACAGGGGAGGTGTTTCTTCATTACCTGCTGGCTTGTTTAGGTGAATTGCAGATTTCCATTCATGCTAAATTCTTGCTGTCTTGTGGCTCAAGATAAAGACTGAAATCTGATTGAGAGAAATGTTCTTTGTAGTAAGCTGCTGAGGTGCTTTTGCAGGATGGCCAGGATACTCTTGATTGCTACAGGTACACACTAGCTTTGCGATAGCCAAGAGGGAGTGCAAGTCTCTTAATGACCACGATCGTGACAATAATGATAACAAGAGCGGACATTACTTGGCACTTTCTACGTTTCAGTGCTTTAAATACATGACCGTGAGTAACATAGAGCTGGGGTCTGACCTTGGCTGTGGTTGGGTCCAGAGTAAGATTCTCAGGCAGGTTGCAGTCCTGTCATTCCACTTCATGATTCTGTGTCACCAACTTCTCATTTACAGTGTGAGGCTAGAAATAATCCCTGTCGCATTGCTTTTTTTCTCCATTTGATGCTGTTTTGAGGAAAACTAGAAAAGGAAATTTTTTTTTTTGTTTCTAAAAAGAATGGAGGAAGAATATGAAAACAGGAACTGGGGGCATTCTCAAGTAGTAGAGCACCTTTCTAGAAGAATGCAGTCTTGATTTCTGGCTGCTGTTGGCTCACGCCTGTGATCCTAGCTACTCGGGAGGCTGAGATCTGAGGATCACGGTACAAAGCCAGCCCAGGCAGGAAAGTCTGTGAAATCTTATCTCCAATTAACAAGCTCTTCCCTCTCAAATCCTCCCAAGAGGTAGAGCACTAGCCTTGAGCAAAAAAGCTTAGGGTCAACACCCAAACCCTGAGTGTAAGCCCCACAACAGACCCCAGCCGCCCCCCAAAAAAGAGCGAATTCTTGAGTTGAGACTCCATTTCTGCCAATTGAACCAAACCAAGCCAAACCAAATAAAATGGCAAGAACCTCCTCACTCATACCAGATACCAGAAGTTGGGTGGCAGATAGGTATTTTAAACCAATATTGATTGAGTCACCTCTCTTTGGCCATCTTGTGTCAGTGCGATTAGATTGAATACCTGGCAGGATTCGACCAGCCATAGTGGTTGCTACCACGGTGGCAGTGGACTGAAGAGGTCGGGATAGAAGAAGCTGGCCCCATGGTTTATTTACAGCAAGGCCTTTGAGAAAAAATGGTGTGGCCTCATTGTTGTTTGGGATGGCCGAACCTAAAGAAACCAAAGAAACTCATCTCCCCTTGTGGTCTGGACGGAAGCGTGAGGCACACAGGGAACATACTCCAGAAAACGCAGCCAACCGCTTGTTTGGTTGGTTTATGAAATAGTAAGTATATTGGAGGATGTCATAACAAACCACACAAGACCAGAGACATAATCAGGCAGAAGTTTTACTCAGATTGTTGAGCAGCTGTTCTTTCAGAAACAGACTGAACCAATACACCACATTTGGAATTCTCAAAACCTCTTCACCCTCTGTTTTTCTTCTGTGGTAAAAGGCACCTAAGATTCTGACCCCAGGAATTTATAGAGTGACTATAGATTAGTCACACCATAGAGCAGAAAGTACCTTACATGAAGACTTGGAAATCAGCTAAGGTCACTTTTGGTTTTTAGAGCACCCGGGGCCTCCCAGGGGTATTATGTTCAAACCATATGTGAAGCTGTAGAAACGTGTAGAAGGAGACAGCAGGGCAGAGCAGTGATAGCGGACAGAGCCGCTGCCTTGCTGAGCTATCTTCATGTAGAAGGGGTTATGTATGGGGATTTATCCTTTCTAGCCTCTATGATTTTTTTTTTCTTTCTTTCTTTTTTTTAAATTTTATTTTATCTTATTTGAGAACATACTGTACAGAGGGGTTACAATTACATGGGCAGGATAATGCATACATTTCTTACCAAGCATTGCAGCCTCCTCCTTTGTTTACCCTTCACCTCCCTTCCCGGCCTCCCCCCTCCCTCCCAACCAATCGTACCCCCCCTCCCCCCCCCACCGACATTGTAAAGCTGGTTTTGACATGACATTTTGTACTTCTCATTGTTGCAACAGGTCCACCTGAATCCTTAAACGACTTGTTTGTCCCCATCTCCTCCACATGTTATACTGACATCAAATATAGTGAAAGCAGGGGTTACACTGTGGGGGAGGGACATACAAAGCAACAAGGAAATAATCTTATAAATGCGTTAGAAACACATGCATGAAAGAAACAAAAACATTAAAATACATATTTGAGGTTTTGTTTTCCTAACATCACATTCTCTGACTTTTTCAGCTTGACTCATACCTATACTAGATATTGCAAATAAGGGAAACCATGGGACCTATGTTTCTTTGGGCCTGGCTTACTTCACTTAATATAATTTTTTCCAAGCCTTTCCATTTCCTAACAAATGGGGAAATGTCATTCTTTCTGATGGAGGCATAGAATTCCATTGTGTATATATACCACATCTTCTTGATCCATTCATCTACTGAGGGGCATCTGGGTTGGTTCCATGTCTTAGCTATGGTAAATAATGCTGCAATAAACATAGTTGTGCTGGTAGCTTTAGTGTGGCCTTGTTTGTGATCATTTGGGTAAATGCCCAAAAGTGGGATTGCTGGGTCGTTGGGGAGCTCTATGTGGAGTCTTTTGAGGAACCTCCATACTGCTTTCCAAAGTGGTTGAACAAGTTTACATTCTCACCAACAATGAAGTAAGGTTCCTTTCTGTCCACATCCCCTCCAGCATCTGTTGTTGTTAGAGTTCTTGATTTTTGCTGTTCTAACTGGAGTGAGGTGGTATCTCAATGTTGTTTTGATTTGCATTTCTTTTATGGCTAGGGATGTTGAACATTTCTTCATGTGTCTATTGGCCATCCTTCTTTCTTCTTCAGAGAAGCTTCTCTTTAAGTCTTTCGCCCACTTACTTATTGGGCAGTTGTTTCTTTGAGGATTTGTTGTTGGGTGGTTTAATTTTTTGAGTTCCAAGTATATTTTAGATATGAGACCCTTGTCCGTTGTATGGCTAGTAAAGATTTTCTCCCAGTCCGTGGGCTTTCTATTGATCTTGCTAGCTATGTCATTTGCCCTGCAGAAGCTCTGCAACCTTATACAATCCCACTTGTCCAGCCTTTCTTTGATTTGTTGTGTTTCCGGGTCTCTATTCAGAAAATTTCGGCCTGAGCCAAGGAGACCCAGGGTTTCTCCTATTCCATCCTGTAATGTTTTCAGAGTGTCTGCTTTGAGTTCAAGGTCTTTGATCCATTTGGAGTTGATTCTGGTGCAGGGTGATATATAAGGATCTAGCTTTAGTTTTCTACATGTAGTTAACCAGTTTTGCCAGCACCATTTACTGAAGAGGCTGTCTGTCTTCCATTCTATTGTTTTAGCTCCCTTATCGAAGATTAGATGGCTATAGGTCTGTAGGTTCATTTCTGGGTTTTCAATTCTATTCCATTGGTCCTGAGGTCTGTTCTTATGCCAATACCAAGCTGTTTTGATTACTATGGCTTTATAGTAGAGTTTGAAATTTGGTATTGATATTCCTCCAGCAGTGTTCTTTCCGTTGAGGAGCGTTTTTGCTATTCGGGGTCTTTTATTGTTCCATATGAATTTTTGGATTGCCTCTTCTATTTCCTTGAAGAATGAGGGTGGAATTTTGATAGGTATTGCGTTGAATTTGTAGATAGCCTTGGGAAGTATTGCCATTTTCACGATGTTAATCTTTCCAATCCAGGAGCATGGGAGGTTTTGCCATTTTTTAAGTTCTGTGTTGATTTCCTTTTTCAAGATTTTAAAGTTTTCATCATAGAGGTCCTTCACTTCTTTAGTTAAGTTAATTCCTAGGTATTTTATTTTTTGTGGGGCTATTACAAATGGAGTTGCTTTCCTAATTTCAGCCACACTTTTCTCATTGTTGGCATACAGAAAAGCCATTGATTTTTGGGGGTTAATTTTATAACCTGCTACTTTGCCAAAGTTTTGAATCAGCTTGAGTAATTTGGGAGTGGAGTCTATGGGATTCTTTAAATACAAGATCATGTCATCTGCAAAGAGGGAGAGTTTTATTTCTTCTTTCCCTATTTGGATCCCCTTTATGTCTGCATCTTGTCTTATTGCTGTAGCTAGGCATTCTAATACTAGATTGAAGAGAAGTGGAGAGAGTGGGCATCCTTGTCTTGTTCCTGAGTTAAGAGGAAATGGCTTTAGTTTTTCACCATTGAGTATAATGCTGGCTGTAGGTTTGTCATATACAGCCTTTATTGTATTGAGGAATGTTCCATGGATTCCTAATTTTTCCAAAACCTTCATCATAAAGGGGTGTTGGATCTTGTCGAATGCTTTTTCTGCGTCTATTGAGATAACCATGTGGTTCTTATTCTTGCTCCTGTTGATGTGATGAATAATATTAATTGATTTGCGTATATTGAACCAGCTTTGCATCCCTGAAATGAATCCTGTTTGATCGTGGTGTATGATTTTTTGGATGAATTGTTGAAGTCGATTGGCCAAAATTTTGTTGAGAAGTTTCGCATCAATGTTCATCAAAGAAATGGGTCTATAGTTCTCTTTCTTTGATGAGTCCCTGCCTGGTTTTGGGATGAGGGTTATGATGGCTTCATAGAATGTGTTCGGTAGTGAGCTTTCTCTTTCAATTTCATTGAAGAGTTGGAGGAGAATTGGTGTGAGCTCTGCTTTGAATAGCCTCTATGATTTTAAACTAAAGTTTGAGTCAGGCCTGTCTTATTAAGGCGCCATTAAATATTCCATATACAAGCTCTTTTAATTCCCAATTGTATTAAGTAACTGGGAAAAAACCCTGCTTTTTTGGGAATGCACCATATACAATGTGCTAAGCAACTGACGTTAGCACAGGTGCACACACAGCTGTCACTGCCTGATGAAGATAGGTAAGCCAGGTGCCGGTAACTCACGCCTGTAATCCTAGCTGTTCAGGAGATGTGAGGATCGCAGTTCAAAGCCAGCTAGGCAGGAAAGGCTCTGAGACTCTTAGCTCCAATTAATCAGAACAAAACAGAAGTGGAGCTGTGGTTCAAGTGGTTGAGCGCTGTCCTTGACAGGAAAGAACTAAGGGAGAGTACCGAGGGTGAGTTCAAGTCTTATCACTGGCACAGATATTAAGAAAAGAAAAAGAATATCTAAAGAAAGTACCTTCACACCACATTCATACCCTGTTCTCCATAGAGATCCTGGTTCCAAATGTCTTCTTGATTTGTTTCTTGCTTTTATGTTAATTTATGTCGGTCCATGTGATAACAGCCAATTTGTTGGTTCGTAGCAACTATACTCATTCATTCACGGGGTAATTTGCAGTTTCTGCGGTGGCATGTCCAAAATATTTACAGAGTATATATGTGCATTTTTTTCATATAGCGTTAGCTCTTTTTATTTCATTCATAACTCTCATCACTTGCTCTAACTATATATTCTTTGCCTCCTAAATTTCAGCTCCATGAAAGTGGAGACTTGTTTCCTGGCTGCATCTTCTTTACTCAGGGCCATGCCCGGAACACAGCAGGGGGCTGGTAGGTGGCTGTTGGACAGGTAAATGCATTTGTGTGGATTTAGGTCTTTTTGTTCCTCTTTGAGAACCTCACAAATGTGTGTAAATAACCTTCTACTTTCAAATACTTCCCCAAAGATGTTTCTCTCTGAGCTCCTTTGTGGGAGGGTTTGCTCTGTCCCTGATATTTTAATAGGAGGAAAATAACTCATGAGGTGAGCTCTCATAAAGACACTCCCTGCTGCTCAGACGCTATCTAATCCTCATCTGGGCACATCCTGTGCCCCACCGTGGGAGTCTAGCCTTGACTGTGTGGTTGGATTTGTTCCCCGACGCTCTGAAGAAATATGAGTTAGTCTTCCATAGCGTCTCAGCAGAATGCAGGATTAGACCACTTGCCTTGTCAATAACCAACATTTGAGTATAAAACGTTGTGCCTCATTACTTTTCATGTTGAAAAATAGGATGATACTAGTAACAGTAGCTAAAATTGGTTGATCCAGGTTCTGAAATGTGGGGAGAATGTGGGGAGTATGAGGGATGTAGGGGTGTGTGTGTGTGTGTGTGTGTGTGTGTGTGTGTGTGTGAGAGAGAGAGAGAGAGAGAGAGAGAGAGAGAGAGTAAATTGATGAGTAGAGATAGAGACAAAATTGATGAACTCCCTTTGACAATTTTGGGATTTTTATGAGAGACAGAAAACAAACAGAAGGCACAGGGAAAGTGAGACATTTAGCATTTGTACAATAAGGCAAGTTCCCGTTGGATGTCTCTATATTCTGTCTCTGCTGGATGCCATTCCCGTGTTCTCTGTTCTAATTTAGTATGTATGTACATCTCATTTCCTCCTGTTGAGATGTTCATTTTTGTTGAGTTTTGTTGTTTAAGATCGTGTCTTGTTGTGTAGCCAAGGCTGAACTGAACAAATGATAATCTTGCCTCAGCCTTCTAGTGATGGTATTAAAAGCATGCACCATTACTCTTAGCTCTAGCCTTTTTTAAATTAAATTAATATTTTGTGCTCTCAAATGTTTATCATTTTAAGCATAGAAATTGGCCCATTTTGTTCTTTCTAATCTCAACACAGAGTTCAGTACAAAGGAGGCGGTCACTGAACATATTACATAAATACAAGAAATCATAGGGATGATTATATAATCTAGATTTTCTGGACCATTCAAGACAGATGAAATTCCAACTGGTTTGAAAATTCTCACCCTAGGGCCATCAGAAAATATTACCAGGGTGAATTTAGGGATAAAGGAGGAGGGAGCAGTTAATGAATGTAATCACTCAAATGTACTCACTTGAATACGAGAGAAATACATGGATTTAGCCAAAATACGTTAAGGGGAAACCAGCAGATACTAACATGAATTATTATGTTTAACCTGGTGTGTGTTGGAGATGGTCACACGTATGTGAACCTGGCTTTCTGAGTCCCTGTAAAAATGCTTTGAGGTGAATAGAAGGTGGTAGAAGCTGTGCCTTCGCAGGGTCATAATTTTCCTAGGTCATATGTCGCAAATATGGCGGAAAGAAATGACATTCAGAAGAGTAACATAGATCAGCGTAATACCCAAATCCTAAGTCTGCTTTTTTTCTGACAGCTGTGGGTCCCAGGGGGAGCTGGAGGCCCTGGTCCATTCTTGGCTGATCTCTCCACACCCACACATTTTAAAAAATAGAATATGCATTCAAAAATGTTGAATGTATGAATGGAAACCCAGTTGGAAATTATTTGTCCTTCCTCCTTATTGCCTTATGCACTCTACAAAATAACCCAGAGGAAGCTTTGCTGAAGAGACACTTTGCTTTGCTAGATCTTGAGGTATATTCCCGAAACCCCTGTGTGGTCTGATCTGTAGCTTGCAAGCTTCTCTCGTATCTAGTCCACTGATACACTGATTTATTTCTCCTTAAGAGCCATCCCTGCCCCCCCCCCCCCCCGCCCATGAAATTTTAAGGTCAAAATATCCACCAAAAGATAAACTCAAGCGAGACAAACTCACTCCGACAGTCCTAGTTACTCTGAAGGCTGAGTCATATGAGATTTGTGGTCTGAAGCTAGTTGGGGCAGGAAAAGCCTGGAGACCCTTATATGCAATTAACCAGCAAAAAGCCAGCAGTAGAGGTGTAGTTTGAGTGTTGGAGTGGGAGAAAGCCAAGAAGGAGTGTGAGGCCCTTAGTTCAAGCACTAGTACCAGATCTCCTCCCTCTCTCTCTCTCTCTCTCTCTCTCTCTGTCTGTCTGTCTCTCTCTCTCTCTCTCTGTCTCTCTGACATACACATGCACACATACACACGACTTCAGTAAAGGATGGTCAGTCTGGCGCAGTCTTGGAATAGGCGCTTGTGCACTAGTACAGAAAATTCTGAAAGACTTGTCACTTGCAGACTTGATATGACAGCGGTCAATAATTTGGCTTAAAAGATGAGCCTAAGAAGTGACATTGAACTTCCTTACACTTTGGTGTGTGTGTGTGTGTGTGTGGGTGTGTGTGTGTGTGTGCTGGGGCTTGATTGCACAGCCTTTTTATTATAGAATGACTCACAGTCAAGTACAGAATTGGGCAATAAACTTGTAACCATCTTAGAGATTTGAAAAGAAATAACAAAACACACACAAACAAGGCAGGGCTTGGTTGCCTCATGAAACTGGATAAGGGAGACCTCTTGACAGGATGGAGTTTTGCTTAATTTGAGTTTATATAAACAGACATTCTTCTCTCAAGCCAGGCATCATGCAAAAAAAAAAAAAGGTTAGACGTGCTGTGTGGAATATTTGTAGATATTGTTTGTCTCGCCAAGAACCATTCTTCCTGACTTCCTTCTTTTTTGTTGGGTGAAGGACAGTATGGGGATTTGAATTCAGGGCCTTGCACTTGGTGAGCAAGCATTCTGGAACTGGAGTTGCATCTCTAGCCCCTTTTGCTTTTAGGTTGCTTTTTGAATAAGGTCTTGAGTTTTCCTAAGGCTGGTCTAGAACTACAAACCTCAGACTGATGCCTCCTATGTAGCTGGAATTGCAGCTGTGACACCACCTACCTTATTCGTTAAGATGGGAGTTTTGATAACTTTATGCCTAGCCTGAAGTGGAATCTTAATCTTCCTGCTCTCTACTTCCTGAGTAGCTGGGATTACAGACATGAGACACAAGACTCAGTCTTCCTACTTTTTTTCTTAATCAAATGCACATTTTGGTCAGATGGGTCCAAGTGTGCTTCCCGAAGGACTAGATCACCCGTGGAGTAAGCCAGTCATGGAGTTCCTTTTGTGTTTTGCCAGATTTTCAGTTTTCCAGCCACCTTTGTAACCAGGGGAGATCATATGATCTGTGATTGATCATTTGAAAGGTTGATTGAGCATGATAATAGAAAAAGCCTCTGTGTGTGTGTGTGTGTGTGTGTGTGTGTGTGTGTGTGTGTTTTAAAACATATTATTCAGGCCGGGTGCTGGTGGCTCACACTTGTAATCCTATCTACTCAGGAAGCTGAGATCTGAGGTTCAAAACCAGCCCAGGCAGGAATATCTGTGAGATTCTTATTTCCAATTAACCACTGGAAAACCGGAAGTGGTGCTGTGCCTCAAGTGGTAGAGTGCTTGCCTTGATCTGAAGAGCTCAGGGAAAACACCTAGGCACAGAGTTCAAGTCCCACAACTGACAAAAAAAAGGAAAAAAAAGATATTATTCAGCTTCTCAATCATGCGGATAATGAATAAGATACTAAAGGTCTGATGGTGTCTGGGGAACGGAGCATGGACGTATGGAGCATTTATTTCCTTATCTAACAGAAGGGCAGTCCATTTGGTGCTGACATTACCGACTTGGTATGAAAGGCAGTGAGCAGGAAGTTCTGAGTTCCCCTGACTTAGGGGATTTTTATCCAACTATTTTTTTGATACCACATTTGGGCACATTTGAGAAAAAAAGGAAGACATTAATAAGTCTGTCAGTTTGGTGGTAAGTAAAGGGTATAGTAAAATGAAAGTAACTAATTCTGAATTGTTCTTATAAACCTTTGAATCCATATTAGCTTTTGGGATCTTGCCTAATTTGAATGTCCTCATAGTTATGTCCCTGAAGCTGGATTGTCTGGTACTTATAGTCAAAAACATCAATTTTCAGAGCATGCCAATAGCAATCCCCACACTGGTTAATGGATGATAAAAAAGAGATGATGGTCAGTGGAGGGGAAGGACAGTGTCTAGGCAAACTCATCTTATGTACTGACCGTGACATTCAAATGAAAGGTCACACAAACAAATCCTGAATGATATGCTGATAGAAAAAGGAAATAATACACAGACACTAACCCCGACTTTATTATCCAAGTCCAGACTATAGAACTGGTAAGATTCCAGTGTAACAGAAAGAGAGAATTAGATGACCCAGCTTAAAAGCTTACCTTCAATATTTACTAGTTGAGTGGCTGTTGATTATATCACCTGTCTGAGCTCCAGATTCCTTATTTGTAAAAATAAATAAATAAGCAATAATACCATCTTCAAAAGGGTTATTGTGAGACAATTTCAGGTTGCATATACGTATGTACATATGTGTGTGTAAATATATATATATATATATATATATATGTATGTATACAGTCAAGTACCACGTAATAATGCTTTCATCAGTGTCAGTCAACATATAGGGTCATACGTGGGACTTCGAGTCTTATGGGAACCCTAGGGCACCATGAAAACTATGTGTATGTTCAGGAAGTACAGATAGATAGTTGCATGGAGAATGCTGGATGCCGGCGGAAAACCACTGGTTGTGTGATTGCTAATCTTGTGTCTGAGCAAAGACATAGGATCTGAGTGTTTGACTTTCTGCAGTCATCCTTTCAAAAGACAAAATGAGTGCTGGTGTATACTTATCTAATTTCTTTCAGATGTCTTCTTAACCGCTCCTTGGAATATGGCTCTCCTTTTGTCTCTGCCTTAGGCAAACTCCTGTAACCCCTTAACCATGGAGGATGGGAAAGACTAGTTTAATCATGTTGGTCAATCAAACTTACTCTTCACCTCCCATGGTGGTATTAAAACATTCAATATGAAATATCATTTCATGGGTGATTCTTCATCCATATGTATCTGCTGGATAGATCTGGCAACAATGGTCCAATAATATAATGGAACTAAAGCTTTCCTAGCTCCTAATGACACTGTAGCTGCTATAATGCTGTAGCCTACACCTCTTATGAGCTGTGAGTCATGGGCTGATCTAGTCTAAAAAATACTGTTTGCTAGTGATATAAAAGCACAGCACACACAACACATGAAACTTGATCATAGGTAAGTGTGTTGTTGATCTATGTATTCATCATACTGTACCTTTACCTTAGTTTTAGAGGATGCTTCTACTTATGAAAAAGTTTACTACTATACACCTCACAATGTCACTCTACTGTAATGCTGTGGCATTTTTTACTTGCCATGTCTCTTGATTATGTGAAGAAGCCACATTGAGTGACCTACATCAGCTTACTTTGTGTCAAGGCGAAACAACCTAATAGCACGTTTATCAGAATGTACCTTGGTTGTTAAGTTATGTGGACTGTACTAAATTTATGACCCCAATATTCACTGGATTCTGAGGGATGGAGCATGGGTAAGAAGCTGTTCTCAAATTTGTGATGAATGTAGACAGTCTTTGGAGCTTTATAAAAAAAAGTTACTTAAACATCTTTGGATTCATGTTTCATAGATAATTCCTCTATTTCCCTCACTTTTGTCCTAGATTTATACATCTATTTTTAACATGTATAGATATTGGTAAGGAAGAAAAGAGCAGGACATAAATATATTTTAAAAATCATGAAGAGACCAGGCAGGATTCACCCATTAAACAGGAAGAAGGCTGTAGACAAATTCTACCCCTGTACCTCACTTTCATCTTCTCAGAGCCGGGTTGTGTCCATACCTCCAGGGGCTCTTGATTTTCTAAGGGTAAGTTTGGAGTCAGTGGAAGGGAGGCTCAAGGTGGAGGCTCATACCAAGGCCTCCCACACAAGCACATCTGCACAGCCATATCACTGAAGACAAGCCAGCCTTGAGATAGGATTTTCACCCTCTTCTGGGTCATGAGGTTGTCAAGTGTTATAACATTGTGTGGGACCAGACTCCCATGAGTTGTAAAAATGTCTCTAGGTTTAGTGGCCACTGATTGAAACCTTAAGGAAGTTGAGTGAGTAATGAAAACTGGGAAATAACCCAGGAGTTGACCTGGACAAATAATTGGGCTCCAGTATGTGAGCTGGCTCCCCACGGGATGGGTAAAAAAATGGACAATGGGAAATAACAAATAAGGAATGAGATAAATATAGGTGCTTTTTAGAGATGGTGGAGATACAGTTGGAGGGAGGGAGGGAGAGAAAGGGAGAGAGGGAAGAAGAGGAGGAGAGGGAGAGGGAGAGAAGCAAGGTGAAGAAAGAAGAGGAAGAGGAGGAGAAGGAAGAGTAGAAAGAGGAAGAGACTAGCCAGAGTGGAGTGGTGGCTTAGGTGCTAAGGACTTAAGTGCTAGAGGCATAGCCTTGAACATAAAAAGCCCAGGAAGAGGAACACCAGTGGCTCACATCTGTAATCCTAGCTGCTCAGGAGGCTGAGACCTAAGGATTGTGGTTTGAAGTCAGCCTGGTTAGGAAAGTGTTTGAAACTCATCTCCAATTAATCCCAGAAAAAGCCAGAAGTGGCACTGTGATTCAAGTAATAGAGCACTAGTCTTGACCAAAAAGGAGCTTAGGGACAGCACCCATGCCCAGAGTTCAAGGTCCAGGACCAGCAAAAAAAAAAAGTTCAGGGGCAATGTCTAGGCCCTGAGTTCAAGTTCTAGACTCTCTCTCTTTCTCTCTCTCTTTCACACACACACACACACACACACACACACACACACACCAAAAGGAAGAGGAGGAGAAAAACAAAAGGAAGAAAGGAGGAGGGAAAGGATATAGATATTACTGTCGTTTTTAATCCCAGTTCCAGTATTTCTTTTAGATACACTGTTTTTAATGTTATCAAGTATTTTTATTACATGTACTTGTATTTGTAAAAGCAATGTGTATTATTATCTTATATTCATTTAAATTTAATGTAAATTGCCTCACACTACACATTCCTTCAGCATTTTTTGTATGTTTTTTATTGTGAAAATGCTGTACAGAGGGGTTACAGTTACATGAGCAAGGTAATGAGTACATTTCCTATTGAGCATTATTGGTCATATGGTGCTTAAGTGATACAAATTTGTCAATGCAAATAGTATTTTTCATTCAAAACAAAATGCATGCCTCTTTTCCTTAGAAATATTTATGGAGGCTCCTGTATCTTAAGTTAATTGTAGTTCAACAGAGAAATTTGTATTAGATGGTTTCCATTCTTAAAAAAAAAAAAACTCAAGGAAATATTTTAGGATACGGCTTTGAAAAATTTTACAGGGGGAAAATATCATGACACATGAATTATAAAGAAGGAAGGGCTTTGTCTTTCCAGCAATATCTTCTGCAATTGTGAGGCATGTGACTTAATTACCAATCACATGAATTATTTAGAGGAGGAAGTCTGGTACGGTCCTCTATATTCCTACAAATCAAATTCAATGTGACTCGATCCTAGAAAAATCAGTGTAAGGTTCTGAAATCTGCTTGCTTTGGTCAACTAACCATCTTTTGTGTGTCCCAAATTTCCATAAAGTATTTTGGAAATGTAGTGGTCTGGTTACCTTGGTCTGTTTGCCCATCTCCACTGGGCAGGGCTACGAAGTTTCCCCTTAGTGTTTGCTTTTCTGTCATCCTTTTCCTCTCTCCGTTCACCGTTCCATTCTGCACACCGGGGTAGCATAAAGGGGCACTCAGAAGGCTGGGAATGTGACTTGTCAACTTTAGACAGGGCTAATATTGTATGGCAGTACTCCAGAGACTTGAATTCAATAAATATCGATGGAGCAGACTGCCTTGTAACAGACTTCATGGCAGAGACTACAAGGAATTCAATGAAATGAAATTACCGCTGTGTTTCAAATATCTGTTCCAATGATCTGCCCCTTGTGAGAAAACAGGTCAGCCCACAAAGCGATGCCTGATAAACAGAGGCTGCACGGCTCTGCCCGAGACGGGAAGAACGGCAGGAACAGTGGAGGATCTAGAAGTAGCAAAGATCCCTGGCGGTTATGCATGTCAGGTGGTTCTCTCAATAAAAAGGATGGACTACTCATGGTTGAGGATGAAGGCACAAGGGAAAATGGGATTGGCTAGAGTCTGGATGTAAAGTATAGTTATAAATGAGCAAGGTGAAAGGGTCTTTGAATGGCCAGGCACAACACCCTGTCATTGGGATAGATAAAATGGAGGAGTCTTGGTTCCTTTGTGCCCTTGAGGTTTTTATATTTTGCTCAAGGTCAGTGCTCTACTCTTTGAGCCAGAGCTCTACTTCTGACATTTTGGTGCTTAATTGGAGATAAGAGTCTCGTGGATTTTCCTGCCTCGGCTGGCTTTCAACCTCAATCCTCAAATCTCAGCCTCCTGAGTATCTAGGATTACAGGTGTGAGCCATCATCACATGGAAGAATTTTTTCAAAAATGTATGTGACTGTCAGACTAGAGGATACTGCCACTCACAGGAGACGGGTAACCACAACCTGTAGTTGTAGGCGGCAGCTGGAATATGGACAATAGATAGGACTTTCTAGAAATTGGCCCAGTTGCATACTTGCGCAGTTGTAAACGTGAGGCTGTCCTGAGTTGCTTTGCACCTGAGAGTGTGAGATTCTCCTAGCTGGGACTGTTAGTGGTCTTAGACAGCGTGAACCTAATAAAAGAAGTGCTTTTATGTGTGTGGAGGGGGGGAGTTGATGCTAAGCAAAGGGGAAGTCAAAGTTTCTAGTCATGACTTTAAAACGAGTTAACAAGTCCTCTGACACATTCCTGTGTGCATTGGGTTGGTGGCACGGGGGTGGTTAGGTGGGAAGGGCTGAGATTAGGATGTCCTGTTAGCAGATCTTGGAGCTCTCTGAACCTCCTGCTAATCAATACTGCACCCACATTAGTGTGAGAAATGTGATTTTCTTGAGGAAATAATGAACATATATCATGGGGAGAGAGAAATAAGACGGGTTCTATTTAAAAATATTTTTTAAAGTAAGATGTACCTTTAAAGCAGGCCTATCTGAGGGCGAAGTATAATGTGGAGTTCTGTAATCCTAGAGAACCTTCTCTGCTCAATGAAAGTCAATGGCCAAGCAAGAATGTAACAAATGAGAGGTATTTTCCCATGACTACGCTTGTGTTCATAGAAAGTTGTGAGCAGAGGAACTTTTTGAAAGGCTCGAAACTTCTTGTATCTGACTATAGAAGTCATAAGCGTGCCGAGGGGATCCACTGTTCACTTACTTTTGGCAGGTCCATTTGAAAATGAGCACACAGATTTCAGATGAAGTTGTGACATAAGAATTACCCCCAAGGCAGAGGAAGTGACTGAAAATCTGGAAGCTTAATTGATCCATGCTAATATTTATTCAAAGGGGATAAAGCACAGATTTAGCCCTACTAACACATGAACAGTTGATGCATCATCTCATCCAGGACCAGCATATGCTTAATCACCTCAACCACATGCCTACAATTGAAACTGTCTAAGGATTTGATCTTGCTCAACGAATGGTCTCAACCCAGGTTAGGTGACCTGCCCAGAGGGAGTTGCTCCATGTAAGCATATAAAGACCTGTGCACAGCGTACACATCTACAAATGTATATGTATTGGCAAGAGGAAAAAAAACTCTGAGATTTCCTAAATTTAGTGACAAGAACTACAGATAAATCTGGGATGTAACTCAGTGCCAAAGCACTTTCCTAGCAAATATATCATCCTGGGTTCAATCCCCAGTACCAAAAAGAGAAAAGAAAAGACATCTATTTGCTGGGCGCCGGTGGCTCATGCCTGTCATCCTAGCTACTCAGGAGGCTGAGTTATGAGGGTTCAAAGCCAGCCTGGGCAGGAAAGTCCATGAGACTCTTATCTCCAATTAACTACCAGAAAACCAGAAGTGAGTCAGTGGCTCAAAGTGGTAGAACACTAGCTTGAGCATAAAAGCTCAGCGACAGTGCACAGGCCCTGAGTTCAAGCCCATGACCAACAACAAACAAACAAACAGAACCACAGATACAGGAGAGAGACTTAAGGAAGTTAATCAGTGGGCAATCACAGACCAAAGAAATAGAAACAACTCCATATTGTTCTGGGTCTGTTGAAACATCTTTGGATGCCATCACATCCCATTGCAACCCTGGCTGCTCCAGAAGTAGTGAGCATTTCATCTCCTTAAATATGTCCTCCTAAACTTCCCCTTCTTGCCTACTGTCAGCATAGGCTTCGTTTAAACACCTTATGGTGGTTTCCATGATGAAAATGTCCTTAGCTCATGTACCCATGTGATCTCACAGCCTGCCGCTGTGGGACCTGGGAATTATCTCAGAACCCAGCACCTTTCTAACTAGCATCTGTAAAGGCTCAACAGACCTTTTTTATTTCAGAGATCTCTTGCCCTCAAGCGTTTTGTTTTGTCTTTTATTTTCATTGCATGCTAAATGAGCTAAATCCTCTGTTGATTTCTTCCTTTCCCTCTACCCCTTTTAGCTTCTCTTCATATCCTTACTTCCTGTTTCCTCGACTCCTGGACAGTTCCACACTTCCAAGAACAGCCCTAATAAACTCCTTGCTCTCATATCTCATATTCAGTCTCTTTCCCAGGGAGCATTACCTATGACATCTGTCCATAGAATGACCCATTTCCCAAAGAATATGTTTCGTAGAACCAAATTTCCTTTTATTCGAATGAAGAGTAGGTTGGGAAGAAAAAAGCAGGTATGAACTTTATAAAATTTTCTCTATTCTTTGGGAAAAAAAAACCCACATTACTGGAACTATTGCAGACCCCAGAAAAGAAAGCTTCCTGATTCTTTTTATGATGCTAGAATAATTTTAGAAGTTGATTGATATATTACAAAAAAAGGAGGAACAATGGCTTTCTAGCAGAATATAGATATTAAAATGCTGCACAGCATATAGAAATTGATTCCAGCAGGTAAGAGAACTGTGTAATACAACTTAGTAGAGTTTATTCTAAGGCCATGAGAATGGTTCAATATTAGAGAACCCATCAATATAATTTATTACACTAACAAATGAAATAAAGCAAGCCAATGATTACATCAATGAGTACCTGAAAGAGCTCATAAAATTCAAAATCCTTTCCTAATAAAAATTCACAGTAAATAAGAAATAAAGGAAATAAAGGAAACTGTTTAAATATGATAGATTATCTTTATCTTTTTCTGCAAAAACTCCCTAGTAAACACTGCAATAGACTATGAAATACTGAAATTGTTTCCATTAAAACCAGATTTGCTTTCTTGTTAAAATTGGCACACAGCAGTTGCCAGGTGCAGGTGGCTCATGCCTGTCATCCTAGTTACTTAAGAGGCTGAGATCTGAGGATCATGATTCAAAGGCAGCCCCAGCAGGAAAGTGAAAGGCAGCCCAGGCAGGAAAGTTTGTGAGACTTTTTTTAACTGGTCCTGGGGTTTAAATGCTGGGCCTAGGTGCTCTTCCTGAGCCTCATGTGTGCTCAAGGCTAATGCCTATCACTTCAGTGGCAGCAACACTTCTGGTTTTTTCTGAGTAGTTCATTGGAGATGAGAATGTCACGGACTTTCTTGACTGAATTGGCTTTGAATGATGACTCTCAGATCTCAGCCTCCTGACTAAGATTATAGGCGTGAGCCACTGATGCCTGGCTGTGAGACTCTTATTTCCAATTAACCACTGGAAAACCAGAAGTAGAGCTGTGGCTCAAAATGGTAGAGTACTAGCCTCAAGCACAAGAGCTCAGGGACAGTACCCAAGCCGAGTTCAAGCCTGATGACCAAAAACAAAAACAAAAAAACCAATTAGCATGCAGCATAATTGTTTATATCTTTCTACCCCCACTGGCTCAGGACATGCCCCAGGGCAACAATTACAGAGATACATTTAAATATCCCTACATGCAAGTACGTGTCTTACAATATTTTGCACTTTAAGTCTCTGACACATTTTGGGGCACACACACACACACACACACACACACACACACACATACACATGGATTCTTGATAATATAAATAATTGAAAGAAAGTAATAGTAGAATCTGATACTTGGAAAAAATACAAAATCCCATAGAGGATTGTACTAGTTTGATTTATATATGTCTCTGGGACCCTGAGTTATTTCACTTGATATTAGCAGGCTAGGGATCTCCGCTTGCCATTTTCTGCCACCCCTGCTGAAGCAAATGCATGGTGCTATTGTGTCTTTCCCTTAAGAACGGTTCCATTTATTACTCTAAGATGGAAAACAGGCTGGAAGGGTTGCCCACCTGCTGAGTGATTTACTTATTTAATAAGTGCTTATGAAGCTTGTAGCTACAGAGTACAGAAAGAACCGGCTCAAACCCCACAGGAATTTAGTCTGCACTATTTATTCTCCTCGCTCCATCTCTTGGTGTTTCTCATTGATATCTCTGGAGCCAAGAAGAAAACCAAAAGTTCTTACATCTCACAGACGTCATCATTGAAAGGATGACTTAAAGAAACAATCGTTTTCTCTATCTATCTATCTATCTATCTATCTATCTATCTATCTATCTATCTATCTATCTATCTATCTATCTATCTATCTATCTATCTATCTATCTATCTATCTATCTATCTATCTATCTATCTATCTATTTAGGTCCTCCTTGGTCCTCCTAGCCTATAAGTTCAGCACTCTCTCCTGGAAACAATCCGTGTTTTCTTTAGCGAATCCACCCTTTCTGTGAGTTGAGGGAGGCTGGATATCCACTTCAGCGGATATTGGGTACAATTATATTCGCAAGAGGAATGTCTGGGGTTATAACTGGAATTACCAGGATGAAGCAGCCCCATTGGCGTTGCTAAACCTGGAGAAATTGTGTGAACAAGAACTTTAAAAATAGGAGAAAGGAAGGGGTCATAAGACTGTTGAGGGAGTGATGAAGGTCAAGATAATGGTATCCATACACGGCTTTGTTAGATGGCATCTCCTTTGTACAACTACTTGAAGATAATTTTAAAAATAAATAAACTAGGAGAAAGAGAACTGTAGGAAGAATACATAAAGGCCTATCTTTTTTAAAGAAGAATATTTGAGGACTTGACTTCCACGGTTTGAATTTAAGCCTATGGCCTTCTGAGTTACACATTTGTTCCCTCTCTAGCGCTTAACTTTTAGAGTTTGTTTGTTTGTTTTTTGAGGAGGAGCGTCTTTCACCTGTAACTTGAGACATAGACTGCTCCTAGAGCAGTCTAGGAGCGTCACAGAAGGCATCCTGGGAAAGCAACACCAAATTATCTCTCAAAAGAAGTCAGATTAAGAGGGAAGAGGGGAATAGCTGAGAAGATGACATAATAGACGACTTTGGGCAGAGAGACGCATCTTGTGTGGGGCACTAAAGCAGTTGGCGCAAGAATGCAAGAAGGGACAGAAGCAGGCATGCCAAGGGCTATGGGCCTGCAGAAGTCGCCAAGGAACAGATAACCCTTAACTTTTGTCCTCTAGGCAAAGAGAAAAATACTAAGAAGAAATGCTAACTAGGGAAACGGTAAGCTCCATCTAGAAGTGTTTCAGTCATGTAGGAAAATGGTCAAAGAGGGACAAGACAGGACTGAAGACAAGGGAAATTGTAGAGTGAAATGGTAGTGAACTTTTCTAGCAGTGGCTGCAGAATTAAAGAGAGACAAATGAAGAATGAATTAGGTCTGTAAGAGCTATCACCCAGAGAGTCTTTGGGGACTGAGAGGATAGAGGTGGAGAAGGAAGAGGATGCTAAGATTGTTCTCTGGCACCTGTCTGATGGTGCTGACTGGGAACATCATAAGTGGAAAAAGATTAAGAAGATGGATCCTGTATTGGAGAATTTGTGCTTGAGACTGGAAATGTGAGATAAGCCATGGAATGTTTTACACAAGCGCCTGACATCAGGCACTTGGGTTGGAGATAAAATTTCAATATGGGTACAACTGAAGTTATGACTGGAGATGAGATGCTTTGGGTTCAATATATTAGGTATGGAACAAAGAAGGCTTGGCACAGAATCCTAAAGAGTCCTGGTATTTTGAGAATGATCTATGAATATTTATTTAGCGGTGACTACAAGAGAAATCACTCTCCAAGAGTCTAGAAAGACTCTAGAAAGAACAGAAAACAAACAACTACAGAAAAACAACCCAGTGACTTGAAAACTCACAGGCCCAAAGTAAGCAGTATGTTTAAAAAAGAAAAGGAGCGGTGGTAATAGGAGAGCGTATCATGTTAGGAGAGGGTCAATGAACGTCTGTCCATTAGGAATATTTATTGTTTCTGCTTGCCTTTGACGGGTTGTTTCCAGAATTCTTATTGGACAATCAAGGCTTGTTAAAAAACATATTTTTTGTAAACTATTGATAATACAATTGCTGAAGTTCCAAAAGAGTGAAAAGAATTAGCGAGTCTTAAGGTAATTCTGGAAGAAAAACGTGAGAGAGGGAATCAAAGGAAAGGAGGCTCAAATCAATCTCTGGCTGGGGTGATAAGTTGTACAAAATCTGAACATTTATTTGTGTTGATTGAAGTAATTTTTATACTATATCATGGGGAAGAAAGGGGTGTGGTTTACACTGAATTTTATAGTTTGAATCTAAAATGCTCTGCAAAGGTTCCTGTGTTGAAATTCTGTCTCAAGCTGTAGGAGTTTTTGGAGGTGGGGTCCAGTTGGATGAAGGAGTCACTTGAGACTTGCTTTTGAAGGATCTATTTTGCGCCTCCCCTACCTCGAAAAAAAACCTGGTTTCTGACCACCCAGCAGTGACCATCTCTAGGGCCATGGTGTTGGACGTGCTGTTTCTGCCTTGCCACAGGCTTACAAGGGAGCCAGCCAGAGATAAAAGCTTCTAAAGCTTCTAAAGCCTCTAAAGACAAACCTCTCCTTTTAACTGTTCTTCTCAAGCATTTTGTCTTAGCAATGGAAAGATAACCAACACAGGGATGAGGTGAGGAGCAGAGAACGAATAAGAAAACCAAACAAGAATGCAGGGGTGGGAGGAGGGAGCCTGGGCAGATGGGTGGGGCGGGGCTGTGCTGTCATTCTAAGGGTGAGGGGAGCTCTTCTACTTCCTACCTGTGGATCCACCAAGACAGCCAGTCTCTTAGTCTGCAAAAATAAGGACACCAATGCTTTCTACATCATAGGATGTGGTATACATGTTGCTGGCACATAACAGCTCTTCAAAGATGCTTCAATTTTTTAATATATATTTTTTATTGTAAAAATACCATACAGAGGGGTTACAGTTACACGAGTAAGGTAATGAGTCCATTTTCTGTCGAACATTGTTACCCCCTCCTTTGTTTTTCCTCTACCATCCCTTCCCTCCCCACCTCCTCCCTCCCCCCCCGCCTGAAGTTCGTTTTCAACATAGTGTCTTGTACATCTCATAGATGCTTCCATTTCTTTTCCCACAAAGCTTATAGAGGGCTTCAGGTTTCAAAGTCAAGGGGATTGAAAAGTACGGGGGATGAGGGGATTAAGGCAGTATTCCTCTGGGACTGAATTCAAGGAAAATTCCCAAATGATGTCTGCATTCCATACAAGAAGGGGTTAATTTGATTTGTGGGGTTTAATCACAAGCATGGTGCTACTTTCCTTAAGAAAAAATATGTGTGTGTGGCGTGGGGTGGGGGGAGTCCTGAGATTTGAACTCAGGTCCTGTCCCTGAGCTTTTTTGCTCCAGGCTAAGCAATCTACCACTTGAGTCACAGGTCCACATTCCACTTTTTGGCACTTAAGTGGAGATTAGAGTTGTATGGTCTTTCCTGCCTAGGGGTAGGGCCTGGCTTTGAACTTCCGTCCTCAGATCTCAGACTCTGGAGTAGCTAGGATTACAGGCATGAGCCACTGACACCCAGCTTGGCAATTAATACTCTTATGTAAAAATTTGGATAAGGACTTTTTGTATACTTGCTTTCACCTCCCCTCCCAGGATTTGGTTTTCAATTTCTTAATCTTCTGGAATGCTGGAAATTACTTTTGGCATATTTGTCATTCCTGGGGTACAACTTTGTGCTATTTGAAACAGAAATGGTTTCTACCTCAAAATAACACAGTTCCTGTTAACCAACTCAAAGTCTTCCAAGTCACAAAGATGATTGGAAGCCAGGATCCACTTTTCTGGACTGAGTAAGTATTGGCTCAGTCCTTGAGATTGAAATCAAACTGAGTCTGATTTTCCAGGTCTCAGTCTTTGGAAAGGAGACAGAGAATATCCCACTGGTGAGTTATGGTTTTAGTGAATAGCAAGCTTCATCAGCATTTTCTTAGCATCTACATTTTTGTCCTTTGAATAGATCCGGAAGCTTATAGGTATATTTTCACAAAATTATTTTTTCCCTTTGTGTTTCTCTTGCTTACCATGGAGGATGCCATGTCTTTAGCATTTAAAAAAATGTTTATTGAATCCACGAGTGAATGCATACAGGTGGTATTTAAAAGACACTGTGAGATCTATCATTAGAAAATTTCCAAGTTAAAATTTAATTCCTCCTATCAATTTTGATCTATTATGTATATAAAAGGATTGACAGTTAATGAATTTCTGAATAGGTTCTTCTGAAGTCATCCTGAGATATGTTCTTATTAACTTTAAAAAGCTCTTAAAGGTAATCTGACTTTCTCAAACAAAGGAAAATAAAAAGTTCTCAAACAAAGACCTAACCAACCAAACAACCACAAACGCAAAGAAAACAATGCATAAAAACAAAACAGTGACACAAACGAAGAGATATAGCCTGTCTGGTTAACCAGGCATCCGTGGGCCTGAATCTAGGAATACTTTTCCAAATGAGGTCGAGTATATTTGAGAGGCACGTCTCTATGAATTCTTGAATTCCTGATGGGGCAGTTTGAATTGTGGCCACAAGGAGATTGAGTGGGAGATGTGGAAAGGGACAGGCTTGATTAGAGGCGGATGTGATTGCTTCTGAGACCAAACTCACTGAGAGGCCCAGGAAAGCACTAACTAGTCATTGAGCATCCTGCCCCTGATTGAAACGGTGATTGAGACATCCTAATCTGTCTCCCGTGGACTGCAACGTGGCCATATTTAGTTTTGATCAACTATTTTCATCTTTGATTGAGATAGCTTTTCCAGGAGGCTTTGCTGGACGGAGGCCATCCCCCTATGCAGGGAGAGGAAGGGGGTCTGCGGTGAGCCACCTGCATGCACCTCCTCTACACAGCTACCAAAATAGACACAAGAGTGTCACGATCTCTGCCTCTCCATAGTTGGCATTTGTTGGTGTGAACCCTCATTCCTGGTCTGTTTGATCTTGATCCTACGTATTTATTAGAGGAATAGAATGTAACTTTTGTTTTTCGAGGAAGGAATCATAGAATACCAGGACTGACCAACCAGTCTGATATTTTTATTGTACAGTGAGAAAATGAGGCCTGGAGAGGTGCAGTTTTTTTTTTTTAAATAATTGTAGGGTGTTGTACAGAGAGGTCACCATTTTGTAAGTCAGATAATGAATATATTTCTGTTTTGGACAGTGTCTCCCTCCGTCTCCCCGCAGTTTTCTCCTCCAGCTTCTGCCCGCAAGGCACAAAGTTCATTTTCCAGAGAGGTGAGGTTTTGTTTTTATTTGGTTTGTGATGCGGGGCTTGCACTTAGTTCCTTGTGGATGTTAGGCAAAGGTTGTACCAATGACTGCATCCATAGTCACATGTTGGTTTGGGGGAGGGGGCGGGGGAGGCAGAGGTACTATTATTTGGCTAAGGATACGATTAGGTTGAACTGGAATTGAGGTCTTCTGTTTGCATTAAAACTTGTGACCGGTAATGTTGCCACACTTGGACAATTCTATACAAGGTCCGTACTTGTTAGTGAGAGGTTTCACAATTGAATATCTTACTCCTCTACGCTGGTTTCTCATCAGTCATAAGCACAGTCAACTTGAGATATCTTCTTCCCTGCAATCTCACCCTCAGTCAAAAATGCAACAACTACCCATGAATCTTTATATCACTGCAAGGACAGGACTTGGTTCTTTTTCTGTCAGTCAAATAGCATGTAGACCCACAAGGTTGCAGGTAAACTCTGGGGCAGCAACCTGGCCCACATCCTACTCATCATGTTGGTGAGGTCCTGTAGGTGTTGACTTCAAATTAGGTCCTCATATTGTGGTTCTCAAACTGTAAAGACCGAATGGCTGGTTGGGTTTGTAAGCATGATCATCCACACTGGCTGGACTTGGGGGGTCTGTTGTTACACGGGCTCAGATGTTACTGTGGGGACAGCCTCTGAGGCCATGTTGAGCAAATGATTTCATGTTACTGTGTGAGCGTTTCTTCATCTGCTTATGGAAATGATATTTATGTCCAAAGAGGGGTGATATACAGCATGATAAAATGGCCTAGAACGAGGATCCCACATTGGCTAGAGCATGCTGGCCCAAGCTGGGAGCCTTCACCTGGGCGGGAGAGGCAGCGGTGATAATGAGCTTTTCTTTTCACTGAGATCATAAACCTGCCATAAACAACATAAAGGAGGGAAATATTTATCTTGGCTCATGTTTTCAAAGGGTTCAGTCCATGGTCACTTGGCTCCATGCATTTGGGCAGAAACTCAGGCAATGGGAGCATGTGGTGAGGAGATTTTTTTACCTCATGGTGGACCAAAAGAGGAGAGAGCAACAGGAAGTAGCCAGGGACAAAATACCTCCAAGGACCTGCCCTTGGTGACCAAGGGTCACCTTGGTGCCCTAGTTAGGACCCAGCTCCTACAGTTCCTAGGACCTTACCAAACAGCATCACTAGCGGAGGACCAAGTGTGAAAATACGAACCTGGGGATATTTCATATTTAAAGCACACCCTTAGCTGTACCCAATTTCAAAACCTCTCCAAGACTGGTGGCTTCCTCCTCTTAGCAGTATGTAAATGTGATGGCAGTACATCTCTCCTATATGGCTGAGGTCTTTAGACCCTGGTGTTTGGTTTTCATAAAAGTTGCTGTGAAGAGCTGGCATACAAGCCCCAAAGCAAGAAAAGGCAACAAGGAGAGATATGTAATGCTGTAGTGCTGGATCACAGAGCCTTTGTTAACACATGGTGATATATATATATATATATATATATATATATGCATATATATACACATATAGATCACAGTGACATAGATAATATAGTTGAATATAGTTTGAAACATAACCCTCTATAGGATGTTCCAAACTCTAAGATTCTAAACATCTGTTGGCCTGGGTTCTAGTCTTAACAAGTGGTCATGTTTCTGTGAAGATTAAATGTATTAATATAGGCTAGGCACTGGATGCACATGCTTGCAATCCTTGTTATTTAGGAGGTTGAGAGCTACTGATCAAAGTTCAAAGCCAGACTTGTACTCCAACTAACCACCAAAAAGCCAGAAGTAGAATTGTGGTTCAAGTGGTAGAGCACAAAGGCTCAAGGATAGCATCTAGGCTCTGAGTTCAAGCCCTAGTACCGCTATAAACAAACAAAAAATATGTTAATACATAAAAATACCCAAGGAGAAGGCCTGATATTCTTAGCTCTCAAATGGACATAATCACCTTGTGAGTTAATCTATGTATACATCATGTTAAACTATAAACACATACCTATTACAATCATAGGCTGTATCTATTATCTGAGGCATAAAGTTCCCTTTCCCCAGCCAGATGTATAACAGGAGAGTCATGTTAGCATTTATTAGAGACTGGAAAGAAATGTGTATATAAACCATGGATAATGAGGCAGAAGGACATGCAGTTTAACTGGGATTTCCTCTACACATTTTTAACCTTTTTATTTGTTTTTTTAAAGGATAGGATCTACCAGAGAAAGATCACATTTGTCTTCCGTCTTCTATGTTTTAAAGTGGGGGGGGGGGGGAGTACCTTTTGTTCCTCTTATAATAACAAACAAAAATCACATGTTGCTGGGCTGCCTATGGCTCATGCCTATAATTCTGGCTACTCAAGAGGCTGAGAACTAAGGATCTCCGAATGAAGCTAGCCTCAGCAGTCCTTGAGGTTCTTGAAGTTCTTACTTCCGATTAACCACCAGCATGCTGGAAGTAGAGCTGTGGTTCCAGTGGTAGAGTGCCAGCCTTGCGTGACAAAGCTAAGGGACAGCTCCCCGGCCCGGAGTTTAAGCCCCGGTGCCAGTACCAAAAAAAAAAAAAAATCACATCTGTGCATTTCCAGAAGGTTGTTAAAACCCTTGGATTTTCCCCCCTTCGCTTTCAGATGTATAAATACATGTGTGCTCCAACATCACATGAATAGGAGAAAAATAAATTCTTGTTAAAAATACCACCAGTTTGCTACTGCCTAGAATAAGAAATGACATGTCAATAAGCCTGGAACATGAATCTCATTATGTTAAGGCTGTGTGGATGAGGGCTGGGCTATGAATATGGCACCAGGAGGATATTCAAATGGTTATAACTCCATGAGCGGAACTTCCAAAAGCCTGAGAGCCCAGCCACCATTCCCATTACTTTTACACTCTCATCAAGCCTTTTAGTTCTGCTTTCAGTATGTGTTATGCTCTTCACTTTTTCCCATTATCATGGCCCTGCTGTCTTATCCTAAGCTCCATCAACTTTTGCATGAACTTCTAGAAGACCCTTGTGGTCTGTCTATTTTCTTCCACTCCAGTAAGTTCTCTATATAATTGGATCTGATCTGTTCGAATGTACCGTAGCTTCTTGTTACTCTTGGACTAAAACCCCAACTCAATATCATGGCTCCATGCGCCTCATTAAATTCCCCTCCTTTGTGTAGGGAATTCATGGTCTTCTTCTGGTTTGTTTTTTAGTTCCAGAAGTGTCATCATCCAGAGCATTTGCACACAGGAGGTTTCTCACACGTTCCTTTCCCCCATTTATTTATGTCCTCTATTTTCAGCTCAAATACTGTTTTTTTCTTTAGACATGCACAGACACAAGTGCACACTCCTATCTAAATACAGAGTCGTGTGTTAAGTAGTACTTCTTTCTTTCTCAGAACATTCTGTATTATTATTATTATTGGTTGTGGGTCTTAAACTCAGCCTCTTTGTGTTCAAGGCCAGCGCTCTATCACTTGAGTCACAGCACCACTTCCAGTTTTTTGAGTGGTTAATTGGAGATAAGAGTCTCATGGGGAGTTTTCTGCCTGGGCTGGCTTTGAACCAAGATTCTCAGATCTCATCCTCCTGTGTAGCCAGGATGACAGGTGTGAGCCACTGGCACCAGCTTCTGTATTAATTAAGTGCATTCTCAGCCACTCCACTTACATGTATCCATAACTATTAGTTTGTGTCTCAATCTGTTTGGCGCTGTAATATGACATCATCATCTGACTAGCGTATAAACAACAGAAATGCGGCTCTCACATGTCTGGAGGCTGGGAAGCCTAAGATGGAGGCTCCAGCAGATTCAATATCTGTTGAGGACCCATTTCTTGCTGGCAGCTCATTAGGGCCTCTTTTGTTAAAGCACTAATCTCACTTAGAAGATGCTTCCTAAAACCCTCCATGTCCAGGTGCAACCATGTTTAGGATGAGGATTGGACATAGGGATTTTAGGGTGAAATAAACATGTAGATCAGAGCAGTATAGCTATTTAATCCCATGACTCCTTATTGGGTAGTAAGATCCAAGAAGATAGGAACCGTATTTGGTTTGTTTACTCACGAGAACATAATATCTAGCATTGCGCCTAGCACAAAGTAGGCGTTGAAGAAATTATCTGAGAATGAAAACTCATATTATAACAGGTTGTAATAATATACTCCAGATGCTAAAGCAACTCAGGGATATTTTTTTTTATTGAGGCTATCCCAGATTGGAGCAAGTTACTAAACTTCTAATGAATCCTATCTTTTTAAATCCCCCCTGAATAATGTTGAGGATCAAACAAGGAGAGTTGTATTAGTGCTTTGAGATAATTATCTAAAAAATTTACACTATTGTCATTATTAAATACTAAATTATATTTGAGTGCAGAATAAGGAAAGAAGATAAAGAAGAGGAAAACAAATGATGGCCAAGAAGTCATTGGCCAATGAATGCAGTAGACTGGAATTTCTTACCCATTCTCTTAAATTCCAGACTATGAGAAAAGCCAAACCAACCAAAACCATCATAAAGCATTTGTAGTACATATAATTTTACGCTACTTGCATCTCTGAGAAATGAATGGTAGGTGATTGACAGGAAATATTACCTATATTTTTTAAATTCTTTGGACCTTCCTGCTTTTGGATATTTCATAAACATTCAGTACTTACTTTTGTAATACTTCATTTCATGCCTTCTGAAATTTTCCTTTCTTTTTGTAAATTATATGCTAATTTCTAAACCTGTACAAGTTCTTTTATGATGTAAATGATATCTTTTGTTATACCCATTTAATTCTGAAATTCTCAATTCATCATATAATTTAAGCTCAACTTATGAAGTATCCATTATAATCTGTCTCATTGCTTTTATAATAATCTTTTATATAATCTTAGCCCAGAGCCTGGTAGTGACATCATTTGACTTCTGATTTTACATTTGACTTCTGATTTTTATATATTGACCACCTTACTTGATGCTGATCTGCAATACAATATATGGAGAAAACTGGTCTTAGGTCTCCAGGTGAGAAAGAGGAGCCACGGTGAATACAGCACTTTAATTAGCTGTCATTTAAAAATTAATGAGCAAGGGAAGTGTCTTCTTCCACTCAATCTCCAAATGTAACCTCTTTAAAGAGAATGTATTTGAGGCACGTAAGAAGTTATCTAGAAGGTACTCCAGGTGCGCCTAGCCATTCACCCATCCATTTATTCAGTGAACTACTATTCTTGATGTCAAGCATTAAGAAACATAACAAAGAACCTTGTCTGTAGTCTTACCTTCTTATTTATTCACAGCTAGACTTAGAATTCAGTTATGTAAAACCAGACTTGGTAACAACACTCCTCAGAGTCTCCAACCTAGGAGTCCATTTTAATAAATGCCTGAGGCCTAATTCCCAGTGCTGCTGGTTTTGGAAATGCTGGGTTGCATGTGCACACACACACACACACACACACACACACATTTTAATTCTCTTTAACTTTCTAAATATAAAGACACCAGACACCCCTTGTTGACATGCTGTGCTAGTCAGGATACTGGTTTGGCTGCTTCAATAGAAGCCATAATAGCAGTGGTTTAAACCAGATAGAGGATTATTTCTTTCATACGTAAAAGTCCAGGTTGGCAGGAAGCCTGGGCGAGGGGACAGTGTTGGTCCCTGAGGTTATCCAAGGACTTCAGGCTCTTTCTGTTTGACGACTCTACCATCTTCTAGAGTGTGGCTGGCAGCCATGTGGTCTGGCCTCCACCTGTCTGTGTCCTAGACAGGAAGGGAAAAGAGCAAGTGGAGGACATGTTTGCTTCTGAAAATTATAACCTGGAATATGTTCCTTTTACTTTTCATAACCCATGTCATTTAAGAACACCAAGCCACCAGGGAAACCGGGAAATTTAATCTGTAGTTGTTCACCGGGTGTTCAGAAAAACTCAGGGAAAATGAATGCAGTGAGTATTGGATTAAACCTAGAAATTCTTGGGAGAGATGTCACGATACTTTTCCTCTCAGATGTTTATTCTGCATTTTTGAAAGAGAATAAAAATGTATTTGTTTTATAAAAATAAATCTCAATATAAAAAGACACATAGAGTTTTAAAACACTCATGAATCGGACATAACAGACACAAAAGTTTCATGGAATACTCCCGCCCCCCCCAAGTGCTGGGTCCAAACACAGGTTCTCAAACATATTAAGTAGACACTCTACATACTATTGAGCCACATCTCCATCCTTATGACCTAAGTCTTGGTTGAATGCCAAAAGTATACAGTTCAAATCCCCCTGGTTTATGCCATTTTTCTCTTCAGTCTTAAGAACCAATGATATGATAATCACCCTTTGCTACACACACACACACACACACACACACACACACACACACACACACACACACACACATCACAGAGATGCTGTTCAAAGGAAATAGCTAATCAGAAGCAATCTGGTAAAGCCAATTTCCCTAATTTCACATGCTAACTGTAAGGCAGCCTCCCAATGGTGGAATATCTGGAGTGTGGGGCTGAATTTGACCACCACACTATCTAATCTCCCTTATATTCATTCATACTTTCTCCCTGCAACCACTCTTGATTCTTGGGGACGCCTCAAGTCTTCATTCATCCATTTACCCAATCAATGTTTGTTGAATTTCTGCTGCTGCCTGGCGGAGAAGTGGGTATGGAAGAGAAAGTACACGGTTTATGCCCTTGAAGCATTTATGATCTGGAAGAGATAGAGGAGGGATCTATATGCTGAGGTCATTAAAACTGTGATGTGTGACAAAAGTTTGGAACTATTGGGTGGGTGGCAATTCAGAAGCAGACAGAATCTTATCTGGTGAGGAAATCTGCTATTTATTTGTTTGTTTGTTTATGTGCTGGTACTGGGGATTGAAGTCACGGCCCTTATCATTTTGGGCTCAAGGCTAGATCTCTACCAATGAGCCACACCTCCACTTGAGGCTTTTGCTGATTAATTGAAAGTAAGAGTTTGGATTTGTCTGCTTGGGCTGGTTTTGAATCAGGCTCCTCAGATCTCAGTCTCCTGAGTCGCTGGGATTCCAGGCACCTGCCATCAGCAACAGGCTTTGTATAAGATTTTTTTTGGTGCGGGGAAGAGTGGTCAAAGTGATTGAACTCAGGGCCTAGGTGCTGTCTCGGAGCATTTGTACTGAAGGCTAGTGCTCTACCACTTTGAGCCACCATTTCACGTCTAGTTTTGAGGTGATTAATTAGAGGTAGGAGTCTCACAGGTTTTCATGCCCTGGCTAGCTTTGAATTGTGATCCTCAGATCTCAGTCTCCTGAGTAGTTAGGATTAGAGGCCCCCCCAGCGGCTGGGTTGTAGAGAAGTTCTAAAGGTAATACCCACGAGGATTTTCTGAGCAGGTGGAAATGCAGTGTGATATTATCAAGGCTTTTTCCTCCCACTTGGAAGAGAAAAAGTAACTTAGTAGATACAGGTGCTGACTTTCTAAGGTAGCTTATCATGAGGCGCTGAGGGGAACAGCTTGAGAGTGTTATTCATTTCCAAACTTAGGCTACCTGGTACCCCACAGGCTCTGTGACAGCAGGGCCTGTCTCTGGGGCATGTGAGGATAACCACCCTGTCCTCACAGGCCCTGGGTCCCCACAGTCCCCTCCCTTCCTGGATAATCAGGCTCCTTAAGTTCTTACATGAATGAAAATGACTCGAATCTCTGCCTCTCCAAGCTAACTTCTGCACCTCAGCATCATCCCCTAAGATTCTTCTTGAAATACAGATGGCCCCGTGTGCTGCCTTAATATGATTTTTACGTTTTTGGTCCTTGGTTTTTAACCTGCCAATGGCAAATCTTCCCCATTACAGAGGATGAGGGATCTTGCTCTTTTGCCACGATTTGAGCCAGTGTTGAGACCCAGAGGCCTGAGTCAGGGATGTAGATTACCCACAACCCACTGCTCTCAGAAGTGAGACACCCATGAGTGGATTTCTAAGCTGAGAAAGCACTACCTCCGGGGCTTCCACCAGTCTTAACAGTGAAACAAAGTCATGGGCGTGTTCAGTGCTGCGCAGAGGCTTCTGCACCAAGCTCTTGTCTGAAACAGTACTGACGCTGAAATGGATCAGGGGCAACTTAAAAAAAATGATATTAAAATGTTAATTCCCTCCAGTAGTTCCACTTACAACAGTTTCTGAACTCACTGAGTTGAAAAGAATGGTTTCAACTTTGCCACAATAGTACAACTTCTGATTGAACTGTGAACATTTCCAATATGAAAGTGTTTAGATTTTTGATTTACATTTCAATAAAGCTCCTTACAGACAGAATGCTTGAGAAAAAAAAAAAAAAACACCCAAAAACTGTTCTTCCTTGTCGGGGTCTGGGATGTAATGCAAGTTCTGCCTGAGGAAGAATCCAGAAAGGAGAGAAAGGCTTGGAGGATCTTTCAAGTCATTGATTACCTTGCTCTATTGTCTTATCCCAACAGGGATAAATGCCAGTGGAAGTGAAATGTGTTGGCCCCTCAGCAAGAAAGGCAGGGCAGCAATTCAAAGTGGCATATATGCCTTCATCGTTAATAATGAAGTTATGGATTGTTCATGGGTCAGTTTGGCAAATGATTAATACCTGAACAATAAATCTGCATTACTATTCAAACTGGATTCTTCAAACCTTTCCTAATCCTATACTTTCTTGAATTTTTTTGTCTCTCATTGTATTTTTTAGGGATTAGACGAATGTATTCTTTTTTTTTTTGACATTTGATAAACTATTGAAATCGACTTGCTTTGCTTGTTAGGTTGGCATTATTAGACCAAACAGAAGGAAAGTTGGTGAACCTCAAGATGCAGCTCATAGAAGCTGCCTCAGGATGAGTTCCAGGCAAACATCTTGATGTGATAAGAGTTTAGTGGAGAGGGAAATGGTTTGTGATGCTTAAAAACCCATTGTCTTTATCACTAAGAGTAAAACATCAGGCTGGGCACCAGTACGTCATATTTGTAATTCTACCTACTCAGGAGGCTGTGCTCTGAGGATCGCAGTTCTAAGCCAGCCCAGGCAGGACAGTTCAAAGTTCATGAGATCCTTATCCCCATTTAATCACCCCAAAAAGCCAGAAGTGGAGGTATGGCTTAAATGGTAGAATGCTAAAAAGCTCAGGGAAAAAATAAAACACAAAAAGCCTGGGACAGTATCCAGTTCAAGCCTAGGGCTGGCATGAGCACACACACACACACACACACACACACACACACACACACAAAAGCATCAGTGCCCAGGAGACATAATGCCAACTGTGAAAAGTTAGGAGATGCCGCATTGGGAGATGCTGCTTATTCTTTGAATTGCTTTATTTTCTTTTCATTTTTCAAATCTTTAAGTAGTTGTACAAAGGAGTTGTCATTCAACAAAGCAGTTTAGGAATACAGTGCATCTTGATCAATGTCACCCCTGTTAGCTAATGGTTACTCCTATGCCTTTGGGAAACCCATAATATAGTTATCTATATTTCTATAGGTATCTCTATATATTTCTATCTATCTTATCACTATTGTTCTTTCTTCCAAATTAGATGCAACCTTCTTTCACTTCTAAGATTGAATTGTTCAGGTTTGTGGGCGCCCTAGAGTAGATAACTTTTGGTGGTGTCCAATGGGAACTGTTTTCCATTAAACAAACAGAAATAGCTCCGGGGAACTTTTAGGCTCACTTTTTGTTATTGGCCTCATGCTATCTCTTAGGTTGGCAACTGTGTATGAAAAACATACGAAGGGATAAAGAGGCAAAAGAACAAGTGGCTGAAATTCTATTTGGTCCCTTGGATCCCGTTGAGCACATCAACTTGGTGACAGTGAGCACAGCTAGAAATGGGTGTGTGCATCACACTATCGATCTCTGAGCAGGAAATGATGTTTGTGTAAAAACTCTAGCATTTTATAACTACCGAATAAAGGGCAATGTGAATGCATTGCCTTTTGCTTATGAAAGAGGAAGCATTGCTTGACTAAGATCAGGGAAGACTTAGGGCCACAGGTTGGTGTCTTGGCAGTGTGTCCGGCCAACTCAGTGCAGATTGCTTCACGAGACACACTATTGGCATCTCCCCAGTCCTCCCTAAGGACTTGCTGCCTCCAGAATGTTGATTTCAAATTCAGAGATCTGCCAATCTGTCTGCTCTCACTCTCTAGAAATCTTTTCAGTCCTCTGGAAATCTGCTTTTCACGGCCACTGTTCCTTCTCCCCTGAAGCTTTAACCCTGAAAACAAGATTGGGCATTTTATTTAGTAAATGAGAAAAATCTTTGAGTTGAAGAAGCATATATTAAATACACTGGAAAAGAAAAACCCCACACCGAACGTATCCCTAGCAATGACTATAAAAGAGTTGGTGAACCTGCAGAAGCAGCTACAGAGCACAGGTACTCTTCCTTCTTCCTCCACAAGATGGAAATTGTGCGTTCTTCTCTGTCCCTCCTTCTTGAGATGGTCATATCAAGAGGAGCAATGAATAGCCATGCCCAGGGGGACAGATCTCAAGATGGTCATCTGCCCCATGGATGCAGTTCACTAGCTAAGGAGAAGAGCCTTGCCTTCTGGGTGCTAATGGTCACAAATGAACATTACCTTGACGTGGAATACAGTGACTTTTGTAAGAAATATCTTCTCTCATGGATACCTGCCTCTTCTGAGTGCAGAACCCTTTCAATAGACGGACAATATAACTAGAAAGTGTCATATAAAGCCAGATTGAGAAAGATAAAAATGTTGTATGTTCTTCCTCATATACAGAATCAAGACCTAAGAATTAAAACAAAAAAATAACGCAACCAAAAATGGGATATTGTAAATCTGTAGGTTATGGAACTACAACCAGATTTGTTCTTCTTTATCTGTGAAACATAGAGATAACAGAGATCAGAGGTGTTGGTGACTCATGTCTGTAATCACAGCTACACAGGAGGCTGAGATCTGAGGATTCAGTTCTGAGCCAGCCTGGCATTTTTATCTCCAATTAACCACCAAAAAGCCAGAGTGGAGCTGTGGCTCTAGTGGTAGAGCACCAGATTTGAGTGAAAAAGCCAAGGAAGTGTGTGAGATCCTGAGTTCAAGCCCCAGGACCAGCACATAAAAACACATAACAGATCCAACTCTATACTGTCAAAAAGAAATCTACCTAACACTGAGGCTTCTGAGAGTGTGAGTGTTTAGTGAAGTAAACAGTAACCAAAGATCTAAGAAAAATGAATAAGTGTTTATCTTTCTTCTCAGTATCTATTCTTGGATGTCAGTGCCACAATAAAAAAAACTTGAAAATGGTTAGCAGATTACATGAACAAGAATATTCATTCATAACATCATTATTCATAACAACAAAAGTCTGAAAAGGTATTCAATATTCACTAACAATAGGATGAATAAATATTGAATTATATTCTAAAGTGGAAACAAATCTATACACACTATTGGCGATTATTATTAGAAAGGCAATTGTAAATCAAAAAAGGAATTGTAGACCACATAATTTATATAAAATGTAAGAGGTGGGGTGTTTGAATAGCAAGCACAAATCCCAGTACCTCAGTAAATAAATAAATAAATAAATAAAGTGAATGAATGACTAAAATGATGAGAAGTAAATAATCAGACTCTTTTAATTCACTGTGCAGATGATGGAGAGCTGACCATCAAGGTAAGAAGCTAGATGTGTTTTGTGTGTAGTCATCTGTATCTACAAGGAGAGTTCTTAAGAAAGGAGTCTTTTAGAGAATATATTGTCACCGTCAACAAATATGTCTGCGCATGTATGTATGTACAATTGCTTCTCTGAGATGTCTATAAATTCTTCTCCCTGCAAATGTATGAGTGTGCGTTTATTAAAGCATACTTCCTATTTTGAAAGAAGAGTCAATAATTTGCTGAAAATGAGAGAGAAAGGGGACAAAAGAAAGAGAACAAACTCAATGAAACATCTCAAAAACGATTCTGTCCTATCAGTAAGTCATTACTGCATTTCAACCCAAGAAAAATTGATTTTTTTTTTGCGTCTTCTATATGGTAGCCCTGCAAAAAAGAACATCACAGCCAGGGGCACACAAACTTGAGTGAGCAAGTTGTTTAAAAACCAGGAGGTTTGTAGACCTTTGGGGGAAGTTGGCTGAAGCAAAAGGCCCAGCAGGTGGTGGTGGGCTGGAGGGGTTTATGCCAGGAGTGGTTCACAGAGAGAGTGCCCAACCTTTGGTTACCATGTTACCTGCAACAAATGCCACAGGATATCTGAATAGAGACTTAAGAATAAGTATCGGCCTTTTAAAAGGTTGATGAGGGGTGCGGTAGGAGAATGAGATCAACGGTAGGTGATGATGGATCTGGTTAGCGTGCATTGCCTCTTGGGCAGGGAGAGAGGTGGTTTCACACAACATCCATGTCATCTGCATGCCTAATACAGGGTGGCCAATGGAGCCCATTCCTGAACCAGGCTTCTACTCTTCCGATGCCTCCCTTCTTTCCTTCCCTTCTGCAGTGCTCACCTGCCATCTGTCTGCTCCTTTTCCATCTCACAGTCATTCATTGGGCGCAGCTTGGATCTGGTGTGACTTTGTTCTTCGCTGTCTGCTCTTGGGAGACCGTTCCCTTGTAACGTTTTGTATAGAATCTGAATTCTATTCTATTTTTATTTTTTTTTGCCAGTTCTGGGACTTGAACTCAGGGTCAAGGCCTATACACTGTCCCTGAGCTTCTCTTGTTCAAGGCTAGCACTCTACCACTTGAGCCACAGTGTCATTTTTTTGTATATGTGGTACTGAGGATTTGAACTCAGGGCTTTGTGTATGCTAGCAAGCACACTACCACTCAGGTATATTCCCAGCCCCTGAATTATATTCTAGTACGTTGAGTTCCAGGCCCAAGGTACAGAGAACACGGTGAATATAGATTTCAGGTAGGCCTATGGACCACTGCCCCTGTGGATTCCTTGTCCTGGTCTCGTAGGAAGTCTGGAGTAGGCCTCTCTGAACACAGAGCCCATGGCAAGAGCTCAGTGACCTAGATTTAAGGGAGGTACCGCAGAAAGAGTCCAAGCTGCGTCTTAAGAAACCTGACCTTTATGCTAATGTGTGGAGAAGCCACAGAGAAAAATTACACCATTCCTGTGTATAAAGTAGTCCCACAAAATGGTGAAGATGGCCAAGATTTAGATACCATCAGCACCCTGTTCTTATTAGAAAAAGGGAATTCAAGAGCGATAACATCAAAGACTCTATGTTCCGCTAATAGACAAATTTTAGAAGAAAGAGCTCAGGTTACATTTTCTTCGTTTCTAAATTGACCTAGTTGTTAGCAGACCACATTTCCTCTTTATCTGGCCTGTGGTCTAAAAGAAATCTGAGCATTCTCCCAATTTTCAAATACCTCGGTGAGCCTAGCCTAGCCCTGTTCTTCGTGCCCTGTCTTGCTCTCCCAGCAGATCTCATTTTTCTTTTGGAGTGTATATGTAAAGTGCATGGAGAGAGATGGGGGGGGGGGGGTCAGAGAGCTAAGCTGAGGAGGTAAGTCAAAGGGAGGGAGTGATTTCTAGAGCTAGAACCTATTAACTACACAGTAACCGCTACGACAGGGGTAGGGCATCAAATCAAGTAAGATGTAAGCTGGCCTTTGTAAAGCAAACTAAGTCAGGACTGTGAGCAGAATAGGGTCTGCTATTAACCTTGCCCAGCTACGCCTTGTACCATAATCCTCTTACTTCTTCCTCTCCAGTAGCTGGAAATATAATCATGGCCTACCTGCTCCTGGCTCCCATAGTGAATTCCTCTAAGGGCTTTGAATTCCTTTAGTTTTATCTTTCTCTCAACATGGCAGTTCTTGTGCAGGTTCATCTTCATGCGTTATTTACCCCCTAGTTTTGTGGCAGACTCCCTTGGTTCCGTGAATATCACCTAGCAAGCATTGAGTTTTCTGCCCTGATGTGTCTTCTCTTGCAAAAGTTGCTCCCTCCCAAACCTCAGACTTTCACAATGGTGTTCTGGTCAAACAGATAGGGTCTGTGTTTTCTCTGCAGATTAGAGAAAGATCAACACTCCTAAGTGAAATTGTTCTAAAGCAATCAGAGAAATAATGAACATTTGGTGTTTGGCTTTCAACTCAGAATTGGTCTCCTATTTCAGATTGCAGAAAACTCTGCTCCTTTTTTAACTTCTTCATAAGCATCAGAATATGGAAGGGAAAAGAAGATAAGGATTGAAATTGAAACAATAATTTGCTGACTCTCTGAGTTTTTTTAAAAAATGTGAACCTTAATTCTCTCAACTGTAAGATAAATTTAGTATATATCTGACACTTCAAAATAGAGATATAGGACACGGGTACCAGTGGCTCAAGCCTGTAAATCCTAGCTACCTAGGAGATTGAAATAGGACAGATTGCAGTTCAAAGCTAGCCTGAGCAGAAAACTCTCTGAGATTCTATCTCTAACCCACAAAAATGTGGGTTGAAGGTATGGCACAAGTCGTAGAGGGGTATATCTCCAGCTGATGCCAGACAGACAGAGAAAAAAGAGAAGGAAAAAAAGAAAAAAGAAAAAGCAAGCAAGCAAGCAAGAAAGCAAGCAAGCAAGAAAGGAAGACAGACAGACAGAGAAAGAAAGAAAGAAAGAAAGAAAGAAAGAAAGAAAGAAAGAAAGAAAGAAAGAAAGAAAGAAAGAAAGAAAGAAAGAAAGAAAGGAAGGAAGGAAGAAAGGAAGAAAGAAAGGAGAATGAGAGAAAGAGAAAAAGAAAGAAAGAAAGGAGAAAGAAAGAGAAAGAGAGAGAAAGAGAAAGAGAAAGGAAAGAAGGAAGGAAGGAAGAGAGAAAGAAAGAGAGCAAGAGGGAGAGAAAGAAAGAAAGAGAAAGAAAGAGAAAGAAAGAAAGAGAAAAGAGGAAGGAAGGAAGGAAGGAAGGAAAGAAAAAAGGAAGGAAGGAAGGAAGAGAGAGAGAGAAAGAAAGAGGGAGAGAGAAAGAAAGAAAAAGTAAGAAAAAAGGAAGGAAGGAAGGAAGGAAGGAAGGAAGGAAGGAAGGAAATGGTGTACATATAAAAACCCAAGTAGTAATCTGAATAATAGTACGTTTCAATCTGATGCTAGTTCTCGTGTGGACATAATTTCCAGAGCAAGGGGTCTGGCACACATGGGAGTGGTGTGCACCTGCTCTAGCTCTTCAACCTCTGAGTTGCAGGATGTAACACTGCTGGTGGAACTTGGTCCCGTTGTTTTTATGCTGTAAGGGCAGACGTGACTAAGATTTGTCTTTCTGAGATGTAACCATCTTTGTCATGCTTACATTGGTTCTTCCCAGAAGGAGGGAAAAATGTACACTTCGGGGGGTGGCTGAAGAAAACCTGAAATCAGATGGTTTGTATTTTGGAGCTATTGGGTCCTGGACAGTGCGGTCCTTCAGTAGCCCCCTGAGGTGGTGGATGGGTGGGCCTCGCCTGCCTCTTTATTTTAGGATTAATGAGGAAAGAAGTAGTACATTTCAGGAAGTGATTTGGGGGACATTGGCCAGGGGCTGAAATGTGAACCACTAGGAGGGTGCTGGGAAATGGGTGAGGTCTTTGTAGAGATGACCACAAAATAAACAGCTAAGTGCTCAGCTCTGATTCCGGGAAGGAGAGACTTGAGGATCCTGAAGGAACGTGATCCTCTTTCCTCATGAACATCTAGAATGGGTCTGTGGGGATTGGAATGGACAGCTGGCCTGGAGGCCCAGCTCTCAGGGCTGAGCAGCTGCTGAGCCATTCAACACCAAGGCTTCTGGTCTGGGGATGTGGCCATCCGGGCCACTCCTCGGTTCTCTGTTATTGTGTGTTTTAAAGAGGACAGGAAGGGGAGGATACCAGACATTTTCATAATTTGGCCTTGGGGCTCAAGACATCTATTCACAAGAAACAAAAGACATGTGATGTTAATTGTGTCATCAGAATATTGGGCAAACTCATTCCAGCTAGTGAGTCTGCATTTGCATTTTACTTGTGTTTTTCTTCTGCCTGATAATTCAAGTTTTTCTCTTGTGGCTTCAGGTTCTTTTTATTTTTATATTAAAAAAAAAAACCCAGCAAATTAAAGAATGACCCATCTGGCAGACAGACCGTCTTGGGGGAAAGAGGACGTGTTTTTACTGTCAGTTATTACTTGTCACGGGTTACGACCTGTGTTCTCAGCTTTTGCTGGGAAATTGCTATGGGAGAGCACGTGAGCAGTTGTGTCTCCTTGTGCTGCTTTGTGTATCTGAGGGCCAACATTTGGGGAGGAAACTCTTTTCCTCACACTGAAACCATATTGTGTTGTGAACATACCCTTTTCTAGTAGGTGCTGTCTCATCGGCAATATTTGTGGTGCTATCATTAAATATATTAAGTCTCCCGGGAAAGAAACAGCTGAAACATAAACAAGTGGAGTTATTTTACGAATAAATGATTAGGTTACAAATCAGGAGTTGCTGCAAATCAATTGTTAAGTGTGTGGAGGGGGAGGGGGATGGTCTTTGTAGCTTTGGGATATGATGAATGAGTCTGTTTCGCAGTTGTTTCTGAAATGTAAGCATTTTCTAATCAGTATTACCTCATTTGGTCTCAGGAGAACAATGAGACTTTCTAAAGCCAATCTCCTGTCCCCTGCACGAATTCTTTGAAGAGCATTGTGCATTGTAGGCTGGGCTGGACCACTGTACTCTTTAAGAAGAGCCTTGACTTGAGCTCGACTTAGTAGGGTTAATTTGTTCTGTGACTTTGGTCCAGCCACCTAAGAACCTTGTTGCTTCTTTTTTGTGTGTGTTTTGTGTTTTAATCTGTTTAATTTAGACTTGGGATAGCCAAAGGTCCTTTTCAGAACTTTACAAACTCTGTCCTCTCAAGAGAGGACAGAGCCTTAATCTTCAGGCCTCTGAGTACTGAAAAGCTCTTTCTCTTCTTCATTCCGTTCCGATGCTTGGGGAAAGTTGTCACCAGTGGGAGAATTGCAGGTCCAAAACCTAGGCAGGCTAGTCCTTCATGGTATAATAGGAATGTTTGTTCTGGGAGGTGAGACTTGTCTGTGTAGCTCTGGATCGGACATCCAGAGTGTGCGCTGTGGTCCTGAATCAGGGCATGCAGACATGCAATCACCCTTACCCCTCATCTTAACCCTTCTTGAGTACTTTTCTAAGGAACTCCCTTTTCTCCAGTGACTCTGTGTGTGTGTGTGTGTGTGTGTGCGTGCGTGCGTGCGTGCATGGGTGCCCATCCTGAACTCAGGATTTGTACTCTTGTACTCTTTATACTCTTCCTTAGCTTTTTCACTCAAGGCTAGAGCTCTCCCATTTGAGCCACACCTCCACTCATGGCTTTTTGCTGGCTTCAATGCAGATAAGAGTCTCACACACTTTTCTGCCTAGGCTGGCCTCAAATCCGAATCCTCAGATCTCAGTCTGAATAGTCAGGATTTCAAGTGTGAGCCTCTGGTGCCCAGCTTCCTCCAGTGACTTTTGTTCCCTTTACTTTTACCCCTTTTCTTTGTCCCTTCCTTATTTTTCTTGGCTCTCCCTTCTCTCTTCGCCTAGCTATTTCTGGCTTCGCTTTCTGGCTAGCCAATATACCAAACTAATTTTCATCAAAGCGCTTAGGGACAGATCTGGATCGAAGAGTAGACTATCCTGCTAACATGAAGTCTATGGCAACCACAATAGTAGATGTGCTCAGTGGCCCCACAGAAAGTGTACTTTCAAAGATGCCCAGGAGGAATCGCAGGCCATGCGCAAGGATAAGCAAGAAGGATCTTCTTTTCTCAGACGTGGTTCTAAGGTCATAACACATCTGAGTTTCTATGGCTTACCAGAGAGGTGTACTGAGGAAATAGTGACATTACCCACCCTTCATGGATGGTTGTGGAGAGACCCTTCTGTTCAATGAGACAGTTTCTTTTTGGGGGCAGGCGGAATACAAGTGTTCATGTTCACATCTATCATCAGCAGGAGCCAGCCCAGAGTTCTGATTCCTCATTCCAAGTAAGAACATGAAAATCAAATGGACACGATGTGTGCTTTGATGATGCTGTGAGTTTCAACAGATTTTAGCTTATCTTCCTGACTCATTATTTGTTAGCACTGAGAAAGAAAGATTTTTTAAAGTGTTGCTATGTCCCCTCAACTCCTAAAGACACAATCGAAGAAAAAAGTAGTTTTACTACCCAGGGCTTCTGATTCTTCTCTTTCCCTTCCCACAGTACTATTGATATCACTGTTGGAAGTCTAAGCAGATAAAGTGACTCTAAATGGCTGTGATCATATAGGAGTCCTACACCAGAGAAACTGCTAGAAAACACAATTTCCTAACTCCTCAGCTCAGCTTGGATGAGGAGGCTTCCACAAACCAGATCCAGGGAACATAACAGCATTGGGCCAGGTACTCTACCCTGGAAGTAGGCAGCACTCACAGTTGGACTGAGTGATCGAGCCCAACCTAGACACAGGCTTCTTCCAGAAAATGAATCATTTTTTAAAGAAAATGTCTAGTTTTAGTTAGGGAGGGTTAATTAGGGTTAATTAGTGTAGGGGGGTTAATATAATTGTTCCAATTATAATCTACTCAAATGGTATCTCTAGCAAGGATGTGAAGGTCAAGGAGAAATGCTTCCAAATGTGTAGGTGCTCCCAGACCATCTCTTTCCACCCTACTGTAGCTCTAGGATACTTATTTTAGTTGTTCTGGTGCTAGGAATTGACCTAGGGTCTCACATAAGCTAAGCAGGGGTTCCAGCCCTAAGCTACACTAATTCTACATGACTGATTCGCTATGATTCCACTTCTGTGAGGAGCCTGCAGTGGTCAAATTCATACAACAGACAGTAGAATGGGGTTAGCAGTGGGGAGGAAAATACTTGTTATTTCAGGGACAGAGAGCATCAGTTTTTTGGGGAAAATATGGAGATTAGTTGCATGAACATGAATACATTTAATGCTACAGAACTCTATTCTTGGAAATGGTTAGGACTTCATTGTCTACAACACAGAATTAAGAAAAGTGAGAGAAGGGCTAGGTTAAAGGGGGAGGAGAATGTTGAAAGAGTGACACTGATCAAGATGCACCGTATTCATAAATGGCATTATTAAGGGGCAACTCCTTTGAACAACTACTTAGAGGGAATAAAAATAATAACAAAGAAATGGCTAAGATAATAAATTACTCTATGTTATGCAAACTTTGCCACAGTAAGAAAAGTGGTAGTTTGGGATTTAAAAAATATTCTTCCTTAATTCCTACTGATTTTTAAATAAAGTTCTTAAATAAAGAAAGGTTTGGGTTTATTTTTGTGGTGTCTTGGGCATGTTTGTTAAGTGCTCTGCCCCTGAGCTACCCACTTAGCCTAAGTTTTCCAGAAGCAAGTAAACAGAAGTTTCCTGTCACCTGGACACCATAATCCCTTATTTCTTTTTCCAAAGAGCTTGCTGTGGGACCAAGAAAAGTGTCATTGTTTGCCTGCTCTCGTGGTTTATCTAAACACAAAGAATCTAAGAAGGAGAATGGCCTCTGTCTGTGTGGCACTGTGATTGGCTATTCCCAATTATTATCACATTGTGATTGGCTATTCCCAATTATTATCACATTGTGATTGGCTATTCCCAATTATTATCACATTGTGATTGGCTATTCCCAATTATTATCACATTGTTTGCTGTTCACATTCCTTTGCTCTCAGAATAAAAAAAAAATAAGAAAGCATCTGTCTGCAACTAAGGGATTCTATGCAGAATTTCAGAGGCAATGCCACTCAGAAAGAATTCGCTCCAACATTATTTAGCTCTAACGGCATTAAACACAACGATACACTTCAAAGAATTTTGAAGTGTATCGTTGCCCTGATGTTAGAGAAATTAAACACGCATGTGCACACATGCACGCACAGCATGTTTTATTCCTAGCTCATCTCCCTCCCTCAGACATCCCAGGGATGTATAGACATTAAAATACGGCCCACGCAATTCAGTAACTTTCACTGTGGGAGTCTATCAATATTTACTGCTGAAGGGACCTGGGGCTTCTTTGCAACACTATTCTGGTCTCTAGTCAAAATCCTTTGTGTTCTGATTTCAGTTTCAACACTATTCTATTTTCGAACTATGGAAAAGAATTTCCACCAAATCCCTCTCCTCATCAACCTGGGACTGTAATAAATATACATTTCTTTCCCACTACTGCTGATCCCAGGACCTCTTGGTATCTGTGAGGTCACTGATATTTATGAGAGAGCCTGTAGGTAGGATTATTTCTTGTAAGTGTGAAGTTCAGGCCATTTGGGTTTTCTACTTTTTTTAGGATTTATTTTTCTGGATCCAAACCTAGATTTGACTTCTCAGAGTTAAAGTTTCTATTTTGTGACATAGTGCCTGTATCAGAAACTCTACTTGTGCATTTTCTCTAAAAGTCAATCCTGTTGCTGTAGTTATTATTATTTTTTCTTGGCATTAGGGTTTGCCTCTAGCCAGCTTTATGGTGGTTATTTTGGAGATGGAGTCTCAAGGATTTTTCTGCCCAGACTGGCTGTCAACCATGATCCTCTGGATAGCAGCCTCATACGTAGTTAGGATTACAGGCGTGTGTCATCGGTGCCGGGCTCCTTACTTTTTGTTCTGATACTTCCCATTGTACTTTCCATCTATGGTTACCTTGCTATGCTAGGCAGCTTTCTCTCACTATAACAAATACCTGAGATAATCACCTTGTGAAGAAAAAAAGCTTTATTCTGGCTCAGCTTTGGAGATTCCAGTCCATGACTGGCTGGCTGGTCCTGCATAAGCCTGAGATGAGCCAGACAAAACTGCTTGCTTTATTGCTGAAGAGGAAGATGGGGGGGGGGTCCCAAAATCCCCTTGGAGGCAATGGTCCCAGCCACCTAGCCATGTTCTATTAGGCCCCATTTCTCAAAGTTTCCATCACCTCCCACCAGTGCCAAGCTGAGGACTGAACCTTTAACACATGGACTTTGAGGTGGGGGGAATGGCGAGGAGAACACCAAAGATCCTAATAGTAGCATTTGAAAATCAGGACATTCACTGTTCTAATACCGTGCTCAGTGCTGGCTCTTGGACCTGCATCATTGATGGAGGAGGGAAACTAAAACTGGCTTCCAGGGACAGATCCCAAAGTAGCAGCAGAAGAAAGGGTTGAAAATAAGGATCATTTCTTCAAGATAAAGATAATGGTCTTAACCTCTTTCCCAGTTGGTTCTTTTTCTTTTGAGCAAAGATAAGCTGTGATGATGTTTGGGACTCCATACCTACCTAAGGATCGGAAGAGATATAGACAGGATGAATGAATTTGCTTGAGGCAGTGATCTAGGTGTGAACACTCATAGCTGAGCAAACTAATCTCTGGATATCCAGAGGGTCATTCTTCCTGATTTGTGGTAGCATTCTCTTCCTGCTCTACTAATATTTGATCACGTCTTTGCTCTTGGAAAAAGTAAGTGGGATCTCAATTATTCTTCTGTTTCAAGTCCTGCACTGGATCTCTGGCCTTAGATCAGAACAGCCAAATCTTCTGAAGAGAGGAAACACCTTCCATTGTGCTGCTCCAGCCTCATTTTGCAAACTCATTTTATTCCTCTTCACTTACTACTCTGCTGTAGCATTAGCTTGCTTCAATTTCATTCCATTTGCCAAATTCTTTCTTGGCAGTAGATGGCCATGTTGTTTTGCTTGCCTGGAAAGCTTTTTATCCTTGTGACTCCTACAGATTCTTCAGGTTTTGGTTTAATACTATTCTCTCAGAAAGGCCTTTCCTATTAGTATATTTCACAACACTTTGCTCTTTTTTAAAAAATCATTAGTCATTATATATTTATTGGTATGTATGATTCATGGCTGTGTGTCTTCATCAGTAGATAGTAAAGGCCATGAATATATTTGTTGGGCTAATCCCTGAGTTTCCAATAACAACACTCAAGTAATCTGTGCTTTGGGTATTTTGGAGTCAACATCAACAGCAGCAGCTCAGGCTCAGCTCACATTCAGCACAGTGCCAAGGAAGGAGATAAACCAGGCAAGTGGTTGAACACCAATCAGGAAACCCAGTTCTTCAGGAACAGATCAAAACCCTGGAAGATTGGACACACGCTGGTAGATTGTGTTCTCTCAACATAGAGAAAGAATATGGATAAACAAAACAAAACAAAACTTATAGATGCTCATTGTGCCAAACAGGGTCAAGTACTCAGCAAAATCATAAGTAGTAAACAGCACCAGCAATACGACCACAGACAGAAACAATGTCTTGTCTCTGCAAGGGAGATGCTCCTATGAGATCATTTTTGTCCTTAATGCAATGACTCAACTTGACAAGTCTCACTGCAGGCCTATCAGCTGCATGTGCCTTTACCTGACAGACATCCTTGCGTGTCTGCATTTGATTACTCATCCTGGCAGTGGATACTGAGTGGATTCATCTTCTCTCCGCCCGGGGGAGTATGCTACACAAACACTGCATGGTGAGTTTTGGTATTCACCATTCGGTTTGAACTACGTCAGCCCCTTTCTGTTCCCCAAGGCACTGAGGTGGGGTAATAGAACACTTGCATCCATTTTAAGTAAGTTGTATTGGATTTAAAAGATCCTTTGGCTGAAAAGCACACACAAGCTGTAAAGAGGGAAGGAAAGTACTGAGGCTGATTGTAGGGCAGGACCTCTAGCTCTGTAAGGGCCACCTACTCCAATCAGGGAAGAAAGAGGCAAGACAGGGACGCCTTCTTGCTGGGTTGAATGAATGGATTCTGGTTGCTCATTGTTGATCAAACTTGTTTCCTTAAGATTTTTTTTTCCCCCAGTGTTCCTATTGTCACAGAAGAAACCAACTTAAGACAAGGTCAGCCTAGGGTCCCTCTCAGTCCACTTTGCCTAATGCAGTGACTACTTCAGCTTTGTTGAGGAAATGGAAAGCTTTTCTTCTCCTGACACGTAAGTGTGGCTGGGTCATCGCCTCCCACATCCTGTAGCCCTATTTCCCACCTTGGAGGACCCTCTCTGGGGAAGCGGTTTCAACTGTTGAACAAAATAATCAGGAAGTCGTGAGCTAGACTAGAATAGACTCCCCCAGTGAGTCAGCTCTCCGTTACTATGACAACATTCCTGCGATCAATCCACTTCAAGGAGAAAAGGTTTGTTTGGGCTCATGATCTCAGGGTTCACTTACTGGCTAGTCACCTCCCTTGTTTTGGGTGGCAGACAATCTTGGTGGGAAGCCTGTGGTGCCGCAAAGGTGCTCACTTTGTGCATCGGGGAAGAAAAGAGAGAGGAGAGAGAGAATATGAGGTTAGCATCATCTCAATGTCTCCCTCCAGGGACCTCCCCCCTCCCCAATGACCTAACTTCCTTCCACCAAGCCCCCCCTACCGAAAGTTTTAACATTTCTAGTAGGCCTGGTTACCAAGCCTTGAACATATAAACTTGGGGAGACAACACTCAGTCATCAAATTTTATGGGTGATCTGTCATAGAAACCCAGAGGAATAACCAGCAGCTGTTCATCTGTGGCTCTGTGTCATCAAGGACAGAGGCCAAGGAATTACCCAGATGACTAGCGGAGGTGGACATACATGCCACTCCTGGTACCATAAACCCTGAAGGAGCTGTGAATGCTGATACTAAGTACTTCCCACCGCAGCATGGCTCTGCATGGGCTTGCAACTCAGCAGGAAAGCAGGTCTGAAGTATCCACAGGTCAAAAGCAAGGTGCAAGAGCTTAAGTAGAAGGTAACAGTACCTGTCTAAGGTAATGAGGAGGCGTGGGTAGATGACGGAGGCTCTTTCTTTTATATGAAATTGGACAGTCAGGAAGAGGCTCCATGATTACATCTGGAAATACTACAAGGTAGTAATTACTACAGATTCCCCAGGACGTTCCATTGTGTGTGTAGAGAATGCTTCTTAATGAAAGCCCTGTGCACAGAAGGAAGTCCTTATTTTGTCATTTAACGTAGGTTTGTTTTTGTTTTTTTCCAGAAAGCAGTGATATACAGTGAAGGCTCTTTAGTAAATGACCTTGGTCTTTAGTTATAGACCCAGAAAAAATTAATTAAGTTATTTGTTTGTTCTGATTTACTGGGTTTGGAGTCAGGGCCTGGGCACTGTCTCTGAGCTTTTTCACTCAAGGCTGGTGGCCTACTACTTGAACCACACCTTTACTTCCAGCTTTTGGGTGGCTAATTAGGAATAAGAGTCTTACATAATTTCCTTCCTGGGCTGATCTGGAGCCTCAATTCTCAATCCTCAGAGCTCAGCTTCCTGAGTAGCTAGGATTACAGGCACGAACCATCTATACCTGGCTCCGAAAACTTATTTACAGGAATATATCTGTATCTAGTCACTTTAGTATGGTGTTTCTTTCCTCCTTCTCTCATTCTCTACTTTTTGGAGTTGCTTCTTAAAACAGCCCATCATTAAATATATGTCAAGGATGAGACAGTAATTCAGCTGGATTGGGAGAGAATGGCACAGGAGAAGAAACTGAGAATAAAATCAGGAACCTGTTTTGAAGTTTTGATTTTGTTTTGGAGTAGGGGGTCCCAGTCCTGGGGCTTCAACTCAGGGTGGGGGGATTGTCCCCGAGTTTTCATGCTCAAAGTTCTTGCTCTTGCTCTTACCACTTGAGTCACTACCCTTTGGGCTTTTTTGTGTGTTTGATTCATTAAAGGTAAAAGCCTCATGGACTTTCCTGCCCAAGTTGGCTTGGAACTGCAATCCTCAGATCTCAGCCTCCTGAGGAGCTGGGATTGCAAGTGTGAGCCACCCAGCCCCCAGCTTGTTTTGAAGGTCTTTACTGAAAAGCAGGCAAGTGTTCCTCGTGGCTCTTGTAGAAGGAACTTCCATCATGCTTGTCTCAAGAGACATCTCTTCCCACAACTTGTATGTTTTGCTCCAAAAGGAATCTTCAGCATCTTGTCACACAAGCATGATTTTTTTATTAAAACAAAACAAAACAAAATGCGACTGTGAAATAACAAGCAAGCACCCAGCATACAAAGCTCCTTGGAAATTCTAGTTCTTGCCAGCTTGGAGTCTAGACTTTTGGAGTGAGGCTCGGGGTGTGTGAGCAACTGTTTTGTTGGATGCTTAAGGGTGAAAGGCAATTTCTCAACCAAGAGTTCCTCATGGAAAACCAGAGTTTCAGCTACAGCCTGAGGTCAAACTGGGAATAACTAGCAAGAATTCTCCTGGCCACATTCAGTTGTTGAGATTGTGAAAGGAGAAAGGAATCTTTTTCCCCACACCACCTCCAAGATTCCATGGAGGGGGGTGGGCACTGGATTCTGAAGAACTTTCTCCACGTCAGCCATTTTGGGAGTGCTTATAAGAAGCAGACAGAATTGTAACTGAGGTTGCTTTTGTGGTTTAAAAAAAAACCAACAAACAAAACAGAACAACTCAGGCTTGAGGAAATGCCTCCTCCTCCTCCTCTCCTCCTCCTCCTCTCCTCCTCCTCCTCCTCCTCCTCCTCCTCCTCCTCCTCCTCCCCTTTATTTTTCCCCTACCATCCCTTTCCTCCCCACCTCCCCAACTCCTCCCTCCCCTCCCACTCCCCGCAAAATTGTAAAGTTCATTTTCAACATACTGTCTTGTACATCTCATTGTTATAATGGGTCATCCTGTATCCTTATTTTAGTATTTTGTTATCTCCCTTCCTCCTTCTCCTCTTCCTCTGCCTCCTCCTCCTCCTCCTCCTCCTCCTCCTCCTCCTCCTCCTCCTCCTCTTCTTCTCCTCCTCCTCCTCCTCCTCCTCCTCCTCCTCCTCCTCCTCCTCCTCCTCCTCCTCTTCTTCTTCTTCTTCTCCTCCTCCTCCTCCTCCTCCTCCTCCTCCTTTACCTTCTCCTCCTCCTCCTTCTTTTCTTCTCACCCTCCTTTCCCTCCTCCTCTCCCGCCTTATTAACAGGGCTAGAATTCAGAGCCTCAGGCTCCTCCTTGGCTTTATTGCTCAAGGCTGTTGCCCTGCCATTTGAGCCATAGCTCCATTTCTGGCCTTTTGCTGGCTAAGTGGATATAAGAGTTTCACATCTCACACACTTTCCTTCCTGGGCTGCCTTTGGACCTCGATCATCAGATCTCAGCCTCATGAGGAGCTTGATTATAGCTGAGTGCACAGCCCAGCAATATTCCCTTTAGTTAGCAGAACACCCAGTAGATAGCAGAGTGTAGAGCTGATGCTCAGAGGAACTGCAGGCCTCCAGTTCCTGCTTCTGTGCTTAAAACACAAGAGCATCACGCATGATTTTCTACACCGGCATCATCTGTGATGAAATGGGTCCACTGGAAATTTCCACAGGAAAATTTGCAGTAGAATCTCTAGGAGCGATGGGTGTTATTCAGTCACAGAGGGGATCTTCAAAGTCCACTATTTTCAAATCTTATTTAAAGAAGTTGGAGGAAATGATCTCTAGCCAGTTTGTAACTGACAGAATCAAATGGTGGAGGACTGGGGTGGGGTGGGGTGGGGTAATTAACCTGGAAGGAAGGTAAATTATCACCTTGTGAGAAGTCTCCAACTCTGTAAGCTAACTTCTCAGTCAGTTTTCCTCCACAGTCTCCGTCTTTGACATCCCCACCTAGAGGGTGAGGAGCTGGAGACCGGAGGCTCATGAGTGGCGGATTTCTAAGCATAGCTCCTTTGGGCGGGGCTTCCGGTTTGTTTCAATAGCAAACTGGACTGATGATATGTGATTAGATTTTCCTGGGGCTGAAGCCAGAGGCCTAAGCTGTCTTTGGGGGCCCTGAGCACAATATGGGTGTTTAAAAAATACCAGCTAAATAAAAATATGAGCGTTGTCTAGAGAGAGGAGGAGAAAGAGAAGAAGAGGAAGAGGGTAGGGAGGGGAGAGAGAGAGAAGGAGAGGGAGGAGGGAGAGGGAGGCTGAGCGTGAACTCTGACACGTGCTTGGCTTAGTGACTTGATTTTTTGACTCTGAAGAATCAAAGAAGTGGGGGAACTTGAAGATCTATTTTTAATCCTAATTCAGTTTCTACTTATATTTTTACCTCCTGGAGTAAAAGCTATTTTTAAAGTAGCCAGTAAAGTTCAGTTTGTGGAAACATGTTGGTTTCAGTATCTACTATAATCCTTTTATCCCCACACATACCGCCTGTCCCCCCCCACCCCACCCCTGTCCCCAAATGGGCCTGAAACTTGGAAACTTAGGAAAGATTTTTAGAATAAAGGAATCAGAGGCAGAGGATTAGAGCTATCCTTTGGGGATCTAGAAATAACTCTTGTGTTTCATCCTTCGGGCTTTAGTTTTTGCTTGATATAGAAAGCCAGTGGGTCTAGCTGACTACCATGTTCAGGGAGATGACAGGAACCCATCTGAGTTTTCTGAAGGACAATGAAGGACTGTCCAGGTAATGAGCATGCCTATTGATCTATGGAAGAAGGACATGGGTGAGCACTCCATTGGTTTTCATTTTCATATGATTAGCACCATTCCGGCCTAATTTTCAAATGCTTTATTGCACTTGGATTTCAAACATTAAGACGTGACCTTTTTTACGCTGTGCCCTTACGGATGCTATAGAGCTGATCATTTATTACAATTCTATTGAGCTTCTCTTTAGGGTGCCTTTTAGGGCCCCCTGTTCTCCATCAGAGCATCCACAGAGGTGTACATTATTTGGCATGCCTTCTGGCTATGTGGCTGGCAGGCTGGTGCTTTAGAGAAAGCTTGTTGTGGAAAATACTCTGGAAGATAAGAGTATTACTTTCCCTCACTTTCTTTCATCATCACAGTTGGATGTAAAAAAAAACCCAAGGCATCCCAGAATTCACCTGAGGTGAAGGAACATAAATAAGCCACTCTTTAAAAGTCAATATTGTGAAGAAAGATGAGACTAATCGTGTTTTCTTTCCTTTGATTTGCTCCCAGTCTAGTTGCATCCATGGCTCTGTGGCTCGAGAGTCTGTGGTTCTGATCATTCAAGGACACTGTCAGGCCCTGGCAGTGAGCCACTGGACATAAAAGGCTCTTCTGATCTTACCACCGGTTTCATTTTTGCTCTCCCTGTGCTTCAGGCATGTTGACATCTTCCAGGACCTGGCGGGGGCCTCCTCTTCCCTCCATCACAGGCCATTTCTGCTATTGGATACCCATGCCTAACACATTCTGTGGCCAATTCCAACTCATTCTGTGGTCTTTGGGAAGTCTCTCCTGCTGCCTCCCAGGGGTCTTCATGTCTCACCTTGATCTTTACTTCAAAGTCTAAGCTTGGAATGGCAAAGGCTTGTCTACTTACCTGTGTCCAATAATAGCCCATGAGAAAATGATCCTTATATGTGTGTCCTCTGTAAATGGGCCACTATGCATACTGATTGAGGTGTGTGTGTGTGTGTGTGTGTGTGTGTGTGTGTGTGTGTGTGTGTGTGTGTGTGTGTGAGTGAACTCAGCTCATGTATGTGCAGCACTCAGAAAATCTCTGGCAGACTATGAAGGACTCTTCAGCTAGACTGGAAGCAGAGCCCATACCTATCTTAGTATGTTCCTGCAGTCTGCCACAGTCCAAGAACAGAACACATTATTGAACATCATTTACTGAGTTCTGATACTCAAGAATTCTGGGAGGCCCACGTCATGGTCTTCAGAATATCAGTGCCTCTGGTTAAATGCTCTACAGCTTCATAGATGTCTCATCTCATGCAAGCTACATTTAAGACAGCCATGCCCTTGACTCCTCCACGCATGGACCAACTAAGTTGTCAGTGGAAATCCCAGAGCCTTCCTGTTCTCAGTCATCAGGATCTGGTGAATTGTACAGGTGCCCTCAATGCTCAGAGGCTCAAGTATGGGGAAAGTTTGAGAAGTACAACCCTTATCTGCTTTCTTAGAGGGTTTTGAGAAATGTAGACAAATGCAAAAAGCACCATGATCCTGAAAGGGGAAAAGCTGGAACTAGAATCCAGGTGTCTCTGACTGGCATCTTTGCAATAAACCCGTGGTGATCCAGTTATCAAACTTACTCTGCCTCAACATCTTTATCCAGGAAGATAGGACTTAGCAAGCTAGTTCTGCTCTTTGATAGTTGTATGACAGACACACTTACATAAGTTTCTTTAAGCTCCAGTGTTATCCATAAAACAGATTTTTAAACAGACTTAATAGCATAACACATTAAATTAGTAGAGGCTAAGAGCTCAGAAGTGGAAGTCCTATCTGTTTTACTGCTGTCATAAATGGTTCCTTGAAATATGGCAATTTCACATGATAGAAAAGAACTCTGATGGGTTGAGCAAAAGCTGACAGATATGTCTTCCAAACCCCAAATAGTCCACATTCCGCTCAGGAATTTATTACAGAGAGTAACAGCCCACTAGAGGTACAGATCACCCATCTGTTTTTAACTCTCTACAGCTTTTAGAATCCTCTATAATATTCTTGGTACCCTATCTTCTTTTTCATCAAGAAGTGTTTTATCACATAGAAAGACAAATCAATGATGATCTCTTCCTTTGTGTCTTTGGACACAACGTTGTGCAGTATGATTGTAAACCATTCTAAGTTGTTCTTACTGTGAAAGCAATGGAACAAATGATGTTAATAGGCCTGGGACTTTGCTTGGCTCACCCATGTTCTAGTGATACTTCCCTTTGGAAGGTGCCCAAGAATGGCTGGCAAACCAGATCAGCATTCTTCAGTCTACATTTCTGCATGTTTCATGCTTAGGAACCAAACACCTTTAAATTGTTCCATTTTTAACTGTTGGATTGCATTTCAGCCTATGATTACACTAAGGGAGAAAAGAGGAAAAAAAAACATGTTAGCACAATTTTTGGTTTAGTAGCTTTACATTCCTCTCCTTTACAATGAAAGTATCTCATTTATGACTCTTGGCACCTAGGGGTAGAATAGTGTGTATTCAATGGGGCCTCTGACAGCCAGCCATGTAGTACTATTAGTTTATTGGTAGTTCTGCAATGGACCCATCAATATGATCATGTGGGCTGATGTCTAATTCCAGGGTTTCAATTAAAAATGTCTGTAGGACACAGTTTCTAAGCCAGAGGGGGGGAAAAAAAAGAATAAAGACACCTTTGCTTCTGAGCCCCAAGGACAAGAGAAAACTAAATATGAAATGGCCCACACTGTGTTTAAGATCTCCATCTTATCATAACATTCTTATGTTTACTTTCTGGCACTACGCGCCCAGCCTTTACACACTTTCTAAAAATGGCCTGTCAGCAAGCCAAAGATGGCCTTGCCTGCAGGCAACAAGGTCCAGAATAAATCCACTGTCTGGAATGTATTTCCTGTACTGATCTAAGGTGCCAGGACTGGTAGGGGCCTGGAGGATTCAAAGGCAAGAAAGATGTGACACCTGAGCTTCAAGGAACTTGGCAGGTACGCACAGCCATGTAATTGGAGCTTGGGGTGGTAGGCAACAAAGTCCCTAGAAAAGTTCTTGGGGAAGCACAGGACAGAGAGTGTTTCGGCCTAGAAAACGGAGGAAGCTGTCCTCAAGGACACAGGATGTGACGTCAATCTCAAGGGACATTTTGTGCTCCCAACAGCGCCAGGAAGTGCAACAAGATTCACCTCCAAGAATCACAAGCAGTAACTCCAGTGCACTTTCTGAGCATTTGAGTCATTCTGACATCTTAGGGTTGGGTGGTACACAGGACGGGTGGCATCTCTTTTCACTTTGTAGAAGAGACCAGGACACCATGTTGAAAGGGACAGAGTGGCGAACCTATGTTCTGTGGACCAAGTACGTTGGTGAGAATTCACACTGGGGGAGGCTCTCGTTTTTCTGCTTTGTCAGTGTTTCTTGCACTCAGGGCCTGTGAAAAGGGCAAATCTCCAAAGTGTATTTTGAGCTCTGGTGGCCACGCAGGATCAGAGTCTTGTGCATATGGGAGCTGCTGAGTGGGAAGACTGGTTATGAAGGCGAGAGTGATCTGAGACTTCGTGCCTCTGTGAGCCACTGGCCTCTTGAGGAGAGGGCAGGAGGCTGCAGGATTGGGGTGAACACCCTTGTCGCCGGGGTGACAATAGCTCTGGGATGTAGGTATGACAAGACTTCTTAACTGGAGACAAGGATGCTGATGTACAGAGCCGGGTAAGAGAACTTGCCACGTGACAAATAAGCTATTGTGACTAGAGCCGGAATTCAGATCTATTTTAGTCCCACTAGCTTTCATTCTGTTGAGCGATATGACGTCTCTTCATCTTTGTGGAATTCCTTTGATAGGAAGCAATGTCTTCTACTCTATAATAAGCCATGGTTTAAGATGAAGTATTAGTCTGCCTTCCATTCTTGTCAAACCATAAGTCATTCGTATTAGATCTTTCCCTGATAGCCATTTTTGCCGGGCGCGGAAGGCCGTAGGAGATAAAAATGAGACACTAAGATTCTGAGTGATGGAGGAGGAGGAAAGAGGGAAAGATCCTTCCTTGCTACATGGGCATTGTAAAAACAAGCGTCTAAAATCCAGTCATCTCACTGGCAGCCTAATCGCTGTGTAATCGACTTGGTCTCTGTGCACATACTGACCTACCTTCCTACCTTCCTTAAAGGTGGTTCTTTCTGCTTCCTTGGTGATACTCTTGCATTCAGCCTCTCTGCTGGTAAACACAATATCATCTTCCCAAGACTACTTTAAGATTTTTTTTTTTTTATTTTGGTCAATTGTGGTGCTTGAACTCAGGGCCTGATATCTTTTGCTCAAGGCTAGCACTCTACCACTTGGAGCCACAGTGCCACTTTTGGTCTTTTGGTGGTTCATTGGAGGTAAGAGCCTCATGGACTTTCCTATCTGGGCTGGCTTTGAACCAGATCTTTGAACTCAGATCTCTACCTCCTGAGTAGCTAGGACTATAGGTCTGAGCCACTGGTGCCTGGCTATGTTAAGATGTTTATAACACTGCTGCCTGATTCATTCTGTTTTTACATCTAGTTCGATAAAGCTTCCAAACATTGTTCCTGGATCTAGAATTGCAGTGTGTGTGTGTGTGTGTGTGTGTGTGTGTGTGTGTGTGTGTGTGTGTGTGTGTGTGTGTGTGCGTGTGTGCTCATGTGTGTGCACACACATGCACACGTCAGTGTGAATGATGGGGGCATAACTGATTCATGAATGTCATAGGTAAGTTCTTATTATGGGGCTTGGAATGTAAATGTACCCCAAGCTCATGTGTTGAAGGCTTGGTTGCCGTGCTGTGGCACTCTGGGGAAGTGGTGGTACCTTTAAAGGTGGAGTCTCATGGGGGCAAGTTAGGTAGTTAGGCCATGCTTTTTTGTTGTTGTTGTTGCTGTTGTTATTGTTGGTCATGGGCCTGGGCACTGTCCCTCAGCTCTTCAGCTCAAGGCTAGCATTCTACCACTTGAGCCACAGTGCCACTTCGGCTTTTTCTGCTTATGTGGTGCTGAGGAATGGAACCCAGGGCCTCATGCATGCAAGGCAAGCATCTACCACTGAGCCACCTCCCCAGCCCCATAGGGGATGCTCTCACTGAGTATTGGCATCCCAGCCCCTTCCTCTCAGATTTTGCTTCCTGCTGGGAGCACTTTGCTCTAGAGTCCTGTACCCCTTACTGTCCTGGTAGCAGCGATGGAGCCAAATAACCACGGAAATCATGAGTCAGAACGAATCTTGCTGTTCAGCACATTTTCTCAAATATTTTCTTTTTTAATTATGGCCACAGAGAGCTGAAAAAACACAGTGCTCAAAGAAAAAGAAGCCAGCCCAAGTTTACAGGTGAAACTCATGATGTTAGTTAGGGTTAGTTCTGTTTCACAGTAGGTCCAATACTATAGTCATTGAAAAGCACCTGGACCTTCAGAAGGAAGCCCAATGTCCTGAGCAAGCCATGTGGGCCATGGAGAAAATTGGGGTGAAGGAGAAGCCCTCAGGAAAGAGGGCATCGGGGTCTAAATGGTGGAGCATCTGTAGCCTCTTTGAAAAATCTGCCTTCCATAATACTGCAGACAGCTCCTATTCACCAAATTTGTCATGGAGCCCTTCCCAGAGCCACGCAATCCAAAAGAGAGAGGACCTCTGTGTCCCGAACTCCCCATTCCAAACCGCCCAAGGGCTCTTACGTTTGAAACACTGGCTTCATTCCAGCCAGTATTTGGAAATCTCTGGTCCCCACTGAGAGTTTCTTGTTTCAGAATGACCCCAGTGTAGCAGATGAGACAAAACAATTGGAGATGTAGGTGCATATGAGTGAGAACAGGATTTCAGGGTGTCAGGGCGGCCTTCTTAACATGCATAACATCTGACAGCTTACAAAACAGCTTCTCACTTCTTACCTCATTTGGCCCTCACAATTACTTCCAGAAATAGGCAGGGCAGGATTATTATTTTCTCCTTACAGATGGTGCTCAGCGACTAAGAGCCTTTCCTGTGACCACACGGTAATGAAGGACAGATCCTCAACGTTTAGAACTTTGTTTTCCATGTCTAGGGCTGTTTCTTCTATCCTCAAAGTACCCTAGATAACACGCAGTACCCCCAAGAAAGGAAAAGGATAGAAATGGTCAGGAGGTGACACAATCACATAAAAAGAAAAGGAGAAAACCAAAAGAGAAAATGCAATCCAAATCAATATTAACTTTGGCAGATAATATGTGAACATATATATATATATATATATATATATATATGTATATGTATATCACACATACTTTTGGAGAAAGAGAACAAGAAATCTGTAGAAATAATAGGAATATTTGTTCCATATTTTGTCCTTGACCTGGATCATAAAAGGAGTTGGAATGCTCTTTCTCCAGCCTTCTGTCTCCCCAGGGGCCTTCTGGTGTATATTTCCCTCATTGATAAGAAATACAAAAGAGCCAACATCAGTGGCTCATACTTGTAATCCTAGCTATTCAGGAAGTTGAGATCTGAGACTCTTGGGTCAAGGCCAGCACTAGCAGGCAAGACCATGAAACCCTTCTCTCCAATTAACCACCACCAGCAGCAGCAGCATCAATAACATCAAAAAAACACAAGTGGAACTGTGGCATAAGTGGTAGAACATTAGCCTGGAGCATAAAAGCTCAGGGACAGCACCTAGGTCCTGAGTTCAAGCCCGGGACTTGCACAAAGAAAGAAAAAAAAAGAAAAGAAAGACAAAACAATAAATTGCTTGTTCTACTATTGGATGGAATTGTGTGAGAATGTGATAGCTGAACTGTTGAGACCAGAGAGGAAGGAAGATGTGGAGATGGTGATCATGGAAAGATGGAAAGCTATGTCAACTTTGATCTGTGCTTTAAAGAGGTCATGAACTAGTCTTGAAGCTCTTCTATCGGTAGATTCCACGTTGTGTGCCAAGACAGGCTAAAATCACTTTTAGATAGATATTCTCGTATTTGTGGCTAGAGCAGTTGAACGTATTCATGTAGCAATCGCCTGCCCCTGAGAGTAGGATCCTGGCATCAGCAAACCTGATCCTTAGTTGAAATCTGTGAATTCAAACTTGGAATTAAAATAGAGGAGTAAGAGTGATATAGAGCAAAAGTTATTTGGTATCAATAATTTCTATCTTGATGAATTGCCACTATTATAAAAAATCTTTTTTTCTATCAGGAATGCATTAGAAAGGAAGCAACATTCTTAGTTCTCTTTATCAGGATGCTATCAGTTAATTGGTATTGGTTCCAAGGAAGTTTTGTGATTGCCAGCCCCTGGTTGATACAAACATTCCAGTATACATTTCTGTCCACATCTACTGCATCATTCTACTTTTTCCTAACCCAATTTATTCATTTAATCATCATTCTCAGGGTTTTATCCACTTTCAGACAACTTTACAATGTATTTTAAATTGCAAATGCTTGGGACTCTTATCTCCGATTAAAACCAAAAAGCTGGAAGTGTAGCTAGAATTCCAGCAGTAGAGTGCAAGCTTGAGGCAAAAAATCTAAGGGACAGCACCCAGGCCCTGAGTTCCAGCCCCAATACAAGCGCAATCACAAAACTTACTATTGTACATCACTCTAGGCATCTGAAAGCTTCTTTGAAACCATAAGCCATAATAGTTTGCATCTCTGCCACATGTCTTAACAGGATGGAAGTAAAATATATTCTGGTGCTAAGAGATTGCCAAAATAAATATGAAGCCTGTATGGGATGTAGTGGCTTACACCTGTATGCCTAGAGAATCAAGAAGCTAAGATCTGAGGATTGAGGTTCAAACTCAGCCTGGGCAGGAAAGCCAGTGAAACTCATCTCCAATTAACCAGCAAAAAGCTGGAATTGGAGGTGTAGCTCAGCCAGTAGAGTTGTGGCCTTTAGTGAAAAAGTGAAGGGAGAGTTCTCAGGCTGAGCCCCAGTACTAGCATGTGTGCGTGTGCACACACACTCAAAAGTTGCCCTTAGAGCTTCTAGTCCTGTGACAGAACACCCCACTATTTAATCAGCAGTAAATCCGACACTTGAGCCAAGGAGAAAAATCTGAAGGAAGTTGGACTTGCGGACATCCTGAGCAGGCCTTTTGTGCGACACTACAGCTCAGGTGTCTCAATGGCTTCTTGGTCTGCCCTGCACGAAGGCTCCCTGTTCTCTGGCTCAACTCAGCACCCGGAGATTCATCGACAACACAAAATACCTTTGACGTGCACCTCGTCTGAGGAAAGTCAATGTGCATGCGCTCCTGAAGTGGTAGAGGTCTGTGTGGCCCTTCACCGTAGGCTGGCTTTACAGAAGAGTCTTCTGGACACCTGTGAGCCCTTTGGGATACAGATGTGTGTGTGGGAGGAGGGACTGGAAAGCATACCTGTAACTAGGTGTGAGAGAAGGGCGCATGACATAAAACCAATCCACCGAATGTGGCTTTGGTACTCTAAATGGGGACGAAAAGCTAATGAGCAGATCTCATGCTAAATAATTTCCTCTTTCCTTCTATCTGGCCTGTAAAAACGCTTTCCTGAAACATCTCGGCTCTGCTCCTGGTCTTGTCATCAGCAACTAATGATATTATTACAAATGTCAGGACTCCAGCTAGCCCAGGTTTGTGGTAGCAAGCAGGAGACCGAAAAGAAACAGTGAAGAGGCACTAATGGCTTGGGCAGCCAAACTTGACAAGGTGTGTTTTACTGCAGGCAATTACACGCATCTCAGGAGCAGCTAGGAGACTGGTGCTGACATTAATGACCTGAGATTCCACTTACCCTTTGCGTTCTCTCTGTTATGTCCAATAATGGAAATATTCAGAAAGTTCTTGTAACTATAAAGTTGCAGCAGAATTCCTTTTCATAGGATAAAGCTGGATTCATCCTTTGGCTTTGGAAATGGTTTGTTATACTTCAACTGAAAGGGAGAATAAAATTAAGATTAGCTAAAAAGCACTACCTCACTACGTCTGGGTCCCTTGTTACCAATGCAGTAATCATAATTCATCATCTTCTTCTTCTTCCTCCTCCTCCTCCTCCTCTTCCTCCTCCTTCTCCTCCTTCTCCTCCTCCTTCTCCTCCTTGACCTCTAAGCCTGGGTTTTGTTCCTTTTGAGAGCCACCAATGCTCTGCATTGATGCTGCTCCTGTAAGAGTTTTGGGAAGTCCATCCCAAATTTGATAAGAAAATATTCAGTCAACAAGGAATAAATCCCATAAGTAGATCTCTCATTTTTCATTGAGCAACTACGATTACAAGTGGTGTCTATCAGGCTGTTGCTCAGTCAGTGATGCTACTTGAAGTGAGGCTACTCTCCAGATTATATGCCAGTCATTCTTTGGAGACCTGCCTAAATCAACTTACAAGGAGAACTTGAGCTCTCTCCTCTGCAGCTCAATGGTGTCTCTATTGTTTTGTGTGATAGGGTCTCACTGTGTACCTCCCTACGGCTTTGAACTCACAATCTTTCTATTTCAGTTTACCGAGTGCTGGGATTACAGGCAAGTATCACCATGTCCCAGGTGTGGCTCCGTTAAACCTTTTCTAAAAAGGAAAAAACAAACAAACGTATGACTATGACAACTTTTACCGTATTTGTCCAGATAGCATTATAAGTAGAAGTGTGTTCGTTTGGAAGGAATATTAGAGATGGAAATGGCTAAAATAAACTCCCGGTGGGGCTGCCTTCGGGGCTTGAGAGAGAGAAGCAAATCCATCTTAGAAGAGCAAGAAAAAATAGGGAACTATGATCAGTAAAGGTGGGTTCCCCATCAGCTGTTCAGGCTCACCTGGGACACAATGGCAAAGCAGCTCTGCGCGCTGGCCCAGGACTGGCTGCTGCAGACAGGACGGGTACTGGGAGACGCGGATGATTCCTCTTTACTCCTTGCACCACCCCGGGCCTCCTTCTCTGGGCATTCCTGAAAAGAAAAAGCTGTGGCTTGCAGAGGGCCGCTAGGTTCTAAATGAGGAGTCCTCGAGGCCAGAGATAGGACCAGATCGTTACGAATGCTAGTGACAGAAAGCCTTCTCTGAATGGGAAAGAGAAGCATGGGGATTAGCAGTAGTTATCGAATGGAAATAGGGCCCAGGCAGGGCTCAGCTCAGCCATCACCTAACTAATGGTTATGGAGCTGAAGCTGCGGACTCTCCTGCTGCTATTGCCTTCCTCTGGTCTGGGCCTTACCTGATTCCCACTAGCATTAGCATCCTGCTAGGGTTTGAATGCTCTCTCCCAAAGGCCATTCATTGGAACTTGGCCATCAATCATCATGGTGCTGAGGGGGCCTTTAAGAGGCAAGTGGTGAGGTGGAAATTACTCTGTCATTACATGAATGTACAGGTTCATGCTGTTGCTATGGGGTACTGTTCGTTATAGTGACACTGGGCTTGTTATACAGCCAGCTTAGTCCCCTCTTACACCCTTCTGCCCTTCAATTTTTTCTCTCCCATGCTGGTGTAGCACACAGTCCCATGCCAGGTGTATACATATACATTACATATACACATACATATATTTATTTATTTTATTTACATAGCTCCTATTTACAATATATTTATATATTGTATTTATCATATACTTATATATTTCTGTTATACACACACACACACACACACACACACATATATATATATATATATATTTCTATGATAGGGGTCATTATGTAGAGTAGCTGGACTCAGTGGCTCACAACTGTAATCCCAGAAACTTGAGAGACAGAGATAGGAGGATCATAAAGATCATGATTAGTAGGACCCCATCTCAAAGATCAAGCTGGGTGTGGTGGTCTTTATCCGTAATTCTAATTATGTCAAAGGCTTAGGTAGAAGATTACAGTTCAAGGCTGACTCGGGCATAAAAGCCTCAGACTCTATCTGAAAAATAACGAAGGAAAAAGGGCGTGAGGCATGTGAGTAAAATAACACCTGCCTAGCAATCACAAAGCCCAGAGTCTAAAACCCCAGGACCATCAACAGAAAAACAACAAGCTTAGTATGTAGCAAGTAGGAATGATAAAAATAGATTAATAGATTAAATATGATATTATTTAGCATATGAGAGTAATATAATATATGTGTTAAGGAAGGGAAAAGCAAGACATAATTGATATATCAAATGTGTGCAGAGTTAAAATAAAATGAAGATAAAGGTTTAGCTGAGCAAACTATCATTCATTTAAAAGAGACTGAAGCCACATGTCAGAAGCGGGTGATTTAAGAGACACAGATAATTACTATTTATATTTCACAGGAATAGATGCTCCCATGGATTTCATTAAAATCAGCTAGGTCCTGGAGAGAATGAGAGCGAATACTTTTTTTTTTACTCCATTATTGAGTTCAGCACGAAACATAGAAGAAATGAGTGCGGCTTCTACTTGTGGTTAGCTGGTTTCTTGTGTTACAGACTCTTCTGCAGCTTCCAAGACTGTGGTGCTGAAAGGTGAAAGAAGAGGGAATTAATCACTGCGTGATCACAGCCACAATGGCTGATCAACACACACACACACACACACACACACACACACACACACACACACACACACACAGGAAGTTCAAGTCTGGACAAGAATAGGGAGCTGCGTCTGATGCCATTACACCAAGGAGCTAGGACCTACCATTAGGCCAAATTGGGTGGTATCTGTTGTCTCTTGTGGTTCTTATCAGAAACAATGAATGCTTTCTGGGGGGATGGGGAAGCAACTTTTCTTCAGCCTTTAGAAATCATCTCAAAATCTCTGCTGGAGGCTAGTGTTTTTCTAACCTTAGCTAATCAAGAGGCTGAGACCTGAAGATGGAGGTTTGAAACAAGCCTGAGCAGACAAATCTGCAAAACGTTAAAAGTGGAGGTGTACCTCAGGTGGTAAGTGTCAGCTTTGAGCAAAATAGCTAAGCAAACAGAAGGCCCCGAGTCCAAGCCCCAGTACTGTTATACCTCACTACATTTGGGTCCCTTGTTACCAATGCAGTAATAATAATTCTTCTTCATCATCTTCTTCCTCCTCCTCCTCCTCCTCCTCCTTCTTGACCTCCTTGACCTCTAAGCCTGGGTATTGTTCCTTAGCTTTTCCACTCAAGGTTGGTGCTCTGTCATTCAAGCTGCAGCTCCACTTCTGGCCTTTGGTAGAAAATTGGAGAAAAGAGTCTTAATCTAAAGATCTTTAAAATATAAACTGATAAAAAAACCCCACAATACCGAATTATTATGATTGAGAATCAAATGAAACAGCAAAATTAAACTACTAACTTCAAAAGTTAGGATTATTAGATATTGTAGATGAAGACATTCTGAAATATGTAAAGAAATATGAGAAGAGATTAAACAACTTAAAAAAACCCAAATCTGCACTAGAAATAATAACAAATATATCCAGGGACATCTGAAAAACAATCACATTAGAAACAAAAAAAATTAGAAACAGAAACAAAAAAAACTGTAAATGGCAAAATTAAAAGTTCAATGAATTAGCTAAGTTGATGAAATCCGTCAAAGTTGAAGGAAGAATTGGTGAACTAGAAGGTAAAAAAACAAAGAAGGTACATAGAGTGTATCACAAAGAAACAAAAATATGTGGAAAGGGAACTAAGAGATATGGTATATAGAATGAGAAGATTTAATATAACCAAACATAAAGATTACATTGATCTACAATCAAAGGCCTACAAAGGTGAACAAAAAGGCACAAAGAAAAAAATGTAAAAGAGAAGTTGATGGTTCATTTTTTGGGGGGTGGTGCGGTCGTGGGGCCTGAACTCTGGGCCTGGGTGCTGTCCCTGAGCTCTTCAGCTCCAGGCTAGCACTCTACCACTTGAGCCACAGCACCACTTCTGGCTTTTTCTGCTTATGTGGTGCTGAGGAATGGAACCAGGGTCTCATGCATGCAAGGCAAGCACTCTACCACTGAGCCACCTGGTTCATTTTTTAATGAATCAATTTGACTACAAACAGTGCTTAGTTTAGTCAAGAAACAGTATAAACGTTGTGATACGCTTTGGGTGTGTTTGACATTTACAATCTGTAGACATTAAGTAAGCAGGTCACCTCTCTAATGTCTATGGCCTCAACCAATTAGTTGAAAGGCTTAAGAGGAAGAGACAGATTTTCTAAGGAAGAACTATGTCCAACAACTCCAGCATAGACAGGATTAGTTGAGTTTCTAGCCTGTCTTGTCTAGCCGCCAGCATTTCACACTTGCCAGCTTCCATCTCATGTGAACCAAATATTTTAAAGTTTCTTTTCTTCTTTCTCTGTTTCTCCTTCTCATATGAAATTGGTTCTGAATCTCTGGCTCTCTCTCGAGAGCTCTCACTAATGTAGCATGACTGATAGAAATGCATGCGTGTCGATAGTGACAATAACTGTAAATGGCCTAAAATAATGAACTAAAAGATAGATATCCCATTACAGAAAGAGACAAACTTCCCCTAAATAATCTGAGAAACATTCTTAAAACTCAGACACAGAATAATGAAAGAAAAAATAAAACGAAACACAACTGGGCTGAAGTAATTGTTCATAGCGGATAAGTGCATGCTACAACAGTATCACAAACCAGGATCATACACAGGGGATCGAGAGAATTCACTAGAATTAGTAAAACATTTGAAACTTGTACAAATTTAACACAATATCTAAAAATACAAAAACAAAATCTGACTGAAGAAGAAAAATCTATTCTTAAATATTGTGAGTTGTCAACGAGCATTTCTTAATCACTGATCAATTAAGTAGGCTAAAAATGAATAACGGCATTAAAAAATGGAATGAAATAATCTGCACGTTGTTATAATGGGCATGTAATAGTTTGTATCCCAAAATGGATTACATATTCTTCTGATGCACACGTGGAATCGTCACAAAATGGAACATAAGCCACGAAATAAGTATCAAAAAATAAAAACATGATAGCAGGAAAATTATTTTCTTAGTTCACAATATAAATAGTACACATCAACAAAATGCTTAAATAGGGATAGAGGTGGACCCATTGTAACAATGAGATGAACAAGACACTATGTTGAAAAATGAACTTTACAATTTAGGTGGGGGGTGGGGGTGGGCTGGGGGGAGTATAGTTGTGGAGGTGGGGAGAGAAGGGATGGTAGGGGAAAAACAAAGGAAGAGGTAACAATGCTTGACAGGAAATGTACTCATGTAACTGTAACCCCTCTGAACAGTATTTTCACAATAAAATGTATTGAAAATATTACTCATCATAAACAAAGAGTAAAAGCCTGGTGCCAGTGGTTCAGGCTTGTAGCCTGCAATCTTAGCTGCTTAAGTGGCTGAGATCTGAGACTCTTGGAGCAGGAAAGTCCATGTAACTCTTCTCTCCAATAAACTACTAAAAAAAAGGCCAGAAATGGAGCTGTGGCTCAAGTCATAGAGCATTGTCTTTGAGCACAAAAGCTCAGAGACAGTGCCCAGTCCTTGAGTTCAAATCCCAGGATAGATAAAACAATTAAAAATTTAAAAAAAAAACATGAAAAATTTAATAAAAATTGCCATACAGTCATAACTTTGTAAACATATTTCTAAGTAACATTACACAAGGAATCGTCATAGAAAAATTTAAAATTATTTAAACTAGTTTATGAAATACTACAGATTAATCTTTGGGGTATATTAAAAGTTGAAGTTCTATATAGTGTTTCATGCATATGACTTATGACTAAATTCTTAAGATTTAGTGAGATAGATATTGAACTTCAAAATTATGAAAATAACAAAATTAGAAAAAAAGCAAAAGAAGGAAAATAATGAAAAAGAAACAGTTATAAAAAGTTATAAATAGCCACAAGTTAAAATGCCTCTTTGAAAAGATTACCAATATAGATATACTTATTTTTAGATTATTTAAGAAGAGAAGACATAAGGAATAGAAAAAAAACCAAGTAAGAAGATACAGTTGAAAACAAGCTAATTATAAGTCCTCATGAAACAATTTATGCCAACTCATTTGAACAGAGACATAATATAAAGATTCTTTAAAAATACAACTATGAGAGAAAAGAAATCTGGCTGTAGGAAAAAAGAAATCTGTAATAGTTAAGAATCTTCCCACCAAATAAACTGTCAAGCCTGGATGGCTTCTTTAGGGAGTACTATTAATTTAATAATAAATAATTTTAATATGTATTTTTCTTCTCTAGAACAGAAGAGAAACAGTACAATTTAGGTTTTGAGTTAACTTTGACATGAAGACTGGATAAAGTCATTAAGAGAGACCAATTTCACTTGTGTCAAGGGAATAAATATTTTAAACAAAATATGGAGCATGGCAGTGCTTACAATATTAATATGGAATGATTATGTTGCCTTCCTACCAGGAATGCAGGAGTATTTTAATATTTGAACACTGATATTTAATATTTGAATACTGATAGTTGGGCTTGATGGTATATGCCTATAATGAACTCTAGGCCAGCTTGAGCTACTTAGTGAGACTTTGTCTCAAACAAATGAACAAGCAACAAACAAGCAGGATACTGATAAATATTTTATTATAATAATTAAAAAACAAAAAATTGATCATTGTTAGGAATAAGTTAGGAATATATGGAAATATCTTGCTTCAAATCTAATCTTTACCAGTGAGACTGTAATAATAGTCACCTGAAAATCAGAATAAGTAGAAAGTTCAGTTTCTCTGGCTTCATTCACTACTGGAGTTACTTGCCAGACAATAAAGATATGAAAATAAAATGAATGCATTAAGATTGGACTTCTAACACGGGTGCCAAGAGGAAATACAATGCAATGCTAATGGTAACAGAGTTCTAGCAAATGGTGCCCTGGATGTATATGGAGAAAATTGTGCGCCAATAAAACTTTATTGAAAACCACTAAGAACTAAATAAACTCAGGAATAGCCATTTTGTGAATGCAATGCGTCAGTGTTGTAAACTTATTAAACTTCTCCTTAACTTGAACAAATGCCCACCTGAGTTATCTCTAAGTTAAATGTTATCTCTAACATTTGAATTAAAGAGCAAAATCTCAAGGAAAGATATTGTCAGGACCTATATAACTTGAAAACCAGGCACACACTTCCTGCATTTTTATAGAAGTCACAGAGTCAACAACGTGGAGAGAACAGACTCCCCTAACGCTGATTCCCATATGAAATTTTACAACAGAGGTGGCATTATCAGAAAATAGGAAAGGAGGTGCTGTGAAATAAATGTTGCTGAGAGTTAATTATCCATATAGGGGGAAAAATCTGAGCAGCAGACACACTGCAAAGAAAATACAATTCTAGTTGAACTTACTCTTATATACAAAAGGCAAGACTTTAGAATTTTCTAGAATATGTGTTTGCAAATTCAACCTTCAAGTAAAGAAACATTCATGGCCTGGTATATGGATTTGTAACCTCTTTGTACTACTACTTAATTACAGTTTTTTTAAGAAAAGAAAAATAATTCAAATGCAGAAAGCAATAATTTAAACTTTTGGGGCCTTGCAGTTTCTCAGATTATTTGCTCAGCTGGCATTGTACTATTTGAGCAATGTCTCCATGCTGGCTTTTTGAAAGTTAGTTGATGTGGGAGTCTAGTGGACTTTCCTATCAGGCTTTGAACTATGATGCTCTGGCTTTCAGCCTCCTGAGTAGGTAGGATTATAGTAATGAGTAATGGGCATTCTGCTACTAATCTATTTTTTAAGACGCTATAAAGTAAGTGGAAATGCAAGGGACTGGGATTTGCCTGAAAAATAATAAGTAAAATTAAGTTTTAGATTTTTACAAATCTATGAAAGAGTTCCAAGCAATGAAAAATGAGACACTTGATCCAACAAAAAGAAAAAAAATGGGAAAAGATCTATTACCCAAAAGGCAACACCAGAGGCCAATGTGTGCTTCAAATGCCTTTTATGAGGAGGGAAATGGATACACTTTTCCCAAAAGCTCAAATGGAAGCCAGTGTAAACAATACATTGTTTACTTAGAGGTCTGCCTGCTACTCTGATGAGGCAAATCAATTATGAGCTCCAAACTCAGCACAGTGCCCTGAGAGGAAATGGGAGGGAGAGGGAAGCCCGGATGGATTCAACACAGAGTCAAATAGGTTCATTGTGAACTCACAGTATTTCCTTAGCCGATTTCATAATTCATACATCTGCCACCTCCTTCCTATAGGATAATCTCGTGTCTTACATAAATTTCATGCCATAAAAATGGAAAAGAATTCATTGGATATGACCTTCTTTCTGCTGTCTTCCATTTCCTTCTTTAAGAGCACTGGTGGCTCACATCGGTAATTTTAGACACTCAGTTGTTTGTGACCTGGAGGATCATGGGTTTGAAAGTAACATATGCAGAAAAGCCTTTGAAACTCCATCGCCAATTAAGCAGCAAAATGTCTTACTGAAGGCCTGACTTAAGTGGTAGAGCACCAGCCACAAGCAAGCAAACCAAGTAAGAGCATAAGGCCTTGTGTTTAAACATAAGGACCAGCTCTCTCTCTCTCTCTCTCTCTCTCTCTCTCTCACACACACACACACACATACACAATAAAAATGAATGGGTCATTTAAAAGTGTAGGTGGAAAACACCTTCATATGCCCTGTCTGCTTAATGCACCAGATAGCAAGGACCCCATTCTCTGGCCTTTGGTGATCTCTTTGTTCAGGTTCCTGACTCCAGCCTCTACTCTATAGGTGGCAGAAGTTAACTCATTGCTTATTCAACAAAGCAAAGAAACATAAATGAGTTGGTGGCATGAAATCAAATTTGAAGCAGAAAAGCCCTTGTGTTGCACCATACCCACACTACATACAGATGTGCACTTCATAAATGCTTCTTGGTAATCGTGGTGATGAGAAAAGGAATCTTTGGAGGGAAGGTGCTGTATGTTTGGTGGGCAGTGTCATGAATCCTGCAGGTGAGAGGCTTTGAAGCCTTGGTCTTAGACTGTCATTCCCAAGAAGGCTTCAGCCAGACACTTCTCCATGGTTCCCAGTTCAAGCTTTCGGGGCCACCCAACGGTTACAAAACATACTCATGAGGCATATTCCCTCTGACTTCACAGCAAAGAAAACTAATGCTAGTCAACATATTCTCTCTTATACTTCCAAGTCCTGACTCTTTATCCAATGGGGTGGGGTGCCTTCATTCCAGGGTAGAGATATTGGTGTTTACTTCTTACGTCATGCAACACTTTAACTTCTACATTTCCTTAGTACTTCTTTCTGGGTTTTGTTTTTCTTTTCTGTTTTGTTAAGGGTGTCCTATGACAAATAAATGCACAGCTGTTTTGGAAAGCTAGACATTGTTAGCTTATTTAAAGAAGTAATGGTAGATTTAGAAATGCAACAACCCAGCAGTGAAAATCCAAAGCAGAAAGAAAGAGGCTTGTACATAGATGCCAATATATTGATGCATGTTTTTCCATCCAGATGATCTTTTCAGATTCCTACTAGAAGAGAATTTATTATACACGTTGCTTTTGAAATTAATCTAAGGTCTTAAGTGTAAGGTTTCATAATGTTAATGAAAGGAGAGAGAATGTGGGTTTATTTAAAAAGCCCTAATTATCCAGGTGCTGGTGGCTCAGGTCTATACACCTAGCTACTCAAGAGGCTGAGATCTGAGGATCATGGTTTGAAGCCAAGGCAGAAAACTCCGTGAGACTCTTTTCACCAATTAACCACCAGAAAACTGAAGTGGAGCTGTGGCTCAAAGTGGTAGCATGCTATCCTTAAAGAAATAGCTCAGGGACAGCACCCAGGCCCCCAGGTCATACTCCCACTACCGACAAAAAATAAAAAAGTAAAAATCCCAAAGCACATATTTTTTTGATTACCTTTATAGTTAGTGAGTGGGTGTTGACATTTGAGTTCAAGCAGTTTTCAGGTTGAATCTCTATCATTTCTCTGCATTAGTCATGTTTCATGATGAAGAGTTGCACATCGGGAGGATTTCTTCAAGAACGAGTGCTTGGATTCTTAAGTTCAAATAAAATTCCATAAGTAATCTAAATTGCTGGTTGATTCATTCTATTCTGTAAATGAGTGCAGTTCTCTCTAATATTGTTAAGTGCTAACTATTCTGAAAACAAGTAGCATTAAAAATCAACACAATAAGCCAAGGGAAAAGAAGTACATATGATACTGCTGAAAATAGATGCACAAATTTCAATAGCTCTTCTTCAGAGAAAGTTGAATGAATGTCATGGCTGAGATTGATTGATTGATTGATTGATTTTGTGCTGGTTCTGAGGGTTGAACTCAGGGCTAGGCACTGCCACTGAATTTTTAATATTTTTAAAATTTTTTTTGCTCAAGGCTAGCTCTTTACCACTTGAGCCACAGCCCCAATTCCAACTTTTTGCTGGCTAATTGGAGGTAAGATTCTCATGAACTTCCTTGGCTGACTTTGAAAAGTGATCCTCAGATCTCAGCTTGCTAAGTAGCTAGGATTACGGATGTGAGCCACAGATGCCTGGCTTGAGACTTGTTTTTAATGACTTTTAGAAATTATTGTTACCAGTTATATATTAGAACGTCTAAAAAGTTATATAATCCTTGTCACCATTAGATTTTGTTGCAAATGATTGTACTGGATATACTGGATGTTTTCTTTAGCTTGAATGTGTATAACTCAGCCTTTTTCTCAGTGTAGTATCTACTGAACTGGTCCAGTTTGTTAAGATATCTCCTTGAACAGTGGGCAGCCCTTTTAAAGTCCCAATTCTTCTAACATAGACTAGCTTTGGAGAAAACAATGCAGCCATGGATTTTCACCTGGTCTTGAAGACACAGCTCTGGTCTTCAGCTGAGTTTAGCTGTGCAATGTGAGGTTCTTTCTACAACGCCTCCAGATTGACAGCTCAGACTGTATAATAGTTGAGACTCATATTACAGAGAACAAGTATAAATCAGGCAGAATTGTTGGGATCTACAATATTCCACTCTCTCCCTGACACCTAGGCCAGGTTTTTTGTTTGTTTTTGTTTTGCTGTTCATCTCTTTGTAAAGAGAAAATAGCAGAAAAATACCCTCCAATCTCTTCCCTTGATGAAAGAAGTGCTTTTGTACAAAGCAAATCAATCAATAAGAAATGAGGAGATTCACCGGGCTGATTTTGGTGGGAGAATATGCTGACATGGATTCAGGGCACGCTCCTCAAGTCTGTGGATGTATGAGGTCAATCAGCTTGATTGGATTGTTAGTACAGCCCGAACCAATCAGGAAACTGAGCCGAACAGAACCAAACGAAGCTGCCAAATTCTGCCATTCTCCTTAGCTATTGTAACCTTTTTGTGGGTCTTCATGGGAATATTTTGTGAGCATGCTTTTAGCACACCTAGGTGATCTCTTTGATGAGAGCTTGTGCAGGTATATACACATGTGTAGATAAGTATATATTATTTTCCCTGTAAGACAACATGTCCGAGGTTTTCAGATATATCTAACTTCAGGCAATCAGACCAGATTCCCATGGGGTCAGTCAACTGTGGTGATCGGGAGTTGTTTGGGTGCAGAATTGTAATTGTAGATGCCTGATGTTTCTATCTGAGCTGAACAGAGCTGTTTCCTTGCATCGCTGCATAGCACTGCCCACTGCATCACATCAGAATGAGAAAGATCCCATTCGCTCAGTACCACTACCTCCCGCCCAACCCTCCCCTCCCCCCCTGCCATTGCATATCTAAAGTAGAACCTTAGGAGCTTACATAAAAAATGTTAATATTTGGCGTGCATATTTGACATATTAATTAATTCATAGAATAGTCGTTACTTTGATGAGCATTTACTCCTCATTTTGGATTGTGAAATAGAACCAAAATAGACCAATTTAAGTGTTAAGTCGATTGTTATGAGAGATCAAACAGCCATTAGAAAATAAGAACAGAATTAAGTGAAAGTCTCGTAGGTAGTTGATGCAGTCCACTGATTATTTTGTGATCAGATAAACTCAGGCTGGAATACTCAGATAAGGAATCTCAAACTCCATTGCTTAGGGGCAAGTCATCAGTGGAAGCAAACATGCAAGCAGGTAAGGTAGATTGATTGATTCTGACCCAGGTCCCATCCAAAGGCAGATCCTACTCCTGTATGGCCATCATAGCCACATGCAGAAGTTTGGGCTTAGTGGGGCCAAATACGATTTTTCAAGATGATATCTATATCTTCCATATAATATCTCCTTACCTATTTATGCTATATGACTTCTACTCATCCTTTTCCATTTTATTTCCATATTACCAGCTCTAGGAAACATTTCTTAATTCCCATAATGAGAAATGAATTGTTCTCGACATGTTGTGCAAGCCATATGGATTTCACTTTACTGATGACATAATATTACAGGCTAAGACCTCTTCTCTCCCAGCTACACAGTGGACTGCTTTTGAGAAATAACATTGCAAATCTCAGTACCTGGCCCCAGGAGATGATGGAAAGCAGATTATGGAAGTAGGAGTCAAATGCAAAGCATTGAGGTTCTTAGATCTGATTTGATGGTTACGTTAATAATGGAGACAATGGATAAGAAGGGGGAAGAGTTTGTTAAAAGCTTGTCGCAAGCATCCCTTGTTAAATGCCCTCATTTTCTTAATTTTAGATTCAATTCTTGTTTCTCCCAAGCTGTATACCATGAAATACTACCCCAAATTGAACTATCAGGGGCAGGATACTTGTCTTTGAATCCTGAAATTCTAGCACACTGACTAAAACATAGCTCATTTAATGCTCTCATGAAAGACCAAATGAATGTATGATAGCACACTTGCTGTAGAGGAACATGATCCTACACGGGCAACGAAACAGGTCACAGAGCAGGGTAGCTAGGCGTGCAAGACCCTTACCCATGACAATTGTTCATTTCGTAAGTTCTTTGGAGGCTGGGCTCAACTGGGGGAACCTGATATGCCACACTCACTGCAAAATGGGATTATGGGTAATTTTGTTATAGTTAAAACTTTATTTCCTAGAATTTCATTCTTCACCACATAAGGTGTAAGTAAGCTCTCCGAATAAGATACAAGCCAGCTTGTATCTTTCTCTACTTCAGCTGCCCTATTGGGAGGTGAACTTGACAATAGTGTTCAAACAGCCGTTTGAAAGCTACTGGTGTGGAAGGAATATCATAACCAGTGTATGTATGTGCTGCCTAGCCAGGCTTAAAGGGATGATGTGACTGTGATGTTTTGTCTCAGAACTGAGCTAATGCCACATAGAATATATTTTACTCTGAGGAGAAACAGCTTGTCTGTGTGTAGCAGACTCTCTTCGTGCCTTCGTACAAATCTCAGACAGATATTTCCCAAGCTACATCACTCGCCACTATGTAAAAACATTATTAGATTTTGTTTTAGTCTTGGGTGGGGAAATAAAAAGTAGCCTGTAGCACCAAGCATAACAAAATGTTGTCAATTTCTGGTGTTTGGATGATGGGTAAGTATTACTCATCGCTTCTAAGAGTCGCAATTACATTATAATAGTGTCCCTTTCGGGCCCTAAAACAGAACCCTATGAGTAAAGGAAAAGGGACTTAATGCATTACCATATTCAATCTGTCTGAATTTTCATGGTTTTTAAGTACCAGTAAGAGGAATTTAATTGCAGTAGAGTAATAAAGTAATAATATCGCAGTAGTAATGGTAACAATGGAGACCGGGCTCACTTTCTTCTCTGGTTTGCTGTACGAACACATGTATGTCTCTGAGACTCCTCATGGGAAATGCACGTCAACATGCACAGATCATTGCAAAGCTCTAGCTTTGCGCTCAGCCTTGAGAAATGGGATTTTCACATTCTCCAACTAGGACTGAACTGAGGTGTCCCAGTAGTCCAAGGGAGAGACTGAGAAAAAAGGATGCACTTGCACACCCGAACAAACAGCAAAGACATTGAGGGAACGTGTCCCAGGTCACTCAGAGGGTCACTGGCATAATCAGGAGGAGACTCTGGTTGTTATCCAGATGCACAGCTGGGGATGGAAGTTGTTCCAAGTTGCAGACACAGAGGAATAGAGCTTCTGAAATAGTACGTTCCAGCTGGGTGGTCCGGAGATGGCCTCATGATCACCAAGTATGGAGACATGGCCCAGTGGACCTCTTGGGTAAGAATCAAAGTCTGATGTTAGACCCTGTTAGGATAATGGCGCTAATATTCTAACAGCGACTGATGACAGAAGCAACTTCAGGTTGCTCAGGAGAGCAATCTTTACAAGAGAAAAACATGTGACCATTACCTTCGGTTACTGCACCTGGTGGGAAACAGTCAAGACTGTCGTTGTTGAGGCCATGTTATTTTATGTCCCGGTCTGGGTGGCTTGCTGTGTGTTCTTATTGGCTAAGTCACTATCATCCCTATAATTACTGTATTAACTCAGTAAAGAAATGGCTCCAGGGAGGAAATTGCTAGCTGTTACAGAATGTCTGCTCTTCTCACTTTTATTTTATTTTGTTTTATTTGCAGATGGATACCAAAGCTTGAATTTTGGGCCTTGTATTTTTCACTCAGCTTTCTTGCTCATGGCTGGTGCTCTACCACACAAGCTATGTCTTCAGCCCAGCATTTTGCTGGTTATTTTCAAGATAGAGACTCTCAGACATTTCCTTTTGGTTTGTAGACATGGGGCTTGAACTCAGGACCTGGGCTCTGTCCTTGAGCCTTTCTGTGCTCAAACTTGTCTTCTTGGGCTGGCTTCAAACTGCAATGCTGTTTCTTGAGTAGCCAGTATTAATGACATGAGCTACCAGGCTTGTACTGAACATTTGATGTAAGGCTCATATTTGAAACCGTTTCCTTTACCCAGGGCCTCTCTTTACTGGTTGGCGGTTACCTGACTTCAATTGCTCAAAATCTTTGAATTGACTACTATCTCTAATATGCTTCCCAAAGTGGAGCTGTTAAAAAAAAAAGTCAATGTTATGTATCGTGTATTACAAGTCAGGCTGCTCCAGTGTGGACTATAAATTGACATCCATTTTATGTCAGAGATGGGAGCTCATTCCTATTTACACATCTTGAAAGATCAACATATCTCAAAGACAATGATAACTTGCTCCTGGAGTTTCTTGGGTGAGCTTAAGGCTCACCCAAGATTCCATTTACTTATCTGGAAGCTCTTCTTTGAAAGTTTAAGGTCACATTGGGGTTGAGAAATCCTGGAGTAGCTCATGACTTTGCAGAATCTCAGAATTTTTCACATTGGTTTTTAAACTTTAAGCTCATTTCATAAAAATTAATGCAAGCCTGAAGTGCCATTTGTGTGTGTGTGTGTGTGTGTGTGTGTGTGTGTGTGTGTATGTGTGTGTGTGTGTGTGTGTTGATCCTAGAACTTGAACTCAAGGCCTAGGAGCTGACCCTGAGCTTCTTTTTGCTCAAGTCTAGCATTTTATCACTTGAGCTACAGCTCCACTTCTGATTTTTTTAATTGGACATAAGCCTGGTCTGGCTTCAAAGATCTCAGTCTCTGGAGTAGCTAGGATTAGAGGCATGAGCCACTAGTGCCTAGCTAGTCCCATTTTTCTTGGTAACAGCCGTGTGTACTTTTCTCTCTTCTGCAGACATGAAGCATGACTGAGATGAACCCCATCCATGGTTCCCGCCCTTGGCTTCAGAGATGAAGTTGTCATTTAGTCAGAGTCTATGGGGAGTGATTCCCAGAAATTCCTACAATTTTGACCCAATTTAGGTTAGCTTTTCTTTTTGTTGCAACTAAAAAAAAAATACTGACAGATACATAGATCATTTGGATGAATTTAGTGTCTGTGTTTGTGCTTATGTTTCCAGTATTTTCCCTGCCAAGTAATACTACTTTAATTATCTCAAACTAATAAGAAAATAATAGAAGTCAATTTAATATGTAAACGATGCACATTTTATAAATGAAGGGTTCTTCCCCCCCCACCCCTGCCCCCTCCAGTCATCCAGTAGCGAGAAGAGAGTTGTCAAATGGCATCTAATTTTTAAGCCTGAGGAACTTGAAAAGACCCATAACATAGCTGTGGATATAGGGCCCCAATGGCACTGTGATTAGTGTACTGTTCAACAACACACCACCATCCATCACCTCGAATTAAGATTGCTAATTAAAAACTTATTGGCTTGAAGTTGCATTTGTATTTAATTTAAAACTCCTTAGTTGTTGGAGAGCTATCTGCATAAGGCTTTTTTTTATATCTATACATTTAAGGGTTGTACAGACTTGCATGACATTAAAAGAAAAACACCAGGAACCCTGGGGGAAATGGGATTTTTTTCATTACAGAGAATCTGTTCATTTCTTGAGTCTTCAAAGTGTCGCCACAAAAGGTAAAAGGTACATTGGTGTTAAAAAAAAAAAAAAGACAGTCTATGGGATTGGATAAACATCCTCCTGTCTGGAACATGACTGAATTGTACCAAACTATAATTTTAAAAAAAGTCTACCTCTAAAATTCCAGTCCTTTAAAAGGAGCTTCTCTCGTCTAAGGAGGACTTCGTGTTTTGGGAGCATAATTGCTCTCATTTTCAGCTCACCGTGTGTGAGCTCATTCAGCAAATGCTTGGAACAGATGTGCCATGAACCTGAGCTCACCAAGTCTAGTTGCATGGGTGGCAGGAAGAGATCATGTTGCTGCAACCTCTTTTATATGAAAGTTTACTTCTAAAGGAAAAACCCCACCCCAGCAGGGCTCAGGGAGGGTACAGGGAGGTTGGGTAATGTAGGAGGGCAGGGAAATGACTACTAGTTTTCGTCTACTACTGAGCAGTCTTCAGATCTCTATGTCTACTTCAACTCAGCAATCCAAAGTTGTCCTGTGGGCAGCTTAACTTTGATTTCTTGTCACCTGCCCTGGATCACAAAAGAGCAGCTTTCTTGTGGAAGGTACTGCTGGATTATACACATCAGGCAGCCGATGTTTACCTCTTGTCAGAATAAGTTCAGGTCTCAGGTCAGGTCAAAAAACAATTCCAAATTCTTATTCTTATGTACAGCATTGTGCCGCTGTTCATTTGGGGAAGACCAGGAGAGGCTAAGCTGTGATTGTTTCCTCTAAGAAATGTGTGTTATAGGGAGAAGGAAGATTACGATGCAATGCAATAATCCAGTGACACAAATATTCACCAAATACTATGGAAAGCCATCCTCCTACGGTCAGACAATTCAGTGGAAACAAAGGAGGTGAAGCTAATCCTTTGTACGATCATATACACACAAAAATATTTAAGTATTTGGCTTCATAGCTGATTGCATTGACATCTCCTTCTGTCTACTAGCTGAACTTAAACAATGTTAAATGGTAGAACGCAAGAGTTTCAACTGTTGCTATACATGAAGACTGCTGCTGCTATTTGAGTCTCATGTTTTAGAGTTGTCAGCAACATATTTGTCCAGCTTAACTTTGTACCTAAGATGACATATTTGGCAAGACAATGATGGCTTTTATTTCCACACCTGTGTGCATTGGAAAGCTCTTTTTCTTGCCAACTAAGCTATAGTACCATTTTCCTGTTGATGCCCTGGAAGGTTGAAGCCAGGCTTTGCTTCAAGCCTGCCAGCTTCCCTTGCTTACTAATCCTGGGTCAATTCAAGTTGTTATTCCTCCACATGCCAAAAGGCTAAAACATTGCAGAAATGGCATGAAGAAGGAGGTGTTTTTTGGTTGGAACCATTTGGATGACAAAAGGGCTGGGCTGGGAGTGTGTATTACGGAGGCTGAAGGATAGAAGAGGAGATGGCAGATTTTAGGTCATAAAGAGAGCGTTGTTGTTTCAGAGCTGAATTTTTCTCTATTTGACTTGGCTTTGTTGTTTGGGCCACTATGTCTGGGTTGTCCAAAACCACATCCTCTTTATTTAAAGTCTTTCCATTTTTACCTTTCACTGCCTTACCAGCCAAAGTCCTTCTCGTGCTAATTCAATCAATTCTTCTTCCATTTCTTATTTGGAGAAAAGCACTTTGAAAATCACTCCCTACAGTGTCTGAGGAGACTTTTGTATCAAATTGAGAGTTTTGAATGCCATTGGCAAAAGTTATTTTTCTTAAAAAAATTATTTCAGGTTTTTCCTAATGGTACATTTTAAATTGTCTGGGTTTTACACTTATTGAGGAGTCCTGAAAAATGTGATTTTATTAATAAAGATTTAATTATGCTGAGAAATAATGAAGTCGAAAGATCCCACTGGAGGACATGCTAGGTAACTTATTCCCAGGACACGGTTTCTCAGTGCTGGTGTATAAAGATTCATGGGGAACACGCTGAGCATGTATTCATCTCTGGAAGAAAATGAGAGTATTCATGGTATATGTGTATTTATCAGTATCGCTTAAAGCATTCTTTAAAAACAATAGATGTTACACTGAAGGCACAAATAAAAAAATAGAAATTATATTTGTGTCCAATAATCATTCATCAAAAAAAGACTTTTGCTTTTTCTTACAGTAAAAGGTTTGAGTATAATGTCTTCTGCTTGTTAGTGAAGAATGCTACCACTTGAGCCTGGCCAACAACTAGAGAATATCCTAAACTAATTACTTTATCTGATAAAAAGCAATGGGTTTTATATAATGGATAAAAAACAGTAAACTAGTAAGTAGACCTATCTGTAAAAGCCAGTTAGTGACTTCACTTCACCATCAGGATTCTAATTCACTGGACTTATTTTAGTTTAACCTATTTTTCAATTAAATTTTCTTTTTCTATTCCTTCATCACACTTCCATATTTTTGTAGATGCCCTTAATGTTGTAACAGTTACAATTTTAAAAATGTACATTGGAGATGTATGCATCTGAAGAACACAGGATTATATTCATAAACTGTTCTATGGAATGGCACCTCCTTTGTACAACTACCTAAAGAAAATAAAACTAGATGTAAAAAGAACCCCCAAACAATAGATGTATATTTGTATAGTCTTTGGAAAGGTCCTTCAAATACTACAGTCTTTAATAGCCATAGAAGAACAGTTAATACTATTTTGGCTGACATATTCATTTATTCCAACACCATTTATTAAATGTATCGTGGGAATTGAGGGCAGTGAAGTTTAGACCGTTTCTGCATCCCTTTTTCCATGTTCTTAGTTCAAAGCTTCAAGTGTATAATTGCTAATAGATGGTTCATTAAAAAATAGTGAAGGAGAAGCATAGAGAGAATCCGTGGGTAGGCGATGGGAAAACACTCTTCGCTTACACCTTCCTGAGAAAGGTACAGCTGTTAATTGGAGGCTCCGGGATTTCTTGTCTCACATAAAATAGATGTTAATTTTATCTAGCCTAGAGTTTCTAGCTTTTAGTGGAGCATGAATGCCCTATTTCTTTTCAGAAAATATCTTTCCCATGGAACATAACAACAACAACAACAACCACCACCAGAGCTGTGCAGGTGGCTTCCATTGTCTTCAAGGGCTGGCCGATGGGTGGTGGTGACATAGTCATACAGCTCTCACAAAACCATCATGGTGGAATAGCATATGGCATAGTATGAGACATGACTAGTCTTCTAAACCAAGATTTCTCTACTGTTGTGTCAAAGAGTTGTCAAGGGAGGGCTGGGTACCCACCACAGCAGATTGTGCTCACTGACTTTTCTCTTTCCCTTTCAAGTTTAAGGACATGCCCGTGTCACGCACACCACAGGAGCTGTCCCTCTCCTGCTCTTACCTTCTGCTTCTGTGAGAGCAGTAATTGGAACATGTAATGTAGCCACTCATTTGGTTTTCTAAGTAGGTTCCCTGTATGATTTAGACCTATTTTAACCTCGGCCTTCTTGCAATTCTCAGCCTACTTTTAGGAGATTGATATCAAGATACAGGAGAGGAAGCAGAAGTTGCACCTAACTACATTATAAAATGTGTGTATGTGTGCAAATAAACACACGTTTCACATAAACGGTTTGAAGACCCAAGATGAAACACATTTCATGTGAACCATTTGAACTATTTACAATACATTCTTGAGAATGTAAACTAGTGTGGCCAATATGGAAATCAGTATGGAGGTTCTTTAAATGATAAAACTAAAAATAGAACTACCATACTGTCCAGAAATACCACTCTTAAGTATATAACCAAAGGATGAAATTCAGGATACAATACAGGCACGTGCACAGCCATAATCATTGCAGCACTGGTCCTAATTACAAAGCTATGCAAGCATCCCTTCTGCCCTATAGCTCATGTACAGATCAAGAAGATGTAGTGTATGTGCTCAATGGAGTATTATTTAGCTGTGAAGAAGAATGAAATTATGTCATCTGCAGGGAAATGGAGGGAAATGGAGAGCATCGTGTTAAATGAATTAAGCCAGGTTCCGAAGGACATTTATTTTGTCCCACATACAGATATTAAACCTAAATGTTGAGCGCGCACGCTCGCGCGCACACACGCACACACACACACACACGTGAATTTATTTGTCAAATACCAGGTGGTTCCAATTTAAAATACAACTGATGTAAAAGACACATACACACAAAGTAATACAGGAATTATATGCATGTATTTATATATATAATCTTTGTATCTTTTTTGTTATTCTGAGACTGTTTGAAGGGATTAGAGAAAATTGAGAAGAAAAGAAAATGTTAGAGGGTAAATACTATCAAAATACCTTGCTTCTGTGAATGAATATAGAAAAACAAAAGACACTGAAAGCTGGTGGATAAAGAGCAAGTAAGGATGGGAAAAGTAGAGTGAGAGGGTCAATCTGGTTAGAATACTATTTATGTACATGTCAAATGCCTTTAAACAATCTTGAAACAAATGACAAACTAGTGAAAGAAGTCCTGTCTAGTTTGTGGGTACTAGCAGCCGGAGGAAGGCAACAGAGAGGGGAATGTAGAAAAAGCTTTATATACATGTGTGAGAATGGAACAATGAAGCTTGCTGAGATTGGCCTAGGAAGGTGGGAAGGGAGATGGAGAACTCTCGTCCATTGTATGCATGTGTGCATATCCTAAAACGCAACCCTCTGACAGCACTAATTGATGTTAATAAAACTGTGGGAAAATATTGTCATATGCAATATCTAATTGGCCCCATCTCTGTTCTTAAGAGATAGCCAGACATAAAGAACTAGCACTACAGAGATTATAGAGATTCATAGCATGATGAACACTAAGACTAAGAAATATTTACCCTAACAAAGCAGCTTTTGTATGAGACTAGTGTTTTGCAAAGGGTGTGAATTGAAGGAAGGGCCTGAATATAGCATTAAATGTTCATGTTCATAAGGGCAGAAATGTTTCCATTTCTTTTAAAAATACTTCCGAATGCATAAAGGAAAAGAGAATATTAGAGGCTTCCAGTCTTTAAAACCATTCTAACACTGGCATGTCTCTCCTAGCAACAAGCAAAAGGCTGGACACATTATAATGTGTTAATTCATTTCATGGTTAACCTTTTATTGGTGGTAATATAATGATTTCTTCTTACTCAAAACTATTTATTATATTAACTCAACAGTATATTCCAATGGTACAATATTTAAACGGCACAAAAAGATATGCCCTTTAAAACAAACTATGGCCAATAGCTTCTTAATAGTATTCTTAGGGAATTATGATGCTCATTAACAAAATATGTGGATGTGTGTGCATATAGACATAGATTTGATTTTTTTGGGGTGGGGTGGGGGATGATGGGGTTTGAACTCAGGGCCTGGGCACTGTCACTGAGCTCTTTTGCTCAAGGCTAGCACTCTAACACTTTGAGCCATAGCTTCACTTCCCATGTTTAGGTGGTTAACTAGAAATTATAGTCTCATGAACTTTCCTCCCTGGGCTGGCTTTGAGCCTCAGATCTCAGCCTTCTGAGTAGCTAAGATTACAGGCCTGAGCCACTGGTGTCCAGCTAGATATTGATTTAAAAGAAAATCCGAATGATACTGTATTAGCATGCTGTTCTGTACCTCAATGCTGGTCCTATTCAACATGTAGCTGGAGATTCCAGGTATGACAAATACTTTAAAGCTGGTTCATGTAAAATCTCTTTCGTACTCCCTGTAGGTAAAAATAAGAGACGCTGCTGAAATGCTTTTGCTCCATAATTAAATCAAGAAGGATTAAATGAAGTCAAATCACGTGGGTTTTTCCACTTTTTTAAAAAATTTCCCCTTTTGGTTCTTTGTATTGTCTTATCCCTGTACTTTTCCTTGAAGCAGAGGAGGGCATGGCCTTGCTTATCTGCTGGAGAGGAGATCTGAAAGGAAGGAACAAAATGTTAATGACCTTTCATCCCCATAATGGTTTAGAGGAGCCCTGAGCATTAATCAAGCTTACAAAAGAGGGAAATGGTTTTTCCTAATGGCTTTCTCTCCAGAAAGCAGAGGTAGGTTTAACATAAAGATGCCCATAGTCTGATTTGCTGAAGTCCATGAAAACCAGCCCACAAATTACAGTCACTTGGGAAAACTGCTCTACTAAAGTCAAAAGCCTGACACAACTTGCTTTGGACTTACCTACTTTTGTCTTTACCCAATAATAGATGGGCTTCTCCTCCCCCACCTTACTAAGTTTTCGCTGAAAATCTGTTTGACCAGGATATGAGCATTTACTTAAAGCTCACTAGAACCATGGTAATTTCTATGAACGTGCTCATATTCTGCCAGTGGAGTTTATGTTTCAAAAAATAGCAGCTTAGGGATGGTGGGGGTGGAGTTGAGAGGCAAAGTATGCATTTAGCATGATGGATGATGTGGGCTCCGTTCTCAGCATAAATACAGTGATGGAGATGTCAACTTCACTGTGTTCTGAGATTGTTGGCTCAGTTCTCTATCGTGACCAGCCCAGGTGGGATGTTCAATATTCTTGTAGAGAAGAGGAAAAGCTACTCACTTGCGCCAGTTGACATGGTGGCTTTGAGCTTGTTTTGAATGGAGCACTGGAGGGTTTGTTCTAGCTGTTAGAAGTTAACAACAGGTTAACAAAGACAGACACGTTTTCACCACTCCGAGGGGGAATCTGACATAAAACACATAGGATGAATTGCTAAGTATCTTTCTAAAAGTTCACATGATGCTCTGCGAAATCCAAGAATCATCCATGATACAGCAACAATGATGTTAATTGTTATTACCACCTTCATTTTGTGTAGATCAGAAAGCTAGGACTCAGAGATACATAAAACTTTAGTGATTTTTCACAGCATTAAAGGGCAAATACTCAAACCAGGGACCTTTGATTTCAGGTCATGAGTGAGTAACCTGTCCTTCATGCAAGTGAACAGCCTTCCTTCCCTTCCTCCATCCCTCCCTCCCTCCCTCCCTCCTTCCCTCCTTCCCTCCCTCACTGCTTCCTTCCTTCCTTCCTTCCTTCCTTCCTTCCTTCCTTCCTTCCTTCCTTCCTTCCTTCCTTCCTTCCTTCCTTCCTTTCCATTCCTCCTCTTCCTTCTTTCTCTTTCCTGTCCTTCTCATAAGTTCTCTCTCTCACTCTCTCTCTCTGTCTCTCTCTCATAAACTCTCTCTATATGCCCCCAGGCTGGCCTTGACCTCACCGTCTGCCCGTTTCCTTAGTGCTGGGAGTGCAGGTCTGTACCACCATACTTGACAAAGTCTTGCTTCTTAAGTCTATTTCACACTCAACCATTTCTGCCACCTATGCTTTTCCATGATATGATCCCATGTGAAGAACTGAGAAGGGGAGAATTTATTTTTTTGGTTGTGGGGCTTGAACTCTGGGCCTGGGCACTGTCCCTCAGCTCTTCAGCTCAAAGCAAGCGCTCTACCACTTGAGCCACAGCACCACTTTCGGTTTTCTAGTGGTTTATTGGAGATAAGAGTCTCTCAGGGACTTTCCTACCCGGGCTGGCTTTGAACTGCAATCCTCAGATCTCAGCCTCATGAGTAGCTAGGATTATAGGTGTGAGCCACTGGTGCCCTGCTGCAATTTTATGTAAGTATAGCTTTTAGTCATTTATTTAAGAAAAGCCTTACACATTGTATACATACCCGGATGGATCACATTGTGCTCCACAATTATTCCATGGCAAAATAAATACCCTCCAATGGAGACCCTGGCCAGGCTGCTCCACTCACTGGTTTTTTTTTTTTTGTTTGTTTTGTTTTTGACAATGTTTGAACATGTTTCTGGAGGTGTGGATTGGCAACAATGTTGCAGCTGATGCTTGATTGACTGAAGGTCATTAAGTCCCATTTGCTGAAGGTCATTCAAGTCCCATTTGCTGAAGGTCATTCAAGTCCCATTTGCTGGAGTGTTGAACTTCCTCTGTACTCAGACACACTGCAACCAACTCTGCTAAGCAGCTCTAGGGCTGTTGAATTGGATGGAAAGACTTCCATTTATGTTCAGCTGTTGAAGCTGAGTTGGCTGTTTACAGAGAAGGAATTCTGTTGTAGCAAACTCATGTGATACAATAAATTGCCAGAACATGGTGATGAGATTCCCCATAGCTAACATTTCATACACTGGGAGCATGAAGATGCATGCCACATGCAATTAGGGCTAGATTTTATGTATCAGGGAACTAATTCCAGGAGCTTAGTCATGTCTTTTCCTGCCAAAGCCTTTCCCCAAAGGTAATGTGGATTCCAGGAGCACAACACTGAGGCCACGGCTATGGTGCAACCTGTCTGGTAGTTTCTTCTGGGGGGAAAATGTATTCCTACTATTCGTATTCCAGTGAGCATGAACTTACCTTGATGCTGTTCCTTGTGGATCAGAGCACTAGACCCTGGGCCCTAAACTCTTTCCCTGACACTATCCTCAACCCACTCAAGTGCGTGGAAGTACAAAGGCATTTGTCCAAGAGATTGTACGCCCGTCCAAGGGTCAGACAAATAGCGTCATGTTCTTTTCTGGAATTAGGGTTAAGGGACAGGGTTAAGGAAAACATTTCTCCTGCTTCATTTACTGGAAATGAAGCACTCATATTTCACTCTAATGCTATTTTTCCATCATAATTTGGCATTCTACAATGACTCTTTGATTGTCTCCCATTGGATGGTCTCACACTTGAATGTCATGTGACTACTTTCTCCCTCAATGTGGTATTGTGGAAAGCAGATTAAAAGCTACTCATTTGTGTGAGGCAAAGTGGTCTGGGTCTCTTTGGTTGTGTGTAGCAGACACTCACGAATTTTGCTTGTTAAATCGAGAGTAAAGCATAAATTTACAGTCTGAAGCTGGCATCTTTGGAGATGTTGGGCCATTTTAATAATTCTCTGGAGATGAGCACAAAGTTGGAAGCACAAATGCTTTGGAAAGCAAACCATCAAAGCACCATGAGAATGTTAACTGATTTGAATTACACCAAATGCAGAAAGTAAGGAGAGTGGAAAAGTACTGCAAGCCATAGTATCATTGGCTCCCTACTCATCTCCAATGAAAAAATTTTGCATCTGATGCTAAACCTAAAAACACACACTTGGCTGGATCAGACAGCTGCACATCTCAATGACCAGAGTTACTATCACCTTGCGGTTTCTCTTACTCATGGTAAGCTTTAATTCCAACAAACTCATTGTTTTCTGCTTTACAGTTCTCTTCAATGCAGGAATCACCTGTAAGAGCTAGAACCACAGCTCTGGGCATAGGGCAGTGATTGATTACTCCATTTTCCTAGCACATGAAAGTCTTTTGGCTCCTTTTCCTTTCCCCATGGGTTCGTCCAAGCCCCCATTTCCAGGCTCCCTTTTGTTAATATTTCTATTTTCATAGCTGGGCATCATGATATTCAAGGGACTTTCTGAGATGCCTTGCTTTCACTTTAATATGGCCATGATAGACGGCTGGTCATTTCAAAAGTTGTTTGACTTGTCGCCCCTCACATTTTTTAAGGATGTTGTAAGCTCATGTTCCCTAAAGCTACTGTCTATAATCAATATGCAAGTCCCCTGGTTCTAGGCCTCCGTGGGCCTCTCTGTCGCGCCCCAGTGCCCTCTTTCCCCACTTGCTGTGGTTTTCAGGCCCACAGTCCAGCCTCTGGCTCATCCACTGCATGTCACTCTAGCATTCCTAAGTCAAGAAGTGTTCACATGCAGTGCAGACATCCTTTTGGCACGTTTCCAGGCTGAGAGCTCAGCCACGTTCACACCCGAACGGCATTTCCATACCCAGCTCCCTCAGTCTTGGTGGTTCTATAAAGTCAAATTGGTTTTTATCAAAGTCTGTCCAGTCCATTGTTTATTATTTTTTTTTTTTGCTTTTACAGATTAAGTGTATTATTTCTTTCTAGAATATGTGCAAATACTGAAGGATATGAAGAAAAATAAACAATTCCTTAATATGAAGGACATCTAATGTTCTAATTTCATTACAATGTTTCTTGTGTTGTTTGTACAAATTTAATTTTACACTAGTAATATTATACCCTTTATGCAATTTTGCACATATCTATCTCTCTATATGCCTACATATCAATACATTTATCCTTGGCTAGAAAATGTTCTATTTTACAGATTATCTTTCTAGAATTTAACCAGCTTCTTATTACTGACATTTACTTTGTTTCTACTTTACCTGTTTGTAAATAACATTAGGATTGTATTTATGATCTCTCTTTTCAAGTTATTCCCTTAGGCTTGACTGTTGAAAGGGAAACAATTCTAGATTCTTCTGTGGCTTAAGGACTCTTGCTACATATTGAAAATTGCTTATCTGAAAGTGGTAACCATTTCTTCCTTTCACAAGAATGTCTCACCACTTCCTGTAAGCTTAGAATTTTTTTTGGAAGTGCTAGAGTTTGAACTCAGAAGCCTAGTGTTTGCTGGGCAAGCACTCTACCACTACGACTTCAGTTGTTTTTCAGATAAATTCTTCCCTTTTCTTTGGACAGTCAGGACTGAAATCCTTCTAGCTAGGATCACAAGTATGCACCACCATATTTGACTTGTTCATTGAGCTGGAAGTCTTGTTAACTTTTTCCTGTGCTGATCGGGAACTATGATCCTTCCAATCTCTACCTCTTGGTGTAAGATATTGAAACACAGAAAAAAGTTCCACCACTAAGAATCTTTACTAATGTGAAAGTTAAAATTTTTGAATTTTTTATTATAATGGAAGTTAACACATGTTTTGTCATTAGTAATTTGTATTCTTATCTCTAATATCTTATAATACCCTTGGCCAATTTATCTTGGATTATTGTTTTTATAAAATTTTGAGGAAATTCTATTTTAAAAAGGATTTTAACTCATTGCTTGTCATATTTAGTAAGCACATTCCCCCCCGCCCCCATTTTCGAATTTGCCTTTTAAGTTGGCTCTTTATCTTGGCAACTAATAGCCATCTACAGGACTATGGAACCAAGCTACATTTTGTGTCATTTTCCTGTGAATTTTACCTTAAATAAGTCCTTTCCCCTCACTCAAGAGTAACTAAAATATTAACTAAAAAATTCTCAACTGTATCCCACTTATTTATAGCAACACTTTTATTAAGTTCTATGTGATTCTTTATTTCAAAAAGATCTGTTTAGGGTTTTTGTTGAGTGTCATTGACTTGTTTTTTTCTTGAATTGCTATTACCAACTTTATTATTATAGCCTTGCATTTGTTAATTGATTTGATTCCATAATTATGAAACACCTGCTTTGTTGTTCAGAAACCATCTAGTGAAGATGTGGCAATGCTACGCTGCATAATGGTGGACATAGTTCACCAGATGCACAGTGCCCTCGTATGCATGGTTCCTGGCTCAAGAAACAGGATAGCTGATGTGTACCAACCAGAGAAACACAAACTGTGAGAAGAGAGGCATGTGTGCTGGGGATGATATGGTAAGGCTCTACCTCAGGCTTGGTGTCAGTGAAGTTTCCTGGATGAGGGACTTCTAAGTGGAGTCCTGAGGTTCATGGTACAGGCAAACAGATAAGAGAGAAGAATGGAACACAGATGGAACAAGTGTCAGGAACACCTAAGAACCAACAGAGAGTCCCATGCACTTGAGAAATTGGACATAATTCTGTGTGGCTGTGGAAGAGTATGGAGAGTTGGTTCTGAACAGAAGCTAGATCCAGAAGGACCCAAACCATGCTAAGGAACA